>NC_088884.1:112020479-112323509 GCF_037157495.1 Lathamus discolor
TGGCAAGCTAAAGTCTTGTTTTAAGAAACTGCTTAGTCCACCATTGAAGAATATACTCAGATACTATTTTCATTTATGTATAGGGGTTTCCTCAAAAGCAAAAAAGTCAAAAATCTGGGAGCCTGGGGAATTGGCCAGCTTCTTCACGTTCAGTCCACCGCCTCTTTCTTTGGTGTAACTTAGCTATTCTAGTGAAGTTGTTGTCTATTTTTAAAGTGGCTGTAAAAAAAAAAAGAAAAAAAAAAAGTTTGGGTAAACCCCTGCTATAAAGTCATGTATCTTTGCAAAGTAACATATCTATACTTCATTTTCAAATATATGTGTTTCGGTACTGTAAACTGTACAGATAGCCGCTTGTATTTTGTGTGTTTAGACACAAGGAGACAATCATGTCTGAGCATCAATGGAGATTAATGGTTTGTACACAATGGTGTGGTTCTGCGAGTTAAATCCGGAGCAATAAATTCGAGCTTTAACTATTATTTTGCTAGTTGTTTAGCAGCAGCAGCAACAGCAACACTGTTTTACCGTGCATCCTTCCACAGAGACTTGATGCCAAGTTTCCCAAGATAAAAAGGTGGTGACGCATCTAGCAATTACCTTCTGTCGTGGTGGTGTGAGAGGGGAAGACATAACATTTAAAAGCACTGTATTAGAGTAGTGGTTTGTGCACTTGCGTTGCTTCCAAAGGAGCTTTACAGAGGGGTATCTCTCAAAAAATGCTGTCTGGTGTCTGACTCCCCTTTCACTGTCTTCTGGCGTGGAATGCCCAGCATGGGCAGATGTGCAAAGCCAGTCATCTATACAAAGGTTGCTGCAGAATGCAAAGCAAAATGAGTACGAGACCTTAGAAAAATGGTGGCTTGGCCTAATTACCCTTCACCTTTGAGTTCTTATGTAAGGTTTTCAGTCAATGGAGTAAATACTTTGTAAAGTGGATGTCATATTGCTGGTCCAAGTGAAGCTCATTGCAGTTAAGTGAGCTTTTGACAGTTGGACTGGTTTGGGTCTCACTTGCACTTGTGTTCTTTTGAGAGCTTGGATATTTTTGCAGTACAAAAATGAACTTTAAAAGAAAAAATGTTTAAAACAGACCACTTCTCCCCACATGTTTCTTGGTCCATTGATCTTGGCTTTGCTGAACAGCTGGTCCCTTAGGCCCCCAGAAGAATGCTCTGCTGTTCTTCCTGCTCTAGCTGCGCAGAGGAAGTGTCTGCTCCTCAAAAAGGCACACGGAGGGGTATAAACTCACATATCATAAAAAAATTGGAAGATACTGAACTTAGGGATGCTTATTATCAGTTGATCATTACTTTTTATTGCTCGGGTTCATCATACCACTCGTGAATGAGAAGGCCATCCCATCAAAGTAAGCGAATGCTGTTGTGCCCTGTATTTGATTGATTTATCATTTTATACAAGATAGGACTATCGATAGTTTCACAGACAAGGTGCTGGGCATGGAAATAACCAGATAATGATGCACAGCATGTTCAAACCTCCTGTTGTTTCAGCACTTTATCCTTTTTTTGATAAGTACATCAGCCTTTGGCCACTGGTGACGGTCACTTGGTAAACAAAGGGGATGGTTGGGAATGCTGCGGTGTGGGACCTGTGCAGGTGGGGGAGATACTGGCTTTGGCAGGGGAGCTCACTCACAGAACAGGCAGTTGTTTGGAATGGCCCAGGAAGCGAAGACTGAGGGACAGAGGAGGAGAAACGTCCTGAGGCCAGACGTGTGTGTCAGCAGGGATGGGCAGAGCATGGGTGACCCGTGTAACTGGTACAGTGGGGGTGGGCTGGGCTTACACATGCGCCCTCAACATCAGTGCAGGTGTCCACATCTGTACCTTATAAGATGCCATGGCTTCAGAGTTGGAATGTCACACTTGAAATACTTCCATCATGGTGCCCCTATTACAGTTTCTGAGAGAGACTCAGTTGAATACTCACCCAGTACCCCTCCGATGAGCTTTATGTCTGTTAGTATGGCAGCCATGTACGGATTCTTTTTGTGTTGGAGACTTTTTGGTTAGGGCCTCTGTTACTGATCGCTAGACCCATCCGAGCTCTGTAAGGTGTTCTCTACTAAGACGCTGATTGATTTACACACTGAAGCCTTATTTGCACATCTGGCTGGTAAGCTTGCCTTGCTTTTTGGAAAACTGTGATTGCTCTTACAGAATCAGAGGCAAAAATAAGTTCAGGCTACATTAGGTGTACAAAGATACTCGTAGAAATGTACTTACTGTCTAATACCCTAATGTTGCATGTCTTGATGTGGGTTCTTTTTTTGTTTTGTTGTTTTGTTTTCAAGAACTGATGGGTCTGTATATTGTAATTGTGGTGTTTTACATGTCGATTCAAAATTGTTAAAACAAACAAGCAAACCAAGCAAACCTGTTAATTATTGAAAATGAACAAGAGTTGGTTTTCCTTTGATTTACCCAGATGGTCTTCATCTCGGATGCTGTTCCTTTGCACCTTCAGATTTTTAGATTTTGCTGAAACAAGTGTTTATGTGATGTAGTGCGCATACAGCATTTTAATTAGTGATGTTTGAAGAAGGAAATCCCATTTCCGACCTGTCTCTCTCCGCTGCAACCCTACCCCCACTCCCCGTTTACACATGTATTTGTCAACTGGGTTATTATCAAGTTCTAATTACCAAACCTGTGCTTTTCACAAGGTCCGATACCACTTTCCATGTGAAAATTTGTATTCTTTTCTGTCTTTCATTCTTACAACGCAAAAAGAAAAAAAGGGGAGGGGAAGGGGGCAAATAAAAAGCAGAGCATACTTTTGCCATCTTCTAGGTGTGAGCACTAAGCCTAATGGAAGCATTTTTGGCATACCCCAGATAAACCTAAGAAAAATGGTAAGGCTGAAAGCGAGGCGCATGTACCCGTTCTGTCAATTAATAACAGACCCTCCCTATGTGGGAAGATGCTCCCTTTTGTACAGAACCCCTGGTATGCAAGTCCTACAGTTAAAGGATATAACGTCTTCAAATGGGCCATATCTGTAATCAAATAATGAAGAAAGAAAGTAGTTAAATGAACATACCATTCAGGGTCGAATGCATTCAGCAAAAAGCAGTAGTGGGTCTTTGATCATGGTTAGATGCATAGTGATATCAAACAGTGGGTTCTCATGTAACAGCTAAATGTTTCAGATTTTGTTTTTATTAAATTTGGCAGTTTCACGCTGAGCTCTTCTGTATTCTTAGTGAATAAAAGACAGCTCCTGTGTTAGAACGTACTCCATTTTCACGATTGCAGGGAACCAGGAGGGGTTTTTCAGAAACACGGGCCACAGAAATGTACTCCTTTCACAGTGTTCTCCTATTTCTGAACTGTGCAGTTATCTATTAAATTTTCTAATAGATATTTGTGTAAGGTGTATGTATGCTTGTGCAATTATGGAAAAAAAACCAGTTTTGGAATACAGTGTATTTATGAAAAAAAAAAGGAATAATCACTTATGGGGCATGTACAAAACTGTATAAAAACATTCAGTTTGCCCAGTAAAGTTGTTTTTGTGATATTTCTGTGTTGTTGAATAAAGGACTTTAGTATTCAAAACATCTCTCTTTTTCCATAAACAGGTTTTGTTTGTGGGATCTTAAACAAAAAATACCTCTTTTAAAAAAGAATTCTCAAAATGAGCGAGAAGTTCCAAATGCTGACCTCAGCCTTGTGTATGGGAATGAATGCTTATGAAGTGATGGCACAATAGCTACAAAACTAATTTCTTCTCAATTAGCAGTCAGTGGAAACCCCGTAAGTTGTATACCTGAAGGGAACATACTCTGGGTTTTTGAAAACAGCAGAAAAAATACCACATTTTTAAGACCAGGAATGTTGACATTTTGAGGCTATGAAAAGGTTTAGTGAAGTAGGAGCACAATGGATTGCAGGAAAGGCTTCAACCCTTTAACGCAGACCTCTGTTGTGTAAGAAGAGTGGACTAGTGAGGGTGATGTGATAGATTTACAGTTAGCTTTGTAGGGAAAAGCATACGAAGGTGAAGTCTCACCTGTAACTCTTGCAACAGACAACAGACTTCAGATGAGATCATCCTGTTGCTGTTGGAGTATATGGGATCACAAATACAGTTTGTGAGAGAATGACAATAGTATCTTCCATTTTGTTTTACTGCTTCTCAGTTCAGTGTTCTGCTCTTTACCTGTCTTATAAACTATACATAGCAAAAGAAAGGGTTTCCTCTTGCCATTTTATTTCCCCATACTACTTGCCGATGTTAAAACAACTTCTGATAGGTCATGTCTGTGCCAGCAGCACATCTTCTGATTTTGGTGAAATTTGGAATATCGTTTCTCTGCGTATATTCCTTTAATAAACAGGATGTCTGCTCTTAGATGCCAAAACAGGATTCTGAAAGGGTTTGAAACCCGAGGTAGGTCCTTTAGTCTGTGAGATTCCTTCAATGCCAACTGATTTTCCAGGGGGAGCCTCGGTGCATCCTTTTGTTTTTTAAAGAAAGCAACAAAGTGATAGGAATAGAAGTGGATTTTCCACTGATCCTGTCTGCTCTCATCGAAATCCATAAGGATATATGTTCTTGGGAGACATAGACTGCTCATTAGACAGTGCCGAGAGTGAATCTTGAGGTCTGTTTGAAGAGGAGGAAAAGGGCTGCCAGGTTGCTCAGGCAGAGTGAGTGATCTCTCTGGATTAAATATAGAATTCACAGGGAGGAAATACACTCATTTCATGAGATGGTCGATTTGGAAGCGGGAAGAGGTCTCTGAGTTCCTATTCCTTTAATGCTTTATCTTTCAACTTTTTTTCCCCTCAAGTATTGTTTTATACTAGTCTGAAGGAAAAACGTCCCTTGGCTCCAGAGAAATACTCGCCCCAGATATGAACCTTGCAGTTTAAAACTACCGCTAGCTTTTCATAGCTTTTATTTTTTAATTAAAAAAAAAAAATTGAAGAAAACCCCAGACAACAAGCAGGTAATTCTTCAAAGCCAAAACTGACAAACTCATTACTGAGCCTATTAAAAGGAAGGAAAATACCTTTTTGTGTGGAAGCTCAATTCTTCCTGGCTGTCTTGGACTCGATTTGGTTTTGCCACTAGCCATTTCAGTGCTTTCTTATATTTTTCTAAGGAACAAGTCTGAAATTATGAACGGTATAGTGGTACAGGGCAATGTGCCTTCTGGGAGGCCCTAGTTTTCCCCACGTTCCCGTGGGCTTTACTAGATAGCTCTTGAAATTGGAGGATATTATATAGGTGACTTACTTAGTTATAAGTTCTACCTTACTTTGCTGTAAGGATGTACTCAGTCACCAGTGTGTGGTGAGCACAGATTGATGGCCCCAAAATCTGTAAAGGTAAGGAATACGCCTTCTGGGTAATAACTACAGAACATAAAATAGAGCTTGGGACCATTGGACCCATCTAAGGAAAGAAAGGTGAAGTTCAGCATCAGCAAAGATGTCAGCATCCGCTCCCACCATTGCTTTGTTTCTGTTTGACATTTGATTGCTCGTCCGGGTAGCTGGTCCTTCAGCAAGGCAGTTTTGCATAAGATAGGCAGAACGAAGGAGTTATGGGTACCAAATCGTAATCTTACAAGACAAGCATCTGGAGTGCCTAAAGAAGCTGTGATGTTGGGGAAGTATTTCCATTGCTCTTTTAAGTTTTCAAACTATATTAAAGGATTGTTGCATTACTCTTAATCTAGTAAACAGGAAGAGTTTGTCATTCCCATTCCCTGAAAAAGGGTTTTAGGAATTAGCCTTAGCGGATTAATGTCCCAATAAACTTTGAAGGTACTTCCTAGTCTAATAGGACTTCCCCATAAAACGTGAGTACATTGGCCTGTGTAAGGCCCCTTTGCCTTGCAGAGTCAAGGATCTTTGGATGGAAAGATAGAAAGGATAGGAAAAAATCATCAGAATTGTTGTAGAAAGATCTGCAGGTGTCACAATGTCAGTGAGAGCCTGGATTAATTATTCAGTGCAGTTCTTCCCAGCATGGTTTATGATGTTTAAGCATCCCACACTTGAGAAGAAAACACCTTTCTTCCTTTACTCCTTTACATCTGCTGTGTAACACTAGCCCTCTTCTTTAGGAAAACCCAAACATAAGAAGCTGTTTTCCTTTGGAAAGAGAAAGAGAAGAGTTAGCCTATGTCAAAGCCCCCTGTTGCTTGCCCAAATCTCATAATACAGGTGTTCTCTGCATCAGATGAGGCTTGTGAGCAAAGTCTGTGCATCAGCTTGGCAACTGGACACAACCCTACAGAAGATCAACATCAAAGCAAACAGGACCCACTGGGAACATTCCTGCCATGACCTCCCTGGTATGTGCGACACACACAAGTCTGTGCCAGATGTCCAACACCCCTTCCCCTCCCAGGGAATCAGGTTTGCTGTGCCCAGCAGAGAGGTGAACCTCCCAGATCTGACAAGCAGATAGCGTGCTGGAGGGCTTATAAAAGGAGAGAGGGTTTACACATCCGGACAGTGATCAGAGTATCTCAACCCGTGTGTCTTGTCTTAGCTTCTGATTTCTAGCTGTGAGTGTCTGAGGCCACCAGGCTTCAAGAGAAGTAGTCACACTCTTGAGTACACCTAGTCTCTTATGTGCCTGCATGTTAATAGTCATACCTAGAGACTGATAGCGAATTTGGCCAGGTGGTCTGTTGACCAAGAATGTACTGTTTAATGCAAAATTATTACAACAGCTTTCAACCTGGTTTTGGAGAGCTAGTGGGTAAATAACCCGATCTAAAGAAATCTGTCACTCGCATTAGGAACTGTGAACTAATTATTGCTTTCTGCTCTTCTGCTCTTACTTGTTTTGCCTTTTCATCCTGATTGTTTGCATTCCTAGGACTGATTTGCCTTTTTGATGCAAAGCCATGTGATCTGCTGATTAATTTTTGTGATCAATCATAGACTCCAACCTGTGGCTGACTCAGTATATTCTTATGCTACGCTCCATAAACATTCATTCATTTCTTATGATTACTGTGTGGAAACAAACTTTTACAGGCTAATAAACTTGGATTTGAACTGGATGAAGTGTTTCCTTGTGTCACTTTTTTCTGTTTTTTAAGGAAAATAAATAAACAAAAATGGAGTATAAAGGAGCAAATCTTGACTTGATTTAACCAGGTCTCTGTGGCTATCTCCACAGCTGCTATCAGTAGTAAACTTAGAAATACCAATAGCAAAACCTTATTCTTGAGCTGGTTTCACTGACAGTGAGAAACACTCCTTGTTTAAAATAAAGCAGACTTCCAGTGTTTGAGGCTGGGAGAGAGAGGGAAGGGAAATCAGGGGTTTCTTTAAATGCTTACTCCAGTGCCTGCTCCTCTTCGCTGGCAGGCACAGAGCAGCTTCCTGCTGAGACCAATTAAGCAGCGCATTTGTCTCCAGTCTGGCTCACTTGCTCTGGCTGGGTGATGCTTGTGTTAGTGCAGGGGACAGCTGGAGCATGTGCTGGCAGGTGACTTCTCACCACACAGAGGTCCAGGGCCAGGGCATCCTCCTGTGCTCCTGCGGTCTGACACTTCCCGACCTGCAAAAGCCTGGTCAGAAAAGACTCTGTGGGTGGTGGAGGTATTTTCTCCTTTAGATGGCCAGCTCAATCTCACACAGCTTGGAAGTGCTGGTAGTAAGTGTAGAAAATGGAAGGAGTATGAATTCTTGTCTTTAAGGTATCTCAGTAGATGAGTATGCTGGCAGTAATGGGTAACCCTTTAACGGTCTCTTCAAGGGAACTGCTGCAATGGAATAGCATTCTGCAGGGAGATGCAGCAAGGCTAGAAATAGATGATTGGTCTGATGCCTGCACACAACTACATGTAGTCCTTTGATGTAAAGAAGTCAGCATCCTTTCCAAGTGTTAATCTGATGCGTCACAAACATTACGCATAAAAACTGTATTTTTCAGGCCACTGGAGGCCCAGGGCACACGTGTTATCTTAATCTCGCCTAAGAGCGTTCAGGAATTTGATAGCAGAAGGAGGGCTAATGCTTCATCAACTTTGAGGCTTTGGACACAAGCAGTGAGATCAAGTATCACTGAACTGTGCAGTTGGACCAGACAGGACCCAGCCTCCATCTGTGCTGAGCCTGGCAGAAGCATAGCCATCCTAGCCAGGAATCTTTCGGGGGCATCAGTCTGGCCCCTGCCTTCCATTGCCTAGTTATGCTGGAAAGAGTGACTTTTATAAGGTAGGGATGATCCTGAGGCAATCTCACCACAAAGGTGAAGCACGAGCAGGATTATTAGCTGATTGGGTTTTTTTCCCTGTTGTGACCCATCACATCTTACTCCAATAATGTAAGCTAGAATTGCAGCAGTTGGAAGAAGAAGAGAAGCCAGGGAAAAATGCAGTACAGGCAGAGCAAAAACATCACTTGCTCATTTCTTTCTCTGTTTTATATCGCCCCTTCCCTTGTATTCCCTTCCTTTAACTCCTGCCTTCCTTAGAGGGAAGCAGCTCCCATGGCTCCTGCCTGCGCATCCCCAGCTCTGTGGTTTGTGTCCCAGGAAGGTGTTGGGGCTGCACAGACCTGAACCCCCACGGGCTGGAGTACCTCAGGGTAGGTAGGGTGCTCAGGGTGTAGAACCAATGCAGATTGCAGTGTGTGAATACATAGGCTGCTTCTGCCCTGAAGTACTGGTGCTGACCAAATCTCGGGGCAGAGGGTGAGATGCGTGCTTGATCCATCACTAGCATTTCCTCAGCTTTCCCCTGACAGAGTTCAACCTTCAAAAGAGGCTGAAATAAGGCAGGCCCTAGCTAGATTTTCCCTAATTATTTTCTTGGAAACAGCTGAGTTGGGTTTGCTAGGACAAAAGCACACCCAGCTCAAGGCAGACACCTCACCTTGAAGCTTTCAGCCTGCAGAACTAAAGGTCTGAATAAAGCTAGGAAACACCACAAATAGGATCTTGTAATAGGCACTTCAGGTGATGTGAGCTGCAGGTGTTGCCATCAGCTTTGCTGGGAGAAAAAAGAGGGAGTGAGAAGGGCACTAACTCCACAGCACTGCATGAGGAGAGCTGGGACAGATCTCTGCCAGCAAGGCTGCAGGCAGCTAAGGTGAGTTAGTGCCTTTCTGGGTAAGGCATCCCCTTAGCATAAAACACCATTTGTATGATGGGAAGCATGGCTGTTGGGCAAGCAGAGGTGCAGAGGCAGGCCCAGCCGAACAGCTCTCCGTGGTTTTTAAACTGTGCCCCAGGGAGCAGGCAGGCGGGATGCTCACCCAGCGCATGTGCCACGTGGGGTTTTGCCATGGTTTGTCCTCTGGCTTGTCTGCAAAGAGCTGGTAGCCCAGCTTATCCCCTTCCCTCCCCCGGTGTGCCACAGAGGCAGGTCAGACGCAGGGTGGTTGCTTAAAGGAACCTCTCGGAGGTGAAGCCTGGTCAGAGCTGTGCTGGGGCATGCTGCAGCCCCATCCCTGCTCCCCACTGCTGGGGCATGAGCCACTGCTGTGTTTTGATGCGATGCTCCATGCTGCTGTTGTGACACATCACTGCTCCCTCCGCAGAGGCTGCATTTCTCTTCTGCTTTGTGCTAAAACAAGGAAGGTGTTTAAATATTTATTATCACTAGAAACTCCAGAAGCCAAGTTCCATTTGTACAAGAGACTGGGATTTTTATTTATTTTTTTTCCAGTTGTCAGTAATAATTCATTAATTATTATTTTAAAGTTGTTGTTCTCCCTGTGAAGTGTCACCTTCCCACCGGTGTGGCAGCGATCCGCACAAGATGCGGGATGTACAGCACCCTGGATCTTGCTTCTGTGGGTTGTCACTGCTCCTTCAAATACTTTCCGCTTAAACAAAGAGGGTGTTGGAGCTGCCAGCGTCTGTTGTCTCTCCCAAAAGAGACTTTTCTTTCTTGCTCTTCCCCTCAAATATGCTTTTGTGACCAAGTGCCTTCTACTGCCATTACCACACCTGCAGAATTGGGATCTGCTCTTTCCCCTCTGCAGATGTGGGTGGCAAAACTCAATGTGGGTGTCAAAGCTCAATGTGTCTCCTAGCACCCAAGGATGCTGCATTCGGCCATTGCTGCTAGATGAGTGTTTCTGCTCACCCTGGTGGGTGCACTCAGCTTTGCCAAGCCTCGGTGGTCCTTAACACAGGCTCTAAGCATCAGAGTGGTATAGCCTGGAATACAGAGCCATGCAAAATCGATCTTGGTAGCTGTGGCAGGTTGGCATTTTTCTTACAATACTCTGAATTCAGAGCGTTGCTTGCTTTCTCTTGCTTCTGCCTGCAGATGAGGGGGAAGGCAGCTCGGGAGCTGCAAGCTGTACCTGCAGGAAATGGGAATGGGAAACTTGCACTGCAAAGTGCTTCTTGTTTGCTTTTTTAGCCCTGAACATGAGGTTTGTCTCTTAAATTCCATTTGTTTTGCAGTGCCTTTTCCTCAGACGCTGTCATTGCCACTTGTCAAAAGGACTGTCCCCAGGAGCTACTCCCCATCTCACCTACCAGGGAAGTGCTTGTGCCTAATGCCATCACTGCCATAGATAATGGCTGAGCTGGGTACCAGAGCAGCCAATGGCCATGGAAACCAGGTGTCAGGCTGCTCAAGGCTGTGCTCTAACTGGGCTGTCCAAAACCTCTGTTAAGAGCTGGGGAGGAGGCAGAGAAAGAGCCCTGGGGGCCAGTGAATCTGGTCTTACCTGTGGTGACCACAGGAGCTGAGCATCCCCAGTGCAGCCCCTAGGGCTGAGGGGAGAAACTGGTCCTCCAGCCTGAAACGTGCCAATGAGGATTGCGTTACGGAGTCACCGAATGTGGATAGCTTGAGAGGGCAGCAGCTGCCAAGCTGTGAGGTACAGGCTGTGCTTTCTGTGCAGACAGGGCTTCTCTGCTCCTGGGGCTTGGGGCTGGGAGCACCTCCAGGCAGAGGAGCAGGGGCAGAAAGAGATACCTGTGTGGGCATGTGGTGATGCACACACAGCTATGCCTGCAGCCTGTTCTGTGCCTAGTGCACTAGGCACAGCCCAAAGACCATCTCTGCTGTTGAACCCATCGGTGCGCCATGTCCCAGAGCATTTGCACTTGCTCATTGTGTGTGGATGTGTGAATGTTGCCAGGCAGTGCTGGGCTGAAGATTAGGTTTGTTTTTCTGACACTACTTTTTACTTCTGAAAGGATACACCATGCAATTTGGCTCTGTTCCCACTCCTTCCCTTACTTCCTCTCTTCCCCTCCTGCCCTTGCCACTGAATGGCCCCGTAACCCCCATTTCCTCAAGAGATTAAAAGAGGGAAGACCAGGAAGAAGTTAGATCTTGGTTAGTGCAGCTGAGCAGCCCCATCAAGGCTGGTCTTGCTTTCCCTGGAAATCCATGCACCGATGTTGTAGCAAGGGATGTTTCTGCTGGCACCCTCAGCTTGCTGCTGCAGCAGCTGGGTCTGCACTGGAATGAATGCAAGTGTGGCAGCAACCGTGCTTATAATTTCTGGGGGAAGTGGAGGGATGTAAGATATTGCCCCCTTTCCAGCGGATGGAGCTTCACCTCTGGTGCAGTAGCAGCTCACGGGAGATGCTTCCTGGGAGGCAGGGCGAGCCATGGGAGCGGGGGCGAGCTGCCAGGGCTCTGTGGGATTTGCTGCTGGATAATACGCAGCCAGGGTTCAGCCTGAATGGCCGCTCGCCTTGTGTGGTCACAGGAGTGATTCGCTGAGAAGGGCTAAGATGAATTGCCTTGCCTCTGGAGAGGCCCCGCAGCGGGGGGAGCCCAGCCTCAGCCCCAGCCATGCCTGTGCTTTCTGCTTCCCCTTGTGAGGGCGAGTCTGCCCCATGGGAGAGCTGCTCCCAGGAGGCTTTTAATGAGGAGCACAGGTTTGGGCTGGGATCACAAGTGCTGCCAGGGCATCCAGCAGAGCTGTGGTGGGGAAGGAGAGCTTTTGATGAGAATGCTTTAGGCAGGGAAAGAGTGCTGGAACACTGCTTAAGAACATGTGCCCCCACAAATAAAGGCATGGCAGCTTTGGGGAGCAATCAGGTACTAAAAAAGCCCTAAGTACAGCCCTAACCAAGTGCATGCAAGCAGCACTTGCTGTGCTGGGAGATGTGCTGTCAGTATGTCACCCATCCCTGCATCAGAGGAAGGTGGTGATGAGGGAAGGGGAGAGGAAAAAACCCTGACAAGCGCTGCCTGGGGTATGTGGAGGGATGAAGCATGGGATGTGGGTGCACGTCTGTGTCCCTGTGGGTGCACCAGGACTCCTGGCTCTGCCCATGGCCCCATCTAGGCTCTCTATCCTTGTGGCAGCCACCCCAACTGAAGACCCACCTCTCCCTTGCCCCACAAGAGGTGACAGTGCTCTTCATATTCCTTCCCATTGAGGAAATGCTGGGGAGCCCAGCAGGGTGTAAAGGGATATGACCATGTCTCCAGGAAAGGCCTTGCATGGACACTGTGCCCCAGACATGGGAATGACATGAGAGAGCTGCAATGTGACACAACTCTGTGCCCTGGCCCCAAGGCTCTGCATTACATGGTGCTGCTCTGGGCTCTCTGTTTCAGGTTTTGATGATGTTTTTGTTTCATTCCTGCTTTTATGGACATCTGCCACAAGCAGCTTTCATGCCTGTTTTTAGTTTTGGCTCTTGGCCCACAGAGGTGTGCACAGCACCTAGGTAGGGAGCCAGGGAAGGAATTTGGAGAGCTGTTCCTGGGTAGTGGCTGTGCCATGGGCTTCATTGCTCATCTGTCAATGCAAGTAAGTATTACTATCTTTTCACATGCTGCTGTCGCAGACCAGCACCCCTCTTCTGCTCCCTTCCCAGGTCCTTGGGGCATCATCCACTGCCATTACCAGCAGGGCTTCAGGCAGCATCATGCCTGTGCCCACATGCAGGGAAAGGGGCCACCAACTGCTCATGGTGTTGAGCCATCCACCTGTGCTGAGCAGCATGGAGAGGACTGGTGGGGTGGTCCACACCAGTGTGTTTTCTCTTACAGCCTCCAGCTGGCTTCTAGTGATTTGATTTGTGTTTCCCTAAACAGCACGATGTGTGATGCCCACCTTCGAAAAGGGCACAGTTACTGGAAAAGTGATTTGTCTTCTGTTTGGGTGCCAATGCTATCTACGTTGCGTGTGAGTATTGCAAGGTGGACCTGCAGTCTGGGCTTACTTCTGGTTCTGCCTTCGTGCAGGAGTGTCTCCAAGTCAACTGCATTTCAGCTGCTGGCAGCAACTGGGGTAGGAGTAATTTGCTGGGCTGGGGTGTCGCTCAGCAATGAACGGTGGGTGACAGCCGTGATCGAAAGGGACATTTATTTGCCTTTAGGATGGAAGGAACATGACACCTCTTGTCACATCCCATCTTTGCAGATTTGGGCTGTGAGGCAATAAGGCAGAGGCCATGGCAAAAGGTCAGACAAAGAAGCGCCCTGCCTAGGCAGGTATTTGCTGGGGTGCTGCAAAGGCATGAACATGGCACGGGATGGTGGCAGGAGTGAGGAGTGGCTGGTTCACCTTCCACTGGCTGCTCCCCTTAACAGCTGGAGTGTTTTTCCCAGTAATGGCTTACATGCTCTTTCAACATGTGCACACTTAATTTTACACCTTGGTGGCATTTTACACCGTGAGGGTTACTCAGAAGACTAAGGGATGCTTCATGTGTCGCTCTCTTGTTTGATGGTGTCTCATGTGGGGTCTTGCTGTTCTGGAGGCCTCTTTGAGAACTGAAGGTGTTCAACCTCCCTGATATAAGTATGGATTCTTTAAATGGATTTAAAATATCTCTTTGTTTAAATACAGTCTGTAGTTGAGCTCTAGTGGTCAACGTGGACTGAAGCAAAGCAAACTTGAAGTGACCATCAATTGTAGGCCAAAAGGGACTCCCATGACCTGCTCTGCTGTCATAAGTATAAAGACGGGAGACTATATGGATATGGAAAACACAGGTGAAGGACTTCCACACCCGGGGGGCTGATCGTGCTGGGATGCAACCCGGTGCCTGCCCCATCTGGGGCATCGGTTAGGTCTTGTGTCGCATTCCCACCTCTCCCACTGCCAGTGACACTGTGGCCACCCTGCAAGGCTGCAGCACCTGTGCAAGCCCTTTCCTTCAAGCTCTTTTTCAGCATTTGTGGAAGAGCCAAGCCTGCAGTTTACAAAGACCATTCGGCTCCTCTTTTCCCATCAGTAAACGAGTGTAACCAGCACTTTGCACCATTACACCTCCTTAGAGATGCAGAAAACACATAGGTTGTTTGTTTTCACATATACCTACCTAATTGATGGGTTGAGAAAGGGGAGGCGGGAAGGGAACTTCAGCCCTATTAAACTGTTGGGAATTGCGTGCGTTAGATTAGAAGTGTTTGTATTATAAATACTGCGAGGAGCTGAGGCGGGGAGCGAGCTGGCGCTCGGCATCTGGGATAAAACTGCCGGTGGTGGTGGAGCCCTTTATAAACATTTGCATTTTTCCGGATGCAGGGGATAGTTAATCCAAACTACACGCCTGGAATTTATCTCCCGCGGTCGGGGGTGGTGTTGCCTCTGAGCTGGGACAGGAGCTTAGGCAGCACTGCCAGGATGTGCATGCACCCCTGCCTTGCCTACCCAGTCCTGCTTCCCAGAGGAGCTGCTGGTAAACTGCTCCGTGGTGTAAATACCCCCACTCCTTGCACGTGAGTGTTTGAATCTAGAATGGAGCTCTGCAGCTCTGAGCTATTTACACACAGTGGGGGGGGGCAGAAGTATATTCAGGTTAAATATTTTTGGGACCAGAGAGATTTGTGGCTTATTTATAGATGAGCATAGGAAAAAACCTCCAAAAACCACCCAGGGTTTTTATCTTTTTTTTCTCTCTCCCACTTTATGGCTGTGTACCATGCTAATGCTTAACCAGAAGGAGCACAGTGGAAGCAGACCCAGACAAGTGTCTGAAAAGCCATGTTCATATTTCTAAGGTAACACTGATGGGATTTTGTCTCTGGGAGCAGGGCCGCATCCTGCAGGGCTATGGCACCTGCAGAGGAAATCACAGGTGTTATGGAAAACAGAACCAAATGGATCCCACTTCATCATCTTCTCATTTCAGTGGCTGTGGCGAAATTCAGGTGGGCAAAACCTCCTATTGGAGCCCTTCACTTTTATCCTGATGGACAGCCTTGATACTGTATGAGCACTCCTGGGTTAGAGATTTCTCCCCGTGCCTCTCCCCTGGCCCATGTCTGTAACTGTGGACTGCTGCCCCCCACTCTCTGCCTCCAGCTCAGGCCAGACAAGCAGTTGAGGATATTTCAAAGAGTTGTCAGGTGGATTGGGCTGTGCTAAGTGGAGTGTGCAGGGAGGAGAGAGGGGAAGGAAAAACAGCAGGGCTGCATGCCAGTTCTCCAACCTCTGGTAGGGTGACAACCTGGCAAGGACAGTGGAGCTAAATGTGGCTAAAGCGGGTCCTGTGGGGTGGTGACTCTCCGCTTGTCATCTGCAGCACAGGGCTGAACTCAGCCTGGCTGCCTGTAAAACCGGAGGAGCATATGCATGGATTAGTGATTACCTTTCCCCTAGTAAAAAAGGAGAAAAAAATAGGAAGGGAGAGCAAGAGGTCTCTTAGCAAGTTATTGCTTTTATGCGCTGCACCTCTGTGCACTGAGCTGAGACAGCTTCCTCTGTGCATTCAACTGAAAACAAAGAGTGAGAAGGAGAATGAAAGAGCAGGATGCAGCCTTCCCCACAGCCAGCTCTCAAACCTGAGCCTCACTCCACTGCCTGCCTGCCTGCCTGCATGGTGTTGGGAGGGGGGCACTCTGCCCTGGGTGCAAGGGTCTGCAGGGGGGGCCCCATCAACTTGTTCTCTCCTGCCCACCTTCAGCACCTCTGAAAGAGGAAGGGGTGCAATTAGGCAATGACTAGAAAAAATAAGCTCTCCCCACCCTCAATAATAATAATAGTAATAATAATAAAACCCCACTTGGGATCACTCAGGCAGTGATTTCAGTGTGCACAAACCAGTTTAAAATGGAGAGCGTTGCAGAACCGCGGTCTGGTGTCGCCTAGGTAAAATGGGTGCGTTATCTGCAGTAATATAGCGATCTCGCTCTTTCACCTCCACCGCTCCGCCGGCATGGAGGTGATTGCACAGACAATGTGCCATCCCTCTCTCCCTCCACTTTTAATTCCCCCCCTCCACCCCTGCGTGAATCTATGCAATCCTCTGTTAATAAAAAAATAAGAAAGGAGCTAAGCTCTTCCTCAGAAATCTAGGTATTAGCATACTCGCCCTAATACTTTAATCCCCATCATTGTTTATAATCGGGCTACACACAAGGTTACGTGTCGTGCGGGCTGATTTATGAATATATATATATATTGTTTTAATTGAAACGGCAACATTTAGGTTCCACCTTAACAGTGCACCTTAAAAGATTATCTCGGTTATTTCACAGGCACCGAGCCGGCACTAATAGTCCAAGGCAGATATTGAAAAGCAGCACAGGGCCAGGCAGATCTATTAGAAATTCCCATCCACGCGCCTCATACATATTGATTTCTGACACCAAGCAGCAGTGAAAGCCCCCGTGGGAATAATATATTTAGCAGGGTTCGCTGCGAGGAGGTCACAGAGTGCATACAGATTAGCTACAGAGGACCAAGGCACTAGTGTTGGAGCCAAATGCTAGATTTTATATCATTTTAATCTGAACTTTTATAATCCTTTTAGTTCTTCTTTCTCTGGATGGCAGAGGAAAGGCTCCTCCGCACGTATCATGCATCTTCCCCCCCCCCCCCCCCCTTATTCCTCCTATAAATGTGCAAATGCTGCTGTAATGGGGAGGAATGTACCCTTAGCATTAGCAGGAAGAGGCACAAGCAGATTTGGGGTTTATATATAGGTACGTTTGCGTGTGTATATATGCATTATATATATGTGTGTGTGTATATGTGTGCTAGTGGATAATAATGGTCATTTCAGCTGGAGACATCTTTATTTGAAGGTTTCCTTTCATGGGGGTAGGAGGGAGCATCCGTAAATCTCAGGCTCCAGTTTTTATGTGCAGAAATAAAGAACCACCGTAAGACCTCCTTTTATTTTATTTTTATCCCAGAGCTTAATTGAGCAGAAGTTGCATTTATGCTGTTGAGCCTCGGAAAGCAGCAGCAACAACAACAAAAACACCTAAACAGTTTTAATTACCTTTCTGCCTATGCTGATGGGGAGAAAATGCCTGCTCATTATGCAGCGAGGTGTTGTGGCTGGCTGAGCCCGGTGTCGGGAGGGGGCCGGGCTGGGGTTTGTGGGCTGGAGGGGTGCCAGCATTGCGGAGGGAAAGGTTAGAGTTGACACACTTTGACACGAGAGTGAAATGCGCTCCGACAACAAAGGAAACCAGGAGATTGCAGCTAAACAGACACAAAAGCTTACGGGCGTCTTGCGGGTGAGGGAAACGCGCTGGCTCCCATTCCTTTCCCTTGTCTTGTCTTAGGAAAAGTTCTCCATTCTTTTAGGTAATTGGTCAGCATTCTCATACTGCTCAAACCCACCGAAACGAGGGGTGGGTTTTCACTCATCACCGCAAATAATTAAACCCAAATGCTGCCGCCTGCACACACCAATACAATCTTCTGTACCTGTCTCTAGCAGCGAAGTCCTTCCTAAAATCTGTACAAGACACAGACCTACCTCGACCAGGGCCCCTGCTGCCCACATGGGGCCATGAGAGCCCCCCCCCCGCCAGGTGTCCAGCCAGCCCTCTGGTGTCCCTGTGATCCCCCAGCTCCCCTCTGGGGAGACACAGCAGCTCTGGCTGCTGCAGGGTGAGTACTGGCTGCTTCCTGCCTAGGAGGCAAAAACTCATTTGGGCTTGCTTCCTAATTTGCAAAACGAAGGGAGGAGCAGCTCTTGCCACTTCTGCTGCTCCTTAAGCCAACAAGGTGCTGTAGCCTGGGCTATGAGAGGCTGCAAGCGCTGCTTACAGAGACGTGAGCTGTCTTTTTTCCTTTTTAGCTCTTTGGGTGTTGGTTTTCCTGCCGGAGGTGTCCCCCTGTACCTCAGCCAGTGGAGCAGCAGTTGGGATGTCATGTGGGAGGAAACCTGTAAGCCTACAAGAGGGGCCGGGGAAGCAAGTGGTCTAGGCGGGTGTTACACAGCCAGGCTCTCCTGTGACATCCTAGATAAGGAGTGAGGTGTTTTGGGCTGTGCAGACCTGCACGTGGGTTTGGTGCAGTCGGGTACCACCCTTCCAGTTCTTGCACTGTCCTCGTGCTCACTGACTGCTGCTGGTGTTGTCATGCTCACCTCCTCCCCAGCAGAAGCACAAAGAGCAGCTCAGTCCTTTCCATCCAAAACCTGAATTTATACGTACTTCAGTCCTTTGCGTGCATCTTGAAGCTGTTTGTAAGGCTTTTCTGCTTTGCAAGCTGCGGTAAAGTCATGCGTACCTTTACAGTTGACTACTTGAACTTATTTCCAAGAGTGGATTGCCTGCTCTATTCTTGATACTTAAAAAGCCCCGGACCAGATCAGTACACAATGGTTGACATTAATCACCCATTTTTTGCCCACCTGGAGTCTCTCTCACAGGAGACAGTTCTCCACAAAGTTCTCCAACACGGGTCCTTCCCACAGGCTGCAGTTCTTCACGGACTGCTCTAGCATGGGCCCCTTCCATGGGTGCAATACTTCAGGAGCAGGCTGCTCCCGCAGGGTCACAAGTCCTGCGGCAAACCTGCTTCAGCGTGGGCTCCCCTCTCCATGCAGGGTCCTCCCAGGACCCTGCTCCAGTGGTGGCTTTCCCACAGGGTCACTGCCTCCTTCAGGCATCCCCTGGCTCTGATGTGGGGCCCTCCATGGTCTGCACCATGGGCTGCAAGGGAATCTCTGCTCCAGCACTTGGAGCACCTCCTCCTTCTGCGCTGACCTTGGTGTCTGCAGAGCTGTGCCTCTTCCATGTTCTCACTTCTCTCTCCAGCTGCAGTTTCCCCTGCACAGTAACTTTTCTCCCTTCTTAGATATGTTCTCCCAGAGGTTCTACCACTGTTACTGATGGGCTCAGCCTTCACCAGTGATGGGTCCATCTTGGATCCAGCTGGCATTGGCTCTATTTGACATAGGGGAAGTTTCTAGCAGCTTCTCACAGTAGCCACCTCTGTAGCTCCCCCACTACCCAAACCATGCCATGCAAAGAGGCCTCTTCATCATCAGGTTCAACCTCCTGTACCATGAACCTCACGGTTTCTGATGAGTAATGCTTGGTTGCACCAAGTGGTGACATTCTGCAGAAGAGTTTGGTGGGGACTGTCCGTATTTGGCCCAGTCCTTGGATATTTGGAAAAGTACAAGACCGATGTTACATGTGCGCTGCTGGTGATGTTATCCATTTGAGCAGCTGTCTGGAGCCAAGTCCCGCATGCGAAATTCATTCGTTATTTTAGCTTGAACTCAGTGCTTGGGCACAGCACAGGTGTTGCCAAGGAACTCTCTTGTTAAGTAAAATATTTATAAATGCTTAATTATCTTTGTCAAGATTAAAGATCGGGGTTTATTCTCTGCTGTTTACTACTGGATACTTTACAGCTGAAAAAAACATATTCATTTACCTTAAAAATCTAGTGGAAAGGGTACCTGATGCAAAAATGTTTATGAATGGCGGCCTTTGCAACAACTGCAGCTTGATCCATACCAATAAGACATAAAATGGAAACCCACATTTTAGGTTTATACACTACCTCAAATACGTGGATGTACTTTTTGTTTTACCCAGGCCTCTAGCCCAGCACTGGTCCATCCATTCACTTCTCGAACAAGATTGCTACTGAGAACCTGGGACCAGATCTGCTTCAGATTTTGGGGTGGTTTTTGTTTGTTCAGGTTTGAAGGTCTCCATCTAGACGACAAACAGACCCAGCATACTGAGGTGAGGTCATTGCTGGCCCTTGGCCAGTCTCTTCTACACATTGCCCCATTTCCTTCTGTGTCTTCAAGAGAAGACTTTGCTTATTCCTAAAGTGTGGTTGTCAAACTTCATGCTTTATCCTCCAGCCTTGGTGCTCTCCTGAAGCACTGTTTGCGGCTCCTTATCAAGAACCATGCACATCCTTGCAGACAAGGGGAGCAGACAAGGCAGCCTGCTTGGTGTTTGTGCTGGTGATGTCACCTTTGCCTGCACACGTAGCCGGTAGGGCAGTAGCAGGCACTGGCTTTGATATATTCTTGTGAGGCCACTTCTGCAGGAGGAGTAGATAAGTTGGAGAAGACCAAAACCTGGAATATATGGTTTTGACTTGATTTCTGCCAGCAACCTCTGTACAACTGAGGTATGTGCTTGGGAGGTTACTTTTCTTTGAGAAGCTGATTAGCCAGCAGAATATCCAGGACCAGAATATGTGGCTTTGAGGTACCTCCTGTCAAAGCCGCTCATAGGACAGCTGATGGCAGGGGACTGAGGCATGAGGTTGTGAGGTCCCTCTTCACCAACTAACTGATTGGCTAATGGTAGACACATCTGTGAGCATGTGGCCATGATGTTCCATCTGAGCATCCGGGAGCAGGACCATGGCCCTGCCCAGGGTCTGCACCAAGCTGCCTGTGGTTGCTGAAGGCCATTTCTGACATTGAGGTGGTTCCTAATGCCTGGGGCACTTTGGGATGGGTCGCTGGCCATCCTGACTCCCTGCCAGGCCCTCTCATGGCTGTTTGGCTGGTGCCTCACTGTGAACCCAGACATGCTAACGACAAGAGGTCTTTCTAAAATTCATGTCTTCCTATGGTGGTGTGCTCGCTGTGTGTCCACATTTTCCCTTCTTGTTTCCCCCCTCCTTCCCCAAAATTGTTAAAAACAGAGGTTTGCAGGCTGTGCTGAGTGATGGATTGGTTATGGGTGACACACCAGGACGACCTGGGCCCTGATGCCACAACACAGCGACCAGATGTGGCATTGCCCTTTGGAGAGGAAGGCCAAGGAAAAATAGCAGTAAGTAGGGGAATGCAAACTAATCTTACACTCTAGGATGTCTCATCCCAGTGAGATAAGAATTAACGTATTCTTTGCCTTTTCTGATGTGGCAGGAGTTTTATGGCTCCTTCCTCAGACCAGTCCTTGGGTGACTGGTTTTTACCAAAATGGACAAAATTCCCTCAGCATTTCTACTGAGGCAACATTTATTCCTGTCCAGTACCGTAATTAGTCTCAGACCCAAGTAGCTTGAGCTTTTCTGGCATACAGGTATGATCTCTTAAGCACCACATTCCTGAAATATGCCTTCAGTTGTCAGGGATAGTCAACATTAACTAACAAACCCCAGCTAGTCACAGCTTCTCACAAGTGTATTCCAGTCCTTGAGGGGCTGTGTGGCTTTTGTGGGAGTTTTGTGCTTTGGTTATTTTGTTGGGTTGGTTGGTTGGTTTGTTTTTTAATTTTGAATTCTTACAGTGCAGACCTGAATATTGTTTGCATCATTCCCAGTTAAAGTCTTGGGATAACCTTGAGATGCTCCTCCTCAATGCAGATCATTGTGTTGGTCAACATGAATGCAATAGCCATAGAGAGCAGGCTGTAGGGCAGACAGGGCTGCGTAAGTCCCTGCTCCTCAGACCCTGGCTGTGGAAGGGCTGCACCACGGCTGGATTCACATCTGGCTTACGCTTAAAAGCATCTACACACAAGCCAGCTTCCTGCTGTTTACACAGCTGGGTTTTAACACACCAGGCTTGTTCTGGGCTTTTGTCTCATCATGCGGTAAAAAGTTGAGGCTTGGTGGTATTTCTTTTGGCACGCTACCTCGCAGACGGGGGTATCTGAAAATGAGCAGCATTGGTTCTGGGAGAATATCCTGCCTACATGGGCATCCCACACCTTCTGGCTTCAAAGTACCAGTTTGTTTTACACCCATATATTTATATTTGTTATATATTTATACAATTATATATAACCATACATTTATAGACATATATATGTATATATATATAAAATGTGTTATTGAGCAGTTCTAAGAGAGGAAAGGGAAATGTCTTATTCCAATGCAGATATGCACATGTCTGTATCAACTACAGCTCTACCCCATATGTATTTTCAGCTCATATTTGGACAAGTAATGTAAAATGGTGAAAGTTAAAAGCTGAAGTGTTGACCCCTACTTCTGCTGGAAAGGGAATGCAGAATGATGCAACCTGTCCAGGGTGGCATTGAGTGTGTTGGAAAGAGGTGCTTGACACAGCAAGTGGACTTTATCGATAAACAGGAAGTACTTTGTTTAAAATGTGAAGCTAGAAGTTGGGTTAGAAGAGTCACACCATAAAATTATGTGGTTTGTAATTCATAGAAAGAAAAAGAACAGGAACAGACATCGATAAACTGAAAGAGTTGGTAGATGAAACCCTATGGGAAGTAGGGCTGTAGCTGGTGAGCAGAAAAGAAATAGCATGGAGCTGCAGGGGCAAAATGGGGAAGAAGGCATAAAATGAGATGCAACCTGCAGATGACATAGAGAAAAAAGATACATTCCATGGGCATTTTAGTTACTTCTCGTGGTGACCAGGAAAGGGCGTGCCACTGTTAAATGAGGTGGGAAAGCCAGCAATAGGTGATGTCAAGAAGACAAAAGCACTCAGTATCTCTCTTTTTTCTTCTCCCGCTTTACCTGTTTAATCACCAATGAGCATTTTTTAGGTTGACAATGTTCATCTCAGCAACCAGGAGGCTGAATTTAGGGTGAAAGAAGAAGACGGCAGGATATTTTCCACTAGACTGGATCTGAGAGAGCTCACAGAAACAGTCATTTAGCTGTTGGCAATTCTGTTTTTGAGAATGGGTGACAGTGAAGGGAGGTTCCCAAAGCCTGATTGAGGATAACCAGAGTGCCCATCTTTGCTAAAAGGCAAAGCAGGGGGGCCATGAAGCTGTAGACCAGTCAGTCTACTTAGCACATGGCAAAATGCTGGAAGAAATAATCAAGCAAATTATTTATGAGCCTCTAGATTATAGCACAGAGATAAGTAACAGCCAACAGGGATTTGTCGAGAACAAATCATGTCAAACTCACCTTATTTCCTCTTATGACAGGGCAATAAGCCTTGTGGAGAGGCAATGAATATCATATATCTTGGCTCAGTAAGGCTTCTGACGCTGTCTCACACTGCAGTCTCCTGAAGATGCCATGGGGATGTGAACCAGGAGAGGGAGAAAGCCACCCATGATGAGCCATTACCAGTGTGCCACATCCCCATAGTGGAGTGCATGGCATTTGCACGAATCCCTGTGGGATGGGTGAGGGGGGACAGAGGCATCAAAGGAGGAGAGGTGGGGAGCCCACAGGAAGGCAGGAGTTCAGCACACTTGCAGGAGGCAGTAGCGAGAGCTGAAGGAAAACGGATGTGGTTCAGTAAGGACAAGCACAAAGGACTGGTTTTAGGTAGGAATAAATGGCTCACATCCTGGGTGAGGAACCATTAGTGCAATAGCAGATCAACAGGAAAAAAAGGATCTGCTGGAGCTGGAGAGCATCACAAGCTGAACATGAAGCATGCCTGTGGAAAAAGCAGACGCCTCACTGGGTGAAGCAAAGGGGGGAATCACAGGCGTGCAAGGCTTTCTGCACCACTCAGTGCTAGCAAGGGCTCAGCTGGCATTCTGCTCAATCTGCCCCATTTTGAGCACTGCTCTTCAAGAAAAATATGGATTAATTGGCAAGAGCTCATCTGAGAGCACTGAGGGTGATGTGCAGTCCAGGGAGCACATCCTGTGAGGGAGGGTGGAAAGAGCAGGGTTTATTTAACCTGAGACTCCTCAAATGGTGGGTGCAGGAAGGTGGGGGGCAAGGTGATGCTCTCCCTGCTGCAGGCAGAACCAGAAGCCATGCCTGCATAGAAGGAAGGGAGCAGGAGTCTGGAAACGAGGGAGATGGGTGTTAAAGGTGTAAAGTACTGGAAGAAGGCATGTAACCTGGTGGGCTGGCTGCTGCAGGGAAGAGTAAGGGCACAGCTGTTACCACTGGGTATCAGACAGGGTGGTCCCCGGGGCTCCTTCCAACCCTCCTTTCAGGGGCTGGGGTGTGTGTTTTTGTTTTCCTAACGTTTTCCTTTCAGCCTGCGCGTTGTGCCGCATGAGGACGCTCTCCTGAAGTCAGAGCAGGCTCCTGCTGCCTTGTCAGCATTTGGGATACTCTTCTGTCCACATGCTGAAAGGAGACCTGCGTTAATCAGCACAATGGGGAGATAATTAATTATTCTCAGCACCTTCTCAATGGAAATGTTAGAAAGGAGGGCTAACCCCTCCCCGCCGGCCCCCCTGTAATCCTATGCCACGGCTGGCCTTATTGGCTCTAAGGGGAAAAGAGGCACATTTGCTTTCCCGCTGATACGGTGTTAAGCATGCTCACTTCACAGGCCTGTGCAGATGAAAGTGTAATTGCATGGAAGGTGAATTGATTGCAATTAACCTCGGGACTTGGCCTCGGGCTGGGGTGTCCCACCTTCCTCCCTGGGAAAGTGCCATCAGGGGCATAACGCGCTGCTGATGAATACGTATATCATGGAATAAAACACATACGTTATGGGAGAAAGTACATAAATCATCTAGGAAAACACGTATTATACCAAAATGATCAAATTATAAATGAGGCACATAAATCATGAGATTAAACCATTGGATTGTATCAGGAACCATAAATTATATAGTGAAGCCCGAGGTTCACCAAGAGGTTCATGGAATAATGAAATGGGACTCTTACAACTTAAGGAAAATGCCGCTATCGCCGTGAAATGCAAACGCAAATATCCAGCCCGACCTGCATGTATTTTTGCAACATCTTCTATCAGAAAGGCTCACAACAATAGGGCCAGTTAAGCACAATAAGCCCCAAGGAAGCCTCCCCTGCCGAAGCAAACAACGATTACACATTAAAAAGCATGTTTGAATGATAAGTTTGTAAGGAAGATAAAAAGTCTCCAGCAGGGCTGATAGTTGGACGGCGAAGCTGCTCCGAAGGCTGGTGACATGCGAGCAAGCTGAAAAAGCCTCGCTGCTAAGTGTGAAAAGTAAGGAGAGTTATTCTGCGAGCAGCCGCTTGATTTCCTATTGATGGAGAGCGCAGGGTGCTGGGGCCGGTGGGGTGCTCGGGATGGTAGCTGGAAATGGGCTCAGCAAGGTGTTGCTTTGCAGCTGCCGCCAGGCAATTAAAAGTTAACATGAAAAAAATTCAAATCGATATGCCCTACAATTGGAAGCCAGTGGAGTTCAGGGGGAAAAGAAGGGGAAAGGATATAGAGTGCAGTTATGTCATACCTGATCTTCTCCCGCTTTTTGCTTTTGGTGGTCTATTTGCCCTTCCTTGCTCGCTCCCAAAAGTGAATTCTTTTTTTACCCACTCTCCTTGGTTGTTGTTCAAACAGATACAATTCAGGAGAAGAAAGGCCTGTCCATTGGTCAGTGTGTGAGTGTTGTTAGTGCTATAGCGTAACTCTGGGATTTACACCCTCTGCCTGCATTGCTGAGCTGGGGTTATGGTTGGCATGTGTGTACTAGGGGATTCCTTAGTCGTAAACAAAGTGTTTGTCATTCCTCAGGGCAAGCGCGAGCTGGAGCCAGCTGAATTTATGGACTGGGAATGGCTGGTTTATGGCTGACCCTGGAGGGGCACTGACTCAACCTGCTTCTGGCTGAAGATGCTAATAAGGATGCCAAAGATATTTCAGGTGAGCAGCAAAGCTAACATTTATGGGAGAGTGCCTAAAAAATTTCATATCGCATAGACATCATTCTTAATTAGCAAGCATCAGATGCAGCACCTCCTAGTATGCAGCAGCAAAATCCATCTTCAACAGTAAAACCCGCTCCAGCTCGGATGTTCAAACTCTTGTAAGAGAGGCTCCCTGATGATTTATTCTTGTTGAGCTTGGGATGGGAACCTGGGTTTGTATCATGGAAAAAAAATACACTTTCGAAGAAAGAATGGGGTTTGGACCACTAATCCCTGGGAGGGGGAGGGCTACGCTCAGCCTCCTAACCAAAGTAAGTTGGTTAAAAATAAATAAATGGGCGAGCCTGCTAGGTATGAGCATAATCATTTTACTATATGATCTATGCGTTTCATTAGTTGAGGTACACATTTCGCTATAATAAATGTGCTTCAGCAAATGATCTATGCATTTCTTTCTGCAATGTATGTGTTTCACTGGAAAAGGTATGTGTTCATCAGCTATGAGTAATGCTCCTAACGGCACTGCATTATATTGCTTGGCTGGTATCAGCACAGCATTACATATCCATTCCCTCATGGCCGTGGAGACACCAATTCAGCAAGACAGCACATATCAGGCCCTGTCACTCCTGTACGGCGATGCTGCGCAGGCTGGAGGGCTCCAGCACTGGGGGAGATAGTGTGAAGGAGGGGAAACAGGAGGCCTTGCGTGTGATGGCTGCCTGCTGGGCATGCATTAGAGGTGCAAAGAGTAGAGAAGGTGGTTGCAGCAGGCTGGCTGGGCTTTGGCAGCGTGCAAGGGGTGAGCCCTTCAGGGGTTCAGCGGGGGATGCAGCTGGAGGTTCACCTGCACGCTCTGTCCTCGAGTGCTCAGTGGTCCTTTCTGGTTGCCCAGCAGAGAGTGTTTTCTTTTGCTTCCCAAGCTCACCAAATGCAGTAGCATCTCCCTGCAGCTCCAGTGGGCCAGCCCCTGCTGGAGTCCCTGCAGATGCGTCCCCATCAGTGCTCCAAACGTCAAATTCCCTCCTGGTGTTTCTTGGCATCGCCGCTGCCCTTTGGAAACAGCCCCTGCCAGCACCCAAGGTGACTTAAACTATGCAAATAATTGAGAAAAGCTTTCCTAACTGCTTGATAATCAATCCCCTCCCCCAGCGATGCTCCTCACCCATTACAGCATTGTTATTCATTTGTAATGACATTGCTTATTACAGCAGAATGCATATTAGTCTTGGCCATAGGACTAATGATTTGTATCTGAGCTTTCATTTTAAAATCACTTTTCATCAATACATTCATTTTTATACGTACAGCTTTATATAATTCATTACACATATTTCCCTTTACTGACCTATTTTGCTGTACCCTGCCATCTATCACTGCAGACGGTATTCCGTTCTTCCAAAAAAATCCTGCCTTTTCTACATTTCTGTTCATTAATATGCTCCGAAGCTGTGGTTACATATATTTTTGTGTTATCGTATAGTTTTCTCCCCTTCATCTGAAAATAAACGTTGATTTGGAGAGGACTGTAAAATCTGAATGAATCTGAATTAATTAGGAGCTCTACTGATATTATGTGATGCCTGTTTTGGTTTACCTGG
Organism: Lathamus discolor; assembly: GCF_037157495.1. Lineage (NCBI taxonomy): Eukaryota > Metazoa > Chordata > Aves > Psittaciformes > Psittacidae > Lathamus > Lathamus discolor. Next base: position 112,047,751 of record NC_088884.1, read on the forward strand.
TATATGTTTTCCGGTTAGTTCCACTTGCTTTCTCTCTTTCTCAAATTTTAAACATTTCATGATGTGTCATTTGGTAGCAGCAGTTTTAAAGAAAACCATTTTTGATGGAACTAGTTCAGCACTGATACAGGACTGAGTGTAGCTCATGCTCCAAACTGGGTCAGCAGGGAACATTGGAGACTATTAGGAGACCTGAAGTATCTGTTTTCCAAGAGAGAATAAGTATTTTGGGTCAGGTCCTCAGCAAGTATAAGTTAGAATAGGTCACGGATTTATAAGCAGCTCTGTATATACGTTGTTATATGCACCTCTTGGTAATGCGCCAGTCACGGAGCAACAGGATCATCATTAAGGGCCTCGTTAAGAGTGGATAATGATAGTCCTTTTTGCCTGCGAGCTTGGGAAGTGGCAGTGTCATGGATGAGCCCTGTACTCTGAATGCTTTCATCACCCTCTGGGGTCTGTGTTAGTGTGCTACATGCGGGCTCAAGGGAGGGAAGAGAATCTCCTGTGCTAAGCTCTGTATGTGGTACCTGCCCAAAGGGTACAAACCAGGGAAGAGAAGAGCGGCTGGGAACCAGCCTCCAGGGGTGGAGTGAGGAGATCAGGCCACAGTGTCCCCCATCACTTTTGCCCACCACCTGGTGCTGATGCAGCTGCCTGTGGCATGAGCTTTCCCGTGCCCTGCAGCTTTGTGCCCATCTCATTTCATGCCCTGGAGGGGGACCTAGCTGGAGCAGAGCAGCTGCCGTGAAACTGAACCTCAGGTCCCACCTCATCTTCCAGTGGTGAGACCTCTCCCCTGCCCCTGTTTAAATGTAATTTCTCACCATCTTCTTTCAAATCGGTGCCTAAGGGTATCGTCAGGCCCTGTGGAACTGCTTTGGGCCCATTGCTCAATATGGTGTGTGAGGGGAAAGTGGGGCTGAAAGTGCTGTTGCTGGTGAACACTGCAGTGGCTGTTGTTGATGGACATACTATGGGTGCGCTGCTGCTCTGCAGCGCTCTCTTTCCCTCTCAAAAAGATGATGGAAGATGCTCTTGCTTCCTCCCCAAACAGCACAGCTCCCAGCTTAGCTCTTCTTTCAGCTTTTTTCCCTGTCCTATTTCATTCTGGGCTTGCAGGGCATGTCAGGATACCTGCCAAATATTTGCTGACTCAGGACTATGATTTGTGTACTGGCTTCTCCGTACTCATTTGCTGACTATAAATTTCTGTGTAAGCTCTGGGACATGTTTTTTTAATTTGCTGCGAATTACTGTATCCTTTTCAGATGTTTTTGCTACCATAGCATTATGGTTATGAAATTAAGTTCAAAGAACACTGGTGGAGAGAAGATAGACTGAAGCGTAACTTTGGCTTGTAAAATGTCTATAGGCTTTGAAAATAAAAAAATAAGGCAGGGATCAGGTTATCCACAGGACCACAAATCCCAAATTACTCTGGTGTTTTGGCCATCGCAGCAACCCCAATGGAGAGATAAATCAATTTGTAGCAGCTGCAGACAGCTATCTGAGCCAGGGCCAGAATAGCTTGACTGGAGAGGCATGGTAAAAGTTAAGCGGCTGCTATCACAGGAGGTTTCCTGAAGGTGCAGAGGGATGGGGGAAGGACAAGGAGGAAATGAATCCATAAAACAATATTCCAAGTTAGCCTGCCATTTTTATGAACTCAAACATACATGCAGTGCCTGAAATTCTCAAACCTGATATGCTCCTGCCTGTTTCCAATCTTGAAAAGTAACACGGAGTGAAGGAGATTTTAGTTGTCCAAATCTGCTTTGTTTGTTGCAGTCAGCTGCTTCCTATTAGAATGTGATTTAATGTGCATGGCAGCAGTAAAACTACTAGTTTTATGTTCTTTTAATCTCAAATGGAAGCTGAACTTGGTTTTCTAAAATGCTAAAACCAGCTGTGATGTGATACAAGATTCTTGAAGGTCATAATGCTGGGCTTTTGTCAGGGTAGAAAATCTTCACTAATAGCGTCCCAGATTGTTGAGATAAAAGTATTTACAACGGTAAAATGGGGTTTTTTAAACCATGGAAAGAATATTGTGTAAACTAGGGTTGGTCTGCCTCTTCCTGCAGTTTCCTTTGTTTTTGTACCTTATATGCAGTTACTGTTGGAATTTATCTTCAGAGTTTCTCAAAATAGCCTGAATTATTAGTGCGTTGCTCTAATCCTTTTTGTTTTGAATCTGCAAGGAGCAGCCTCAATTGGTTAATGATTGTCTAATGTTTGTCACAGGCCATCTTTTCTGCAAATCCATTTTCCATGTGTGATAATCATACCCAATTGTAGACCTACAGCCACAAAAGGGTTGAACAACATACTTGACGAATCCATGTAATGGGTGGCATTCTCATGCCAAATGATTTCAGAGTACTATCAGTGCCAAATATATTCCTGGCGTTAAATGCTGTTTTTCCCCTCATTTTGCATACAGGCTCTGCTTTTCTTGCCATAACTCAGTGTTTGGAGTGGCTAAAGATAGCTGCTGATGATGCATTTTAATACATCTAGCAGGCCAATACATGTATAAGATGCTCCCTGACTCCTATTCTTCCCCCCACGTCAAACCCCAGGCAGACAAAGGCAGAGATGGTTTTTCATCTTTTGTCGACGCAACCCCAAATGTTGGTGGGGTTAAGGCAGAAAGCCACTGGGAGAAATTTGTTCCTGTGGAAATGTCCACAAAGGTTCTTTCCTGGCATTTACTCCAGGCACTCCCAGTGGGTTGAGGTCTCTCAGCAGAGCTTTGGATTTTGAAGCCTTTAAAGCATGAACCAAGAGAAAAGCGTGGAAATGGCATCAGCTGTATGGCAATTTCCAAGTGGTATTTTTGAAACAAGTCCAGGCGGACCTTCCTGCCCTTCAGTCATATGGGGTTGAGTAGATGGAGAAAGAGAGAACAAGAAAGCATAGCACCATCACCATTCAAATCCAGCATTACCCTGCTGATACCACTGGTTTCTCTAATTTCTTTTAACATTATGGAAAGGAAGTGTTTCAGACCTCCTTTGTGAGCTACTCTAATACATCATTTATAAGGACTGCTTAGTAAAACCTTATTGATTGCACCTCAGATCTTGATAGAATAATATCACAGCTGAAAACCATGATTTATGAAATTTTTTGAGTAGGAAGTAGTATTAATAGGGCAGAGCTTTTGTGGGACAAGCCCACAGAAGAGTGAGGGGGAACTGAGCCCATTCGAACCCCAGAGAGAGTTCGTCCTGGGAAACCAGTCTATGCTCGCTCCTGGTGGTCTGCTGATTGGCTTCGCAAAGGAAAATTGCCCCACGTTTGGGACAATGTCTGAAAACAAGTAATCCTGACAGAGAGATTTCCAGAAATTCAGGTTCTCTTTGAGGGTGGTGGTTATTCCAGAGGGGCAAAGTGTAGGAGCTGAAGGGCTTCAGAAACGGCAGTTACATCTTCACAACTAGAAGTTTCACCATGATCCTAATCCATCACTGACAGATTTCTCAAGCTAAACTTTTTAATCATTATCATCATCATCATCATCATCATCATCATTAATTTTGAGGCAGGAACTGTAAAGATTACATGTATGTACCCCAAGAGAGCAAAGCAGATAAAATTATTGGGCTGCTCATCTACAAAGCCATTGGGACCTCATATTCAAAAGCTTTCTTGCATGTGATAACCAAAAGTAGGGTTCCAGTTCCATGGACTTTTCTGCGGGTAGAGAAAAAAACCCCAGTAGTCCTCGAGATCTGGTCATAACCTTGGGGCTGCATGTCCATGGCAAAACTGGAGACCTCTTGTAACACCCCATTTAGTGTCTGAAATACCACTTGGAGCATGAAGCTGCTCCAAGAGCATGCAGTTATGTCACAGTAATTCCAATCAAATCCAAGCTTCCACCTGCAATTTGCAGTTGCGTTTGAGTGGGGCTTTTGTATAAGCAGTTGTGTCATACCAGGAATGCTGATTGATTAATTCAGGGGATAACATGATGCCACGTTAGCCTTACAGCACAGTTCCTGCCTGGGTTTGCTCCAAGAGGAACCCCACATAATTAAAATGACTCTCACCCTTTCACTTTTAACATGCTTCCTAATTAAGCTCGCCAGGATCTGAACTTCACTTTCTGGCCACAGTGGCTGCAAAATGATTTATCCCCTGATGATGGTCACTAGCGCCAACCTCGCTGTCAGGGAAGCACGCTGATGCATTTAACTCTTTGAATTATTTTATCCCTTCTCCTCTCCTGTTTGAGTATAGAGGTCTGGCACAAGCCCTTACATTTCAAAGCTGGAAAGTAAAGATGCAAATGTATCTATAGGCCATCTCTGGTTCTATTTGTGTATAACAGACATATGCATAACAAATTATAAGGATGTATATAAAAAGCCTTTGACCTGTAGTTAGCCTATCTTGCCTTTAAAAAAAAATCTTTATGTCACTTCATTTGCAGATTAATGAAACCTAATAGATATAATGAAATGCAGAGAGAGCCAATAGCTTTGTAGAGATTTAGTATTGATTTATACACTGACCCAGCTTTAGTGGATTTCAAACAATTATTGTTAATAGACAGATTTCTGCAATAACTGTTTTATGTATTAAACACGTCATATTGAGGTACAAAGTCTACCCTATGTATATAGTGGATAATGAATCCCCCCCGTTTGTATTTACACAGCACTCCAGATCTTTGGCCGAAAAGTGCTGTTTACACAATATTATTTTAATTTCACATGACAAATGTGCTGCCACAAAGCCAAACATTCATCACCACCCGACGTGCTTTCCCTTCCCGTGGAAGAAGCAACGTCAACTACTGACACGGGCTGTCCGCAGATGACACCAGCTGGGGAACAGCAGCTGCGTACCGGAGAAACGCCGTTTCCAAAATACCCTCAACGTGTGGATGTGCCCAGAGGCCCCAGGTACGGCGTGCCCTGAACGGGGCTGGGCTGCCGCTTTCCAAAGCCATGATTCCCCGGCTGGTTTGAATCGCGGCTGAGCGGGCTGCGAGGGCAGGCAGCCCCGCCTGCCTGCATCCATCACGGATGCCGAAATGGGAAGGACGTGGAGCCGGCGATGATGAGGAGGGTTCGCATGAATCCCCCGAGCCAGCAAGCAGGGTTTCCTAATTGTCAGCTGCGCTGCGCCAGGCTTGTTTAAAATAATTAGAGTGCGGCGGCTTAAACAGACCGGGGGGAGGTTGGGGTGGGCTGCTGTTTTTAATCCCTCCGCATAGGTTTTTATCGGTTGCTATCAGCTCCCTGCTCATCTCTGACACCGTCACTCTGCCAGGCGGGGGGATGGGGAGGGAGAAGAAAGGTATTATATTTTAAGTACACGGGCGCAGTCAGAAAGAAACAGGGTGAACCAGCCCCAACGTGCGTGGTGGATGGAAACAATACACCCGATACATCCAAACTACGTTATTAAAAAAGGGGGGGGGGGGAAGGGGAGGGGGGGGGGGGGGGAAGAAAATAATCTGCGTTCTCCTCTTCCTCCTCTTTCTCCTCCAAGCGGGCTAGCTGAAATCTTTCTTAATTACCGCTTATTTCAATGACAGAATTGTAATTTATCATTTAGTTGTAATTTGACATATGTTCACACCTTTGCCATTTCCAATTTCCTCCTTCACTCTAATTGTCTGCCTGGCTCGCCTGTCACGCGCGCCTCCTGGGATTAATTCGAGCTGTCTGTCTGCAGCGGGCTGGCGGCGCGCTCGGGGCTGCCGGGAGTGTGACAGTGTCAATGCGCGCACCGTTTAGCCAAGGCATTACCCGGCCGTCACGCTCCCAGCCCTCCGCAGCCCCCCGTGTTTATTGTTTAGCCCGCTGCTGCATTTGTGACTTTTTTACGGGGTTTTATTAGACTCTAATTACGCTCCCCGGCTGTCAGCTGAAAGGAGAGGAAACCTTGCTGTAATTAGTGGGAGGGGGCCCTGGCAGCAGGGATGCAGGCGCCGGTAGATGTCTCTCGCTCTGCCTCGAAAATGCACACCGGCTTTGAATGCTCTGCCTTCATTTTCATCCGCGGCTGTTTATGCTCCTCTCTCCTGCTGACGTGGCCTCGATGGAGCTATCGCACCCTCCTCCGCAGGCTGTAGGGCCCTGTAGCCCCACTCCCCCTCTTTGGCACCCTGCATCTTGCTTCAGCATCCTCTTAAAACAACCTCTCCATAGCCAGGTCCTGCTCCACCCCAGTGCAACTCCAGTCGCTGGGGGTGAATTTGGCTCAGGGGATATTTACTTGCTGAGGATAATATAGCAGGGAAAGGCACCATATACCCAGCATGTGAATATACGCTATGGCTAAAAATTAACCTGCCAGAAACTGCTTTGGTTGCCAGGGAGGCATGTGGGCACTTTTCCCCACTTCCAGACCCGCTGTGCTCATGCTGAGCTGATCTCCTCATCTGTGTAAATGTGCGGGGCTGCCTCTGCCAGTCCAGACAGGCTGCTTGTTTTCATCAAGGGAAGCAATATTTCACCAAAGTGTTGGAAAGGAACACCAAAAATTAGATTCTCGGCCACACTTTTCATGGGCAACAACTGAATTCACACTGTGACTCATTACCCGGCCCCCTTTTCCCCATCCCACCCAAATTTCTCCCAGATGTTCCTCCGCGGGCCTCTGAAGCACATATAGATGCCAGACCCCTCACCCTGAGCATCCAGCATGGCAGCACCCTGCTTCGCCCATGGGGTCCACCCTCAGAGCTCCCCTTAACCTGTAAAGAAGACCAGAGAAAGCTGGTCAGTGCAGCTGCTGCTATGCTTTTTGGTTTACCTGTCATTTTTTACCTGGAAGGATAGAAAGCAACAAAAATTCAAAACGTAGCCCCATACTAGTTGCTATGAAGAAAATTAACTCTATCATAGCCAAAACCAGCACACCTTCTACCATTTCCTCTCTATTTATTTTCATACCCAAGAGATGTAAAGCAAGGAAAAGAGATAAACTACCTATTCCAGCTGTTAAGTGAAGCCTGAAAATGACAAACGACAAGGTTTAAAACAAAAGAAAAAGTCAAATATTTATTCATTCTCCAGTGATTTTGAATGTCTCATCCCTCAGTACCTGCAGGCACAAAAGAGAAACTCACAGAAGCCAGAGTAATTGCCCAGCATTACCCCCACACTGGGGATGTGGATGCTGTGGAAGGCAAATTTTGGAGCTGGCTCATCTGCACTGCATACTGTATGCCTCGTCCCTGCACATAACCTCTATGAGCAGCTCTTCTTGATGGCGTAGCCTTAGGTAAGTGCTTTAAGCCCAGTCTTGATGGCTCAGAGTGCCTTAATAGATGCCATAAGTACATAAAATTAAGATAATACCTGGAAAACACGAACCCATCCAAATGACACAATTCCTCCCTCCCTAAATTTAGCCCAAGCCCCTCTCTCTGGGCTATCCTGAGCCTTTTCCAGCATCACCTTGGCAACACACCATGAAAACAGCCCGACGGGAGAGTGCAAGCTAGAGGTCAGCACAGCTTGGCTCTTTCAAATCCCACAGGAATTCATTTCAGAGACAAGGGACTCTGGGGAAAAATCCCCAAGCTAAACCACAGCCCCAGTTTATCTGGGGATAAGGAAGCAGTGGTTGGCAGCATGGTGAGAGGCTGGCAAGATGCTGCCTTTGGGAAACCCCTGGCTTGGGGCCATTTGCTGTCTCACAGCGGCTGCAACACTGAGCAGGCAGAAACCCTCTTTGGAGCCCAGGTAAACAGCAGCTAACACAGAGTTGCTGGAAGATATTTAATGTCTTGTAGTAGGCAAGACTGAATGGATTTACATTTTTTTAGGTTCCCCCCTCCCTTTCAATGTCTGCTTCCTACACCGCTGACCTTTTAGAGTTGTTTCAGTACGTACTGACTTTGTTTTCTGCGTGTTGCTGTTGAGCAGCTTCCAGCCTTTTGCCGTCTAGGATGGCCAGCCTTCTCAGGCAGTTTTGTTTGAACTCCAGGATTTTCCTGAAGCGTCTGCAAACTTTCAGGAGCCAGTGTTTCTGGCCACCTCGGCTGCCAAATTGGGAGCAGATTGTGGAGATGCAAAGTGCCTCAAGCTGAGTCCCAAAAAAGAAGGTACTCCAAACAGTCACGTGCTCCAGAGTTGGTCTGAAGGCCAGGGTATGAGGTGCTTATGATTTAGTATTAGATCTTTGCTATATTTATGGTCTATTTCATATATTGCAGCTATTTCACTGGAAATGGTGTTGGAAATCAATGTGCTCATTAGCAGTTGATGCTAAGTGCTTTTGAAAATTCACTTTCTTTTTCATTTCTCCTAGCTATCAATTTTGGATTTGTTTTAAACCTGACTTCCTGAAGCTGTAGTCATTAACAGATAAGCAGTAATAAGTAGGCTACGAGCATACAGTAGGCTCATCTTCCATGCCAGCATGCCCAGCGCACTTCCTACCTAGATATAAATCTGATTTTTCAAGGATGGGGAACTTCTTCAGCTCACAGAGGGTCTCTGAGAGCCGTATGCTTCTGCTGTATCTGTGGTGAGAATGACAAACTCCAAATAGGGAGGAGGGAGTCAGTTTGGACCCCAGGTGGAAAACAACCTCACAATAGTTGTCCTATGCAGTACCAACTGCAGTGTTCCATACAGTCAACAGTGAGGTAAAGAGGATAATATAGATGGGCTGAAATGTGAAATTCTGGGGGAGCAGAAGGAGGTGCTGGCTTTTGTAGAGGTTTTTTTTCTTTTTTCTTTTTTAATTACTACCTATTTTGGGTGCATTTATTGTCTCGGCAATGCTATTCATCCACTTGTGTCACAGGAATACATAGATGCCTCAGTACTGTCTCATCCTAAATGGTCTGTAACATGCGATTCTACGATTTAGCAGGGAGAAAAACTGTCTCACTAGTAACTCAAACCCCAAACCCTGCTAATCATTCATAGCTCCCATATCTCTGGATGGTCAGTGTGGTTACAGCTGCTACACCCCATAAACATGCCCGGAGATGGCAGGAACACGCTCTGCCTGAGCAGTGCACCATGAGGATAGGAGATGGGCACTGGGTCCCCTGTTCTCTTGGGAGAAGCTCAGGTGTCAGTTGAAGGACTCGCCCACAGCCCTGCAAGAAGACAGCAGTGGAGTGCTACTGAAACAGTCACGAGCGGCTTTTCTTTGGTGCTCCCTCAATCCTCTCTTCAGATTTCAACGAAACCCTCTGTTAATGAAAAAAAAGCAAGAGGAGGAGACCCCAACAGCACTTAACTATAAGGCCTTGCAAGCCCTTTGCTGTAAGCTTTCTAAGCCTGTAGTAGTTTAAGTATTCCTCTGGCTCCTACTTGAACGTGGTATAGTGCTCTTACAGATGCTTGCTCAAGAACAGATGAAGAAAACTCCTTGGCGTATCCTCAGTATGCAAGTTCAGCTTATTTCATCCCTATAAATCAAACCTGCTTTTGTCTGAAAATAAAAGGAAAACCCTAACCCAACTAAACATAGTAGCTGTCTGTAAGAATATGAAATACTTCCTATAAATAATGGAGGAAAAAGCCTCTTTCATTCATGTATAGAAAAAGAGAGCTGAAATAATTCTGCTTTGAGGAAAGCACTCTCCTCTGTCCCTTCACCTTCACGTAGAGAACAAGCAGCAACATCTTGATCCCTAAATGTAATGTTCTAGGAAACTGTGAGGTGGCAAAATCAAGGTGGTGTCCTCATGGAAATTGTTTTTGTGCATTAAAATATAGTGGTCACCACTGGTGCCTCTGTAACATTTTTATATGTAGAAAGTGGCAGGCTATCACGCTTTTTATATATGCATATATAAAAGTGACAGGCAGAGGAATAGGATGCCTGAAGCTGTAGGATATGAGTGTTATGGGCCACAGTCCTTTTATTTTATTCTTTTTTATCATCTCAATGGGAAAAGTTTTCTGTCATTAGCTCAAAAACCCAATACAAATGTTTTCTTCTTTTGAAGACCTGAACACACACAGAGACCTGCCTGCTTTCATCCAGGCATTTAGCGCTGCTGCTCTCTGCTTGTTAGCATTTCAGGGTGAATTACGGCAAGTTGTGGGGCTGGTTCTGGCTGCTGGGGCTGCACGTACCTGCTGTACTGCTCAAACACCCCGGCCACGGCCAGGGCAGGAGGGTGGTCACCAGCACCAGGTAAAGCCTCACAGTATTTGAGAGCTGGCTGAAATGCTGTTTCTAGCCTTGTGGTTTCTGTTCCTCGGCATCTCTAAAATCTTAGGGAACGAATGCAGAAATAGAAGAGGTAAGAGCAGGAGGTAGACCAAGGGATGCAGAAGCACCACCAGCTGTGCATCTAGTCCAGAGTATCATCTCTGGCAGCAGCAGCACTGGGGGCTTTGAGAGAATAAATGGGAGTCCCTTACACAGGGAAACCTGCTGTAGGAGCTCACCACCCATCTCCACACAGACATGTTCCCAGCCACCTTAAATCCAGCATTTGCCTGTGCTTAGTGGGATTGCTGAAATTCCTGCGGTAGTCCTGGTATCCAGAAGGTCCTTGTTCTTGTTTGCCCTAGACCATGCAAATGGCTGTGGTTGGTGTAACACATTACGCTGCTGTGGCAGTGATGGTGCATGTTGGACTGCAATGTACTGTCACAGTTTCATGCTATGGTAAGAAGAAGGCATTTGCAGGATGTAAAGCTACCCAGTTTTGTCACACATCTTTTGTTCCTCAAAATAATACTTGCGTGGGAGTCAAGTACTTCAGGCAGTAAGGCCAGGTGGAGAGCAGGAGACCTGGAAATTCTAGCCATCCCACAGCATAGGTGCAGACATTTTACTGATGTTTTTGGGATGAGCTGTATTTGTCCTTGTGTGCTGTACAAACATTTCATTGTCTGGGATAGCCCAGACAGAAGTATGGGAGGTCCACATGTGTGTACGTGCTTGTGAGCGTATAGGCACGGAAAAAGATAGATACACTTTTGTATGCATGCTCACACTGAAATGGCTTCCAGCCACCTGCAAATACTCTGAGCTGCAGCTCTGCATCTCACCTTAGCCAGCAGCTCACGACTTGCGTTAGAGCATCCCATGCACAACAGGACCATGCCCTTGAGCATGTGACAACCTCTGCTGGGTGGGAAATGCCTGCTGGGCATGCGGATAAGCAGGGAAAGAAACTCTGGAGGATCTGCGTTCAGTCCCTCCAGCGTCTGTCACTGCAAGTGCTGGGTTTGCACCTTGCAATTTGTTTAGGAAAAGAGTTGGGGAGCAGTAAGGTAATAAGGTGAGCAGAAAAGGAATTGTTACCGGATAATCATTTGTAATGTAGCCTTTAAAATAAATATCCCAGCTATTCCTGTGCTTTGCAGTGTCATTTCTAACTCTAAAAAGTCAGTGTGTAAATCTAATGGAGCAGCTATTCATAAAAGTTCAGCTTGAGTAATAAAAGTAACAATTTTCTGTAATGATATTTTATAGATTTGAATAAGATATATAAAATGTTTTGCTTTTATGGCATATGTAAAGGGAGTAAGTATAGCAGGCCTATAAAGCAGGGATTGCTTTTACATTCTGAAAATATTTCCTGAACAAAGTAAATAATTCTCATATTTTTTTTTCCTGAAAGACTGGGAGAAAGCCGCATAGCAAACTTTTCAAATATTTTATATGAAAACAATTCTCCTGCAGCTTCAGAGAAGGCATAACACACTTCCCTCTCATCTTTTAATAAAGGAAAGTCACAGCCTCTCTTTCCCCGTCCTGTTGCATACCCTTCCCTCTCAGCCCTTCAGCCCAGTTCTTTGCCAGTGTGAGTGTGTTACATGTGGGGAGAAGTTGGGCTTTTATCTCCTGTGATGTAATTTGCACAAACGCCAACTGAACATTGCAGAGAAGAGATCTTTCATCAAGTGCAGAGGGAAAACAAATCTGAAAGGCAGGAGGCCTGGACTTCTGGTTTGCTTTGTACTGAGTCTGGAGGAAAAGACGCCAAGTTTTAATGGGATGTTGTGGATTGTGCATGAAGGTAAGCAAGATCAGAGCCTAGCTCTAAGACCCAGTCTTCTGGCAAAGCTGCACCACACTTAGTGTCACCCCCCAGCGCAGTGGCTTATGCCACTGCTGTGTCCTGCAGGCTGTGGCTGTCCTAGCACAGTCTGGGGACCACACTAATCAGCCCCTGAAGTGGTGTCCCTTGATGATGCTGTTACATTCAGTGTTGTGCTCCATGTCTGGTCAAGCCATGTGTCCAGCAGTGGCACAGGGACACTGGGAAGATGGGGTTTGCATAGCTAGGATGCCCGTACAAGTGGAATGGGCACATCAGTGCTTTAGAGCCATGGAGGAGCCAGCCCCCTGCACAGAACTGAGGGTGTAACCTGCAACTCTGTGGAAATGCAGAGCCTAGTTAATGTAAATTTGTAGTTTGTAGGCTAGTAGTTTGAAAAGCCTTGTAAAAGAAACCAGAAAATGTACAGCACACACAAGCACGTAATTGTTTCTAAGCCTGTTTCTATAGGGTTTCTCTAAGGTACTGATGAGCATAAAATTTTTCCCTTATCAATAGAATATGTTTCAAAATTGCTTTGTCCAAATGTGATTTGAGCTACTTTCAGTGAAAAGCAGAGGAGTGCAATTTGATTAAGTGGTTAAAATAAGCCACAAAAAAGATGATAGGAAGGATGGCCACATGTGGGGCTGCAGCCTCCTGGCCTGGGTTTAGGCTGACGCCTAGACGCTGCCCGGCACTTTGGTGTACAGCCAACCACATCCCCTGTGGTTCAAGCCTTTCCACAGTGAACCATGTCCTATTTGTTTTCAATCACAGCCCAGCAGGGTAAATTAGGAGCTGAGAAAGCCCATGCAGGTGTTGGGCCTGGCCTTGCCACCCACTAGCATCTACCCTGACAGCCTCTCTGCTGACCTTTATTTGCCTGTTCCCTGCCCACTTGCTGCCTGCCTGCAGCTTGCTGAGCAGCGCTTATACCCACAGTTAACTTGTACCCATACACATGCATGCTGTAATATGCATAACTGTATATTGTCTGCTGCCCTGCTCTGACATCCATGTACGCACATTGGTGTGTGTGCAAGTGGGAATACACAAGCACACCTTCAGGTTTATACACACGCTTACATGCTTATTTGCTTTCTACAGTTACTCACAGAGCATGTTACAAAAGAGTCTTAAGCAAAAATAAAATGTATATATGTTTTCATTTATGTGGTTACATATCTATGTATATATATGCCCGCTAGAAATGGTGTGCAGTATCTCAATTTGCTCATCCACCTGACAGTAAATATTGGGGTATGCAGCATATGGTACAGCCATAAATACATATATCTATAAGAAAATGAAAACCAATATGACTCAATAAGGAGGCTACACACATATTTATATTGACTTGTCTATGCATTTACATTTCCAGCTTGGCCCCTGTACCTAGCTCAGAAGGCACCACCATCACTCTGCTTTAAGGTAAGCACAAAATGCAGAGTCCATCATCATGGCTATCTCCATACATATGGCCAGGTCATTATACAACCAAAGTTATCTTTTTCTAAGGCTTTTCAAATAGGAAAACCTGTAAAAACCCTGTGCACAACACAGTCCAGGGCTGCTGGCAGTGGGTCAGCAGCAGGCTGGCGACAGACTAATAACTATAAGCGTCTTTTGGGTCAAGCACCAGGTCACATTTTGGGGGGGTATATCTTAAACAAAAAATGTTTGTACCGAAGGCTGCAGTTCAGAGTGGGTGTTACTGGGGGCTTCACGGTTTAAATACTGGCCAGGTCTGACTTTTTATTTTATCTTTTATTTGACAGTTGGCATATTTCTGAAAAGTCAGTGCACATTTCTGAAATTTCATTGCACATCCATGCACCATTACCTGTTTTCTTAGGGCTCGAGGGAGATGATATTGTTGGGGGGTTTCTCTCATGTAGGGAGGCAAGGCAACGAGGCGGAACAGAAGTGAAGGATGGCCTTTGGGAGAGCAGCATAGCTTTTCTGAAGCACAAGCCTTTGGTCCAACTGAAAGACCAAAACAAAGGAAAATCTCTGTGTTTCTCCCTCTTCTAGCTGTACCTTGGTAATGAAAAGGAAGCGGCAAGGGAAGGGGGGAAAAAGGTAGAGGAAAAAAAAGTAGAAGCTTACTATTTCTAAAACCTGGTCCAAAGCTGAAGAGGCTGGTGAGCAGAGGCAAATACTCTTTAGAAATGCCTGGCTGCAGTGCCAGGATGAAGTATTTGGGAAAGCAAGATAGATAGAGAAATATTTCTATCAGTTGAATGGGACTGGCTCGTCTCATAGAAAATGATGGACAAATGCTGCAGGGCATGTTGAAGAAAGTAAAATCCCTGCCTTTACCCCAAACCCGTTTGGCTAGGGACCATTTTAGGAGCTGAACGAAGTTCTCTGAGGTATTTCCTTCACTCTCATTCTTTTACTACTCAGCAGCAAACCAAAAGCGTACCAAGGTCTCTTTCTTGGCCTGAGAACTCCTGGTGTGGAGGAGAGCAGCTTTTCTCCTGAAGGCTGAACTTTGTTGTTTCATTGAGAAGTGGAGATATCACCGAGCTCAGGGGTTACTCTGGTGCCTTCATCAGTGACGGGACTTCAGGGTGGGAAAGACATGGGAGCCCCCCCATTTCAGTAAGCTGGGACTTGCAGGCAGCCCTCCCAACTCCCTCTCCCAAGGCAGCCATTCCCCAGAACTGGTTCTAATTTATTCGGTATTTTGGAAATAATCTTTCTGCTTAGGCATGACTGAATTAGGGACATCTGGGTGCAGGTTCGGTCTCTAAACTTGGATGGAATCTGGGGGAGGGGGACGAGGAGGGAGACAGCACACTATGTTATCCATTAAACTTTCTTTCTCAAGATTTCTCTAAGCTAGTTTCTTGGTTTTGGGGGGGTTGGCACCATATCCCTGACACCCCTCACAAGGAAAAACATGGTGCTAGAAGAGAAAAGCCATCCTGCAGTATTTAGCGACCGGGAAATACGTTTGCCACATTCTTCTGAGTTCTCCAGATTTCAGGAAAGATTAGGATTGCTTTTTTTTTTCAGTTTTACGTCTGTTCTGAGCAGACACCATTAACCCTCTCAGATCTGCCCTTGCTGCCAATCACAGAGAAGACAAATGACTCCTTTCCACCTGCCAAACCCCTCTCTGCTCCTGGGTCCAGGCGCTTCCACTCGTGCGGAAAGCTGAGCGACATGTCAGGAGGCACGTGGGGTGATGCCCACCTCCTTGCAGCTTTCCTGAGGACATGTCAGATAGGCAGCAGATGCATGGCAGCTTGGGAAGCTGCTGCTGCTGTCCCAAAGAGGAAGGCCCAACAAAGGAAGGCTCTACGTGCCCCTGCCTACATGAAGGTTAATGCCAACCTGAGAGGTGCCCGATCCCATCTGGCCCTTGTAGATGCACATCTGTCTTCCCACCCTTGGATTTCCCTGCCTGTGCTGGGAGCAGCCACCCTGCGGTCCCCGCGCTCCCCTGGGCTGCTGAGGTGCTGCAGGAGTTATGTTACACACATGCCGAAAGCCATTAATTAAATTAGAGCTCTCCGACAGGGTCTGCAGAAGCAGCTGTGTCATCAATCACCGCGCCGCAGGCTGACAGGCAGCCGCAGCACACAGGGGGAAATCTTCCCTCTTAAAAGGCAGCTGAGGGCTGTGAGCAGGGGTCCCATGCGAGGTGGTGGCATTGGGACGGCTGAGGCACCTGCTAGCCCATAGACACCACCTCCACACTCAGTGGCAAGGAGTGGGTCTGTGGCTGAGGCACTTGGGTGTTGCTGCGATACAGGTTAATTGGCATCATTAAACATGATCCTGTGGCTGCTCATGTCCCTTTGCATTAAGTGCTGAGGGTTGACTGAGCTGCCGCCCCTGGGGCCAAGCCTGCTTTTGGCAACGGGTGGGAGTGCCAAGCCACCAAAGCCCACCCACAAACTCCTGTCCTGCATGGATGCGGAGGGCGGCCGTGGCCCCCAGCGCTTGCCATGGGTCCCCCTTGGACCCTCGCCAGCGTGCTTGGTAGTGTGGCATGAAACGGAATGGATCCCAAGCATGCACACAGAAAGTGTATTTCTGTTATTTACAGGCTCTGTGACACTCAGCAGGGAACTTTCCACCCACCACGACAGAGCTGGCTTTTAGACAGTTAATCAAATAAGAAAGGCTAAGGGTAGTCACTACACCCTTTGCAAACAGCAATCCAGACACAAGAGCAAATAATTTGTGTCAGCATGACACGAGAAAATGGAATGTAAACTTGCTAAATAGCCAACAGATACTGACTTTTATATACATGTTTTTCTGTCTCAGCCTGAGGAAAGAGCCCAGGCAGGTTTAAATTTGGGATCCATTTATAACATCAAGTGCTCTTGCCCCATATTGGTGGGGAGCCAGGGAGAGCAACCTTGCAATATCATAACATTGCCTGGGCCAGCTTCTCCATATCTGCCTCTTGGTACACTACCTATGGAGGTAAGCCAAAGCTTCAGCAATTTTATTCAGGCCTGTTTCACCTCGGCAGGGTGTGGAAACAATAGCACGTGCCAATGTCTCAATGGCACAAATACTGACCCACAAATACTGAACGCTCCCAGCACCTTTTAGCACATTTTTGTGGGAAAAAAAAGGAAAAATAGGAAGTTCAGTTTTGCGCCAGTGAAAAGTGTCCTGTGTGTAGATGTGTTGCGAAGAGAAAATAGTCAGATAAATTATTTGTGTCGAGTAATCTGATCGTCTCTCCTTGGAAGCCTAATGAATAGGTGACTTTCTGCAACAGCTGCTGTTCAAACTCTCAGGCGTGAGCCCACATGGGCTGGCAGTTCAAAGGCAATTGCTGCACTGCCTTTTTTAAAGTCACTTTTGAAAACGTTGGACTAGACACGCTCTATCTGTTGACGGGGAGGAAAGATGGACTGGAGCAGATTGAAGCAGGTGGTGAAATTATCGTGAAGCCCTAAAAATTAGCAGTAAAAAGAGTAATTGTGTGAATGCACAGATAATTCACCTGTCAATGCAACTGCAAGAGACCAAACCATTGTGGCTGGCTGCGATGTAATTCAGACATGTCATCTGCACTTCATGTATGCTGCTATGGAGAGGAAATGCCTCCCACATGGGCTATGAGGCTGTATGGCCACAGGGGCCCTGCTGCTGGGTAGGCTATAGCAGTGCAGGCACCTTGGTCTGGAGCTACTCCTCTCTGGTTGTCTATTTATGTAAGGTCAAATATCACCTGCGTGTGTGTGTCAGTGGAGGAGTTTAGGAAAGGTAAAAGATGTTGTAAGGGCCTTTGGGAGGGTGGAGAGGGTTAAATGCATTCTGCACTCATGCAACAATTTGCCACTCATGATACTTAGCCCATCATCTACAATTCTGCAGAGGGAGACAGATTTCCTTCTGCATTTGTTAGTGAATACTTGCCTGTGGTGGGCAAAGGCTGACTTGATATTTGTCTGCATTTTTCTCTGACTGGGTCTGAATAGGGTAAAGTGTGATCTGCCCACCATAAGCCCCTGAATTCTTGCATCAGCAGTGTGATACAAAGGCACAGCTCTGCATGCCTGCCTTGCTGCCATGCCCTACCCACACTCTACCTGTGTGTGACCTGCAGAGGTTCCTGTCCTTGAGGGTAGTTTGCTCGGGTCATCTTTCACTCAACTTCCACACACCGGACCTTTTTGCACCTAGTCAGATAGGTTTCTTTGAGGGTTATTTAATTGTTCCTTATAATGTGTTCAGAAACTTCATGGTTTACTTCTCTTGTTCTTTTCCTTCCTTTTCTTGACGAGGTAATCGAGAGGAGACTTTGAACAATATGAAGTATGTAATACGTATTGAGGTGCGTGAAAAGTATCTGAGGTAAGAAGTGGCCATGAGCTGTCTTTGCCACGTTTCTGCAGAAGTAGGTTTAAGCAAGCTGGCACAATAGGAGACACTGGGGCTGGATACATGCAGGCATGCACGTGAAGGGAAAGAAAACCACCCCGAAAAGTCAGAGAAAGCAGCCAAAAACACATTTTATAACAAAGGATTTGGTGTTTAGCTATTCGAGGGGTGCTTACCACTGTGAGGACCATGTTTAGGATGCTTCCACACTGAGTCCAAGGTACATACTGCCTCTTTGTGAGGCCATCTGAGTTTCTGCAGGTGGTTAATGGAGCAGGGGCGGGTTAGGACTGCAGCAAGGGAGCCTGGAGGAATGGTGCAGCCCTCCTTTTCGTCCTAGGAATGTAATCCTAGACTGCAGCATCATCTTTCTTTTGGGATGGAGGCCAGGTGCCCTGCATTGTGCAAACTGAGGTGAACATGCTGGCTTTGTGCCTGCTGCCAGTGACTGTTGGCTCTGGCCTCTTACGGCTCGGTCTGCTTGGATATTGCTGTTCTGCGGGGCACATTGCATCCACCTGTCTTCTCATTTGGCTTGAGGGGGGCTGAGAAACCCCCAGCAGCCATGCTGGGGTTGGTGAATGGAAGGGACCATTTTGCCTTTGCAGCTTCTCATGACTTTTGGGTGAGCTATGGAGAAAGCCGTGCTTTTCCCTGTTAACCGACCGCAAAACAAACCCCCACAATCCTGCCATTTCTGGGGCAAAATCTACTTTGATTTTCATGAAGGTCATTTGGCATATTGCAAGAGCATACTGAGTAGTTCACGTTTCATCTGAATGAATAAATTGTGCCTGTTGATTTCATGTGTATTGCTACTGAGAGTTATCTTAATTATGAAAAAATAGTGTATTTTTAAAAATAATTTTAAGTTTGCACTTGTGATGAATTTTGAGTGTCTCAAATCTCAACAGAAATATAGTCTTTCATGTTGTTTGCGAAAATTATCCTCCTGCCAATTTCAGTGATGGCATACTGGTCGGAGCACAGCCTGCCATAGCAGCCAAGGCTCTCTGCAGCCAGCAAGAAGCACAGGTCCTGCTGTACCTGCTCACTCCTCTCTTCTTGCTCTCAAAATCACCTTTGATGAAATCACCTTTTAGAAAAAAACCCTCTAATCCCAATTTTCTGTGTGCTCCTCCTTTAAGTTACTGCATACAGATACCGAGGAAGGGTTCATGACTTTTAAGTCACCCGTGTTTCCCCACGACCATAAGCTAACCATGAGCCACAATACAGAAAATACCGCAGCACTGGCTTCAGTTTTTAACAAGAGGCCCACACAAGCTCAGAAACAATCCTTAAAGATTCCCTGCTGAGGCACGCTGCCAATGCAGAGATAGGTAAACTTTAAGGCTGAAGGAGCAGATGCTGAAAATTTGGAGCAAGGCGGTGTTGCAGCACTTGGGGACAGATATTGCCACACGTAGAGTCACCTTTGTCATCACCAACAACTGATGTGTCCAGCTGTGAAAGGGTGAGCTTCTGGGAGGGTAAGTGTAAAGACAGGCAGCTCTAATGAATGGCAGGACTTTGGACCAGAGAGGGACGGATGCATGAAACGTTCACACACACAGTGGGTTACAGTTATTTAGACTTGTATTCATAAACAGGCTTCAACATGGATTTCAGGGTTACTGTCCCAGTTTGGTATCCACTTAATACCTGCCCTTCTACTGACTGCAAGTGCAACACACTGAGTTCGACACTCACCTCACTGAGTCACCAGTCTGCAGACATTATCAGCCATGGGTTGAAACCATATGCAGATCCAGGGGTCATTTCTACAAAACGAGGACCTGGATGGATGGATTCATATTAAAGCAGCATTTGCATGTTGTAATTATCATCAGTGTTGGTACATATGTGCTACATGTATCATGGCTAATGTAGGCTGTAACAGCAGGTGGCACCTGGCATTGCCTGTCACGTCAGCCACATTTTGCTTTTTCTGTGCATTTGGATTGATATATATATATATTATAGATAACTGGGGTGCTCTTTTTCAGTGAGGAAGCAATTTTTTGCAATACCTTCCCTAGCCTGGTCTGTGTATGGTGCCCTTTTTTATCTGGGCTGATTAAGATTCATGTTTCTTTCCCCCAGAAGTGCTCTCTAAGGTTCCTATTTACACATGATATAAGATCAAAGGGCTAATAATTAAGGCAGTAGTGTGATACTATTTCAGGTCTGCTGCCTGTTTATTTGAAACAGCTGTCTATGAATGTTGGTGGCATGATACAGGGGTTGCTGTGGTTGAAAACAGTGTTTACTGAGTGCTTGGTAAATAGTTGCGCAACTTTCTGTGTAAATGCCAGACAGCATATTAGAGTTTCTCTTGGGTGGTTTCACTTAGGTACAAGCCTTCTCCCCCATTTCTGTAACCGTATTGATCTTGTTTGCTTGCACAAACCTGTGCGGAGTGAGGCGAGAAGGAAATGTGCCACCAAGAAATGACTGAACTTGTGTTTAGCCTGGAGAGGTGAGGACTGAGAGGAGGTGTGGAGGCAGTCTTTGCAAACATGAAAGGCCACTGCAAGGGAGCTGGGAATAATCTCCTCCATCTCTAGTGGCTATGAGACGAGCAGTGGTCTTCAATTGCTGCCAGGAAGAATCGAGTTAGGCGTCAAGGAGAGACTTTGTAATGGTAATGATGGTGAGACAGCAGCCTGCAGAGGCTGTCAAATCTCCATTGCTGAGCATCTTGAAGAGCAGATTAGATCAAGCTTTGGCAGGAATGATATACTGTAACTAATCTAGCCTTAAATCAAGGAAATGGGCTGGATGACCTCCTGAAGTACTTCGTAGTTCATAAGTCTATTTATGCCATTAATATTTGGAGGCAGAGCCTGATTAAACTGTAGTGTACACCAAGTGCTGGAGCAGCTGCTGTTTCTTCCATCCATAACTTGGTGAGAGAGGGCTTAGCAGAACTCTGTGAGAAGCAGCGTGCTCCGAGGGAGGATGGTACCAATGTGCCCACGCTATGCATGTCTCAGCTTGGCTCTTTGGAGACAGACATGAAGTCAGCAGGGGCTGCTGAGCTTTCCTGAAGCAGTACCCACTGCCCTCCAGAAAATCCCTCTTCTGTCACCTGCAGTGGGTCCAAATGCTTTTGTGGGACACTGGATACCTGGCCAGAGCACGGCCATTCTTTGTTTCCCATGCTCCAAAAGAAGAATTTAGTTAAAAAACATTGTTTTCCCCTCCCCAATGGCACGCGCTTTCATTTCCAGGCGTTTCTTATTTGCGTTTGGTTCTCCAGATGTAAAACAGACCCACGGGGTCAGGCGGGGCAGGTTTTCTATTTTTCACATCGCTGCACCCACAGAAGGATGGAATTCAGTATCGCTCACATTATAAGGGGGAAAAGCCTTCCTACTCATGTTGTTTTCAAGAATGTAGACTTTTCTTGCAGTAATGCTAAGGAAAAACCCCTCCTTTTCTGCTGCAAAGGGCTGCTGTAGGCCCAGGTAATGCTGTGGGCTGTGAATGAACACGCTTCCCCGTAACACATTATTCTCTGTAAGACACGAGAAAGCTGAGACAGGCAAAAGCAACCAGTAAAGATTGCACGCTGTAAAATGGATTAGCAGGTAGATGACTTCTTGAAATGGAAAGGATTGCTTCTCACAGGGGCCTGGATTTACTTATCTACCATGCAAGTACTTGCATATTAATAGCTAATCTGCATATGATAAATTAATAAAATAGATTTAGGTGTAGAAGAGGAAAAAAACCCCAACAACCTAGATATGTGGTGCTCTTTCATTTACCTGAAAACATTGATGGGGGATCTGTGAGGAAATTAGTAACATTTACTGGAAGAGGAGTTTATGCATGTGTGATGGATTTCCAGATTCTTTCTGTGGTGGCTGCAATTTAGCCATATGTCTCCTGAAATGAGAGCCTGTCCTGTTTGTAGTGCTTTGCAGAGCTGGCTTTGTACGCAGCCACCTTCCTTTCAATATAGGAATCCAAAGCTTACAGAGCTGCAAATAAAAATGCAACCTGTATAAGCCAGTGTAGAAATTTCTCCTGAGTCCACAGATGATCAAAATTATATTGTTGGAGAGCGTTATTTAATGTCATACCTGCCGGCAGTTAGTTACTGTAGTGCACAGCAGATGCAGTGTAAAAGAGTTTGGGCAGATGTGCAGGCCGTGGCGTGGATGAGCTCAGTTGAATGGCAGGAGGGACCAGGGCAGCAGGGCAGGCAGGGGAGGCTGGGGAAACACCCGTGCCCATTCCTCTCTGTGTTTCCCAGCTTCCTGTAGGAAGAGATTGTGATATTGCATTAACTGCTGTGCTACCAGAGCCAGCATCTCAGCTGGCTAACTTGTGCCAGTGCCGTTGCGCTGATTACAGCACTAACTAGAGCCTGGTGGTGGGCTATATGCCAGATTTTTCCTGATGCTGTGGTGGGGTTTGGAGTCTTTCTTCCTGGTCTTTGCTGTGACACGTGGCTGAGCTGCTGTCAGCATCGCAGCTGCCTAGCTTGGATAGATCCGTCTGTAACACTGCAGCCCCAGCAGAGACTTTCCTATCATGGTGAGAGCCACGCCACTGGCTAGCTGGCCATTTCTAATCAAGCAGCAAACATGGCAGTAAACGTGTTCTGCCTTACTTCACTCCAGCTCTCAGACCATTAACAAAAAACCTTAAAATGCGGACCTTTCATCCACAGGTCTCAAAAGATGTAGCATTAATGATGTAAGCTTCCCATCAGCTCTACATGGTGTCGGCTTTGTAGCAAAACAAAAGCACAAAGGAAAGTACCCTTCTTTTTGTGTTTGTGGGGTTCCCGCCTCATAGTCGTATCTCTGTCCAGTACTACAGACTGGCCTGTTGGCCCTGACTGAGGACAGCATTTTGTAGTGAAAGGCTGTGAAATTCTGCCTCTGGAGATTATAGTCTAGAAAGTAGAGCAGATAGAGGCAAACAAAGGATGGAGGAGAAAGTCCGAGCGATTAACTCTTGTTGTAAATATCTGTATTTGGAAAAAGCTGTGCTTACACAGTCAGGGAACTGACAAATCAGGTGAGCTATGGGCCCAAGGAAAACACAGCTCAATTTTTAATATCAAATACTCTAAGCAGTAATCACAGTGAGCAGCTTACCAGCAATTCAGTCTGGAATATGTCTGCGTTGCTTGTTAGATAATTTTGAGCTGTGGCCATATTCATGGAGATTGTGATGTGTTTCAGGACAATTCACAAGCAGGCAAAAGGACTAAATTCAGCAAATTGATTCTCCGCTGCAAATATGTCAACCAGAACTAGTGTCTTATAATGAGGTATTGCACATTTCTCATTTCCAACTCAAATAAACATGCTGCTGTGCTATTGCATTGTTTATCATGAGAAATTTTGACTTCGTAAACATTGAATCATGAAACTGAGGTTGCATTACACTTTCTGTGTGTGGAAAAAAAGAAGAGTCCTGCATCACCTGGATCCCCTCCTCTACTGCCCTTCCAAGGTGCCATGCTGGTCCTTGGAAAGGGGATCAGAACGTGAGCTTGTAATATTTGAAACTATGCCCTTTTCCACTCGGACGTTTTGTCATTGGGGTAGATGCCAACATTAAATTTGTGTCCCTTGCTGTAATGCTCTGACACGAATAATTTTTCAAACTCAGATGATTTTGAAAAATTGGAGTGAATGTTTTTTGCCCAGGATGCCCACTGAGCCCTGCTGGACCACCGTCAGCACCCAAGCGGTAAGAGGTTC
This sequence comes from Lathamus discolor, assembly GCF_037157495.1. Lineage (NCBI taxonomy): Eukaryota > Metazoa > Chordata > Aves > Psittaciformes > Psittacidae > Lathamus > Lathamus discolor. Next base: position 112,071,346 of record NC_088884.1, read on the forward strand.
CAGTTGTTGAACAAACACTTGCTCTGGGTTCATTTTCCCACAAGTCTGTAAGGAAAGATGTGTTTCGCAGAAGCGGTTGCATGTGTGGTGGCTCTTTGCATTGTAGTTTGCCTAGCCCATGGCTACCTGTGCCACGTTGAAGCCAGTGGGTTTTTCCTGCTTAGCAGTTTTGCCTTGAAGCTGTAAGAAGTAAGATCATTTATTGGAGGGGAGCTGAGTTGTATTTGATGGAGCTGAGAGCCTGGGTTGAGGAAACTCAGTTGCTAGGCTCAAGCAGGTTTGGCCAAAAGTGTGAAGAACAGTTGTTACCAGCAATGTCCTTCCTCACGCTGGGGGGAAATGAGCATTTAGAGCCTGAAGGGAGCAAAAGATGCAGCCGCTGAAGCCATATAATCGTGAACCTGAGAGTCAGATCCCAGGCTCAGGAGCCAAAAGATATTTGTGTGTCCATGCCTTGTCCTTTCGTCTCCTATAAAGCCAATGAACAAAACTAAAAACCCCCTCAGACAATTTCAGTTTAAGACAACTTGCTGTCAGACTGCTGTAGAACTCGATTTTAGCTGAGGAATACTTTGCTCAGATCTGACACTAAGTGTCCCAGCTGGGTTAGAATTACACATAAATGTGTACACTTCTATAATATTTGCATGTTTCTGTATGTACTGCTCACTGCATTTGAGGATCCCAAGGGCTTTAGTGTTGTGGAGAGGGATACACTAGCCAGCTCTTACCCAAAGGTCAAGTTTAAGTCATGAGGGCCTGTGATTTTCACTTCTATTCCACCTGTTGTTCTCTTTTGGCAGCTCATGTGAAGGACCAGGCCTGCTGATATGCTGTGGGCCTGCCCTCAGCCCCAGCATTACTTTTGGAAACAGACCACATCCCTTCAGAATCGTTGCTCAGTGGGGTTTTTGGGTTTTCTTGTTTTGTTTTGGATTTTTTTCCTTGTCTCTCCAAACGTACTAAAGTGTCATTAAGACAAATGGCAAACATTTCTCCTTTCCTCACATCTGTCAAAACTTCAAAATCTGCTTTCATGACATTTCACAGAGCCTTTTTTTTTACATGCCATTCAAAGGACATAGAATCCCAATGAGCCTTGCTTCTGTGATTTTCATCTGCTGCGTGCTATTACCCCTGTATAATAAATTAACAAAAAGGGACATGGGAAGGGGGGAACAAAAGGTGATATAACATCTGTGGGGTGGGACGAAAGGGAAAGGAATTAGGTACCCACACAGGATTTTGAGACACTCTTAGAATGAAGTCTCTATGTGTTACCACCAAAAGGATGTGCTCCTGAGCACCTGAGCAGAGTGGTTCTTCAACCTGCACCCCACCAGCAAGGAGCCTGAGCTCCTTGAGAGTAAAGAAATTGGAGTCATCTAAGGAAAACTCTGGAAGACTCGGGAGTATCTTTGCATTTCCGGTGTCAGTAGAGTGTCAGGAACTGAAAGGAAATTTCATTTTTGGCCATTTAATTTTAAAAGTAATCTGTTGTTTCTGCAATTGCACATTTGGCCGGCAGATGTTAACTGATGTGCTTGATTTTAGGTGCTGTAAATGTGCAATCTATCTGCTATATAATAATTTATAATGGGAGAACACTACTTTTTCTCATCAAAATACAGAAGGAAAAATGCACCAAAACTTGCTTAAGTTCCTCTTTTATGGAGAGAAAAGTGGACAGCTATTTCTCTTAATTCAAGGCTGAGAAGCTAGTGGTGCTGGTAGCTCAGGTTCTTCCCTGTTTATCACTACAATACAAATAGCAGCCACCTCCTCTCCATCCTCTGGGTAGGGGAAGAACATCTTCAGATGGGCTGGCTGGCCTGTAATGGTTTGTATAATAGCAATGTAGTTAACAAGATGCTGGGCAAGTCTCCATTAGTTTGTTAAAGGTCACCCATGAGTAAAAGACCTACTTTCAATACGAGAGATGCTGAGGAACAGCTCTGCTAGCAGCAGTCTGTAAGCACCCAGTAATTATATAGGGCCTCTTCAGCCAGGAAGATGTACTTTGCAGGTTACCAACAGCTATAGTTGTAGATGGCTGGTTTTCCATCTTCACGGTACAAACAATTCATGGATATGTGGATGAAGCACTCTATAGACAGATAGGAAAAGCCTCACGCTCGCAGGCCCTTGTCCTCATGGGGGACTTCAACCACCCTGACATCTGTTGGCGTGACGGTGTGGCCTGGCACAAGCAATCCAGGAGATTCCTCCATTGTGTGGAACACAACTTCCTTCTGCAAGTAATAGAGGAGCCAACAAGGAGAGGGGCCATGCTTGACCTCGTGCTCACCAGCAGGGAAGGGCTGGTTGGAAATGTGACGCTCCAGGGCAGCCTTGGGTGCAGCGATCAGGAGATGGTCGAGTTCAAGATCCTCAGGACAGTGAGAAGAGTGTGCAGCAAGCTCACTGCCCTGGACTGCAAGAGAGCAGACTTTGGCCTCTTAGGAACCTGCTTAGTAAGGTTCCATGGGATATAGCCCTGGAGGGCAGGGGGGCCCAAGACTCTTGGCTGATATTCAAGGATCACCTGCTACAAGCTCTGGAGTGCTGCATCCCAACTAGAAGGAAGTGCGGCAGGAGGGCCAGGAGACCTCCTTGGATGGATAAGGAGCTGCTGAGGAAACTTAGAGGGGAAAAAAGAGGCTTATAAAAGGTGGAAGCGAGGACAGGCAGCCTGGGAAAAATACAGGGATGTTGTCTGGGAAGCTAGGGACAAGGTTAGGAAAGCTAAGGCCCAGTTAGAATTAAACTTGGCCAGGGATGTTAAAGATAACAGGAAGGGATTCTATAGGTACGTAGCGAATAAAAGACAGACTAGGGACAACGTAGGTCCCCTCCATAAGCTATCAGCAGAACTGGCTACCCTGGGTTTGGAGAAGGCTGAGGTTCTGAATGACTTCTTTGCCTCGGTCTTCACTGCAAAGGCTCTGACCGCACCACCCAAGGCTTGGAAGGCAGACGCAGGGACTGTGAGAATGAAGACCTTGGGCCCACTGTAGGAGAGGATCTGGTTCAAGACCATCTTAAGAACCTGAACATGCACAAGTCCATGGGACCTGATGAAATCCATCCACAGGTCCTGAAGGAGCTGGCGAATGAAGTTGCTAAGCCACTGGCCATCACATTTGAAAAACTCATGGCCGTCAGGTGAAGTTCCCGATGACTGGAAAAAGGGAAATATAACCCCCATTTTCAAGAAGGGGAAAATGGAAGACCCGGGGAATTACAGACCAGTCAGTCTCACCTCTGTGCCTGGTAAAATCTTGGAGCACATTCTCCTGGAAGGCATGCTAAGGCACATGAAAAACAACAAGGTGCTTGGTGACAGCCAGCATGGCTTCACTAAGGGGAAATCCTGCCTGACCAATTTGGTGGCCTTCTATGATGGGGCTATGGAACTGATGGACAGGGGCAGAGCAGTTGACATCATCTACCTGGGCTTGTGTAAAGCGTTTCACACTGTCCCGCATGACATCCTTGTCTCTAAATTGGAGATATCAGTTTGATGGATGGACCACTCAGTGGGTAAAGAACTGGCTGGATGGCCACACACAGAGTTGTGGTCAATGGCTCGATGTCCAGCTGGAGACCAGTAATGAGTGGTGTCCCTCATGGATCAGTGTTGGGACCGGTCTTGTTCAACATCTTTGTTGCTGACATGGACAGTGGGGTTGAGTGTGCCCTCAGCAAGTTTGCCAATGACACCAAGCTGTGTGGTCCGGTTGATATGCTGGAGGGAAGGGATGCCATCCAGAGGGACCTTGACACACTTGTGAGGTGGGCTGATGCCAACCTTATGAAGTTCAACCATGCCAAGTGCAAGGTCCTACAGCTGGGTCGGAGCAATCCCAGGCACAGCTACAGGTTGGGCAGAGAAGAGATTCAGAGCGGCCCTGCGGAGAAGGACTTGGGGGTGCTGGTCGATGAGAAAATGAACATGAGCCGGCTTCAGTGTGCGCTCACAGCCCAGAAAGCCAACCGTATCCTGGGCTGCATCAAAAGGAGCGTGACCAGCAGGTCGAAGGAGGTGATCCTGCCCCTCTACTCTGCTCTTGTGAGACCTCACCTGGAGCATTGTGTGCAGTTCTGGTGTCCTCAACGTAAAAAGGACATGGAACTGCTGGAACAAGTCCAGAGGAGGGCCACGAGGATGATCAGGGGACTGGAGCACCTCCCATATGAAGACAGGCTGAGGAAGTTGGGGCTGTTCAGCCTGGAGAAGAGAAGGCTGCGTGGAGACCTCATAGCAGCCTTCCAGTACCTGAAGGGGGGCTGTAGAGATGCTGGTGAGGGACTCTTCATCAGGGACTGTAGTGAAAGGACAAGGGGTAACGGGTTAAAACTTAAACAGGGGAAGTTTAGATTGGATATAAGGAGGAAATTATTTCCTGTTAGGGTGGTGAGGCACTGGAATGGGTTGCCCAGGGAAGTTGTGAATGCTCCATTCATAGCAGTGTTCAACACCAGGTTGGACAAATCCTTGTGTGGCATGGTTTAGTGTGAGGTGTCCCTGCCCATGGCAGGGGGTTGGAACTAGATGATCTTAAGTCCTTTCCAACCCTAATTATTCTATGATTCTATGATTCTATGATATAGCCTATACTGGTAATTTTGTAGAAAATGTGGAACTTGGGGCTGGTACTACACAAATAAACAAAAATAAATAAAATGATAATGTGTATATATAGGTATATGTATATGTAGTGCTGCACATACATACAGACATTTTTTCATAGTCCTATAGTACCTCATGTCTATCTGAGCAGCGCAATATGCTGCATAGCAACTTGGCAGTCACCCTTTATGCTCCCTCAAAGCAGGGAAGAGACCATCACCTCCAGGTGACTTCCAGCCTTGTGGGACTTTTGGTGCCCCACTGCTGTGCCTGAATCACCAGAGCCCTTGTAAGTGGCCTCACAGGTCTGAGTTACATGAGACCCGCAGCCTCCTTCCTGCCTGAGATGTGATGCACACACCAAATTGCCTTTCACTGTCTCCCCTGAAGTCAAAGTTCAGCTTTCTCCAGCAGCACCAGCCAGCAGGAAGCCTAGATAATAGTTTGACATGGTAGGAGTCAACACAGAAAAATACGCTTCTGCCTCGATATGGAGCCTTGTACAGGTTTTTTAATATATTTTCAGGAAGTTTCCAAATGAAGCAGATACAGCAGAAACTGATGAAAATTTTATTTCACTTGCAGCAGGGGAAAGGGAAGAGGAAGATGGGTTAATGTGCTTCAGAGAAGAAGATCCTCCAGAAGGAATGTTTAAAAGTAGTCACCTGCCCTACTTTTACCTTTCATGTTGGATGCCATCTTTTACTAAATTGCCAAGGTTTTTATTCACATCAACAGGATCTTTGGAGTGCTCACTTCAGGAAATCAGTGTGTATTTGGGGGGCCTAAATCTGAACTAAGAATAGGTTTGTGGGTTTTCATACCCCTGGCTACATGTAAATTTTAATGCAACTTTCAATCATTATTGCTGAATCAAAGAGAAGTCTCAGTTACTGCCTGTATCCTATTTAACAGAAAAATAAAGATCTCTTCTGTTGCAGACATACATTACTGTGTGAATGGATGATGGGATGATGCTGCCTCAATCACTGTGCCTCACATTCGTGTTGATTAGCTGCCCTGTTTTAGGGCTGTTTGCACTACGCAACAGACTAGTAAAATCATAGAATCATAGAATAGTTAGGGTTGCAAAGGACCTTAAGGTCATCTAGTTCCAGCCCCCCTGCCATGGGCAGGGACACCTCACACTAAATCATTAGTGTGAAAATAACAGTCTTTACCTTAAGAATTAAACATGTAAAACACATGACTAAAATGACTGAGGCTTACGGGGATAAGTGACAGGGCTGAAGTGCACAAGTGAAAACAATCAGAACTCCTGTGTAAAGTGGCAGTGATATATTCTGAATGTCACATTACACTGCACAATGCTATGCGTTCTCCTAAAACGCTCTTTAATTATAGTAGCTCAAGCCTTACAGTCACAAAACTCAAGTGCACTAGAGGTGGGCACCATTTAAGCAACAAAAACTATGTTGCTGAAGATGCAGCACAAATGGGAAGTTCATCTCCCAGATAATAGCAAGACTTACCTGTGATATTTCATTACCTATGTGTCTATTTAAGGCTAACAGTGGGATGGTTTAAAGGGGGGGGGGTGTCTAAAAACTTTTATTAAAACTATTATCCTTTACAGTATTTCTTTCCACTTTATCTTTCCTTTCTAATGCTTGTATAGTGAATTGCTTTGGTTGATGTTATTTTTGCATACAAGCCACTTACATACTGTCCTGCTTTTGCCTGGGATAGAGTTAAGTTTCTTCCTAGCAGATGGTACAGTGCTGGGTTTTGGATTTGGGATAATGATAACACATGAATGTTCTAGTTGTGCTAAGAAGTGCTTACTCTGAATCAACCCAGAATGGCTCAATCGCTCCTCCGTTTGGGCTTGGTATCGGTCAGTGGGTGGTGAGCAATTGTGTTGTGCATCACTTGTGTTTATTGGGTTTTGGTTTGTTTGTTTTCCTTTTCTATATTTTTCTCCTTATTTTCCCCTTCTTTTTATTTTTACTATTATTATTTATTATTTTATGGAATTTTAGTTATTAAACTATACTTATCTCAGCCTGCGTCTTTTATTTTCCTTTGATTCTCCTCCTCATCCCACCTGGGGAAGGGGGAATGGGGGTGATGAGTGAGTGGCTGCGTGGTACTTCGTTTCTGGCTGGGTTTAAACCATGCCTCCTGCTCTTTCCATGCTGTGGTGAAGGGTGACAACCTGTTAGGGAAATCTATTCCTATTTATCAGCTCTTCTCAAGGATCTTCAAATGAGGGATACACCAGCTAACAGACGTCCAAGTTCAACAGTTCCAGGGGAGCTGGAGCACCTTGCATGGGGACAGGAGCCAGGAATGCGCCATGTCAGCAGTCCATTGCAATTTGGCAGGCAAAAATGACTTTGGCAATTTTGTTCCTCTCCTTCCTGTTGCCTGTCAGAAAAGGCACCCATCCCCTCAGGCATCATTAGAAACATCCCACAGTTGGATATGGATAAATAAGGGAAGTGCAAGCCAAAACTTAGTTCCTGAATTAAATGAAAAATCTCTGCCTGTGGTGGCTTGAGTGTCCTGGAGAGTGCAACCTGTGCCTTTGCTGCCAGCTTTACTATAGATGTTTTCTTTCTGTTAGATGGTACCAATGCATTCATTAGTAGACCTCTGAAGATTGATTTTAGATCTGATATCACCTCATTTGCCACTTTTCTTTCATATCCTCGTACACTTTTCCTATGCCAGGTATTCCCAAGGGAATCGGGTTTTAATGATGGAAGGGTTTCACTGTGCTGTCAAAAGCACTTTGGTACTTCCCAGGCAGGTTCTTCAGGATTCATCTGGCCAGGCTGCACTCCCAGGACACCTCCTTGGTTGTCCTGCAACTCCCTTCCTCTCATTGTCCTTTGTAAATACCGACCCAACTCACCTCGGTGCTGCCGAGCTCTGACAGTTCACTGCCATTTTGGGGAATAGCCAAATTACGGTTGTCTTCAGCAAAACTCATCACCTGCTTGTGAAAGTTCAAGGGCTGGGTTTGTGGATTTAGAGTCATGCTGTCTCTGCAAAACACGCTTTGCAGTTACGAACAAATTAATAAATATCGCATGTGATGATTTGGCAAGCAAAAAGCGATGAGTTCCTTAAATAAAGTATTAGCAACTAAAATCTGTGATCAGCTCAAATATTTATTGAGAGGAAAGCACGCATGAAAAATTGAAAAAGGATATTAGTTCTAAACTAAAATGTTTTCTTGGCAAACCCACATGAAAAGATTTTTAAAAACCATTTTAATGTTAGTTGGCAAAGTATTAGAAATTAATCATTTATTCCTAAGCAAAAATGAGGTACTGAAAAGCATGTGAAATGTGAGGAAAGAATCATATTTTAGTATCACAGTGCCCTACCACATTCCTGACAGAGGATGTGTTTGTCAAAGGGCTCTAGACTTATGTTCTCAAGAACAGCTGGATGTACGAACCATAATTTACTATTAATGAGCAAGAATGTGGCATTTCAAGTATATTATGTTACATGGAGGAAGATGTTTTGAAAACTGCATTGTAGCTGCTTGGAATTAAATGGATATTCCTCTGCCACCGCTCAAAACATAGAGTAACTGAACTGCTTGCTCCTGTTTTCCTTTGCAGTGATACCCATTTCTTTGTAGCTTCTGATATTTAGATGAAGCACTTCTTGCATAGAGAGGGAAAAACCAAACTCTTTCCTAAATGTGTGCTTTCGTAAAGCATCTGCTTTGCTTGTCACTCAGTGACTGGTGTTAAGAATTCAGGAGAACCCTTTTGGATGATCAACATCCCAGGATAGCATGGACATAGAATGTCTATGTATCTGCATGAGATCAGGATGCATCTGCGTGAGTGGCTCTGTGATCAATGCATGCTATCTTAAAAAATACATAATTTTATTTTATTTTATTATTTTATTTCATTTTATTTTATTCTGCTGTAAACATTCTCTGCATTCACACTTGGAGTGTTGTGCAGCAGAGTAACACACAAGAAATGGCTTCTGTCCTGGAAAACCAACAGCTCATTTCAGTTGAGAAACCTGGAGCCATGCGTAAGTGCTTGTGCTCCCTCGGTCTCCCCCACTTGCCCCTTTTTTTTTAATATCATTCTGCTCTTACAGTGCCAAAGGAAAAATTCAGTCAGAGCTGAGCCTCTGTACAAAATACAAGAGGTTTGCTGGAGTCCCCTGCTGTGCAGGGAAGAAGCATCAGCTGATTGATCCACCATGTCGTTTTACCTTCTCCCAGGATTTCACAGCCGTAAATGTCTCTGTCTGTAAAGATCCTAAAGCAGGTGTAAATATGATTGAGGTTTTGCACTGGAAGCAAAAATCAAATGTTAGCGTTAAGGGAAAGAAGCACGTGTGTGGAAGAAGCAGCAGCTGGATTCATAGGCGTCATTTCTGGATCCAAGAACATACTTCCATTTTACTATTTTGGAGACCTAGGAGTAAGAGGCTTTGAACATCTTCCCCTCTCCTTCTGATGAGTCTCAATTTACCATGTTTGTATCCTTTTTGATTGGAAAATGCTTGCCGCTGTGCATGTTGCACATGCCATGCTGCATCCTTGCAGCCACAGCCCTTTGTGCTTGGTGTTTGCAGATGTATGGCTTTTTCCATCATACATCACAGCCGTGACAGCAGACTGATGATCTACAACTCCAAGCGCTGTAGCTCTGATGATGTGGCTGTGGCTGTAGTAATAATGTGGGCCTACTCCAGGGACAGCAACGCTGCATGGGGTTTTTTAAAGGTGAAGCAAAAGGCTTAAATCCCTGTTTGTTTCCTATCTGCCTCCATCCCCAGAGCTGCTTCAAGTTCCAGATCAATGAAAAAATTAATCAATTTCTGTGGAAATATCATAAGTGGTGTGGGAGAACTCACTGATTTAGATGCTGGACAGGCTATCACATAATAAAGCTTTGTAAATACAGAACTGGGGAGAAATGCAAAGGGAAATCTGACTTTTGGATCTCTTACCCTAACAGGTAAATACTGTCGTAACAGAAACAGAACAAACTAGTCTTCTCAGTGTCTTCAGCTTGATCAACTCTTGCAGTTTTTACATAGGCTTGTATCTCTAGCCTTCATTAAAACTCCAGCTCCTGGAGGGAAGTGAGTTTGTTACATACATCACATCTTTCCTAAGTAAATAAACGTTACCTTCTTTGAAAGGAAATGTAAACTCTTCAAATAGTGACATCTGTTACCCACTGAAGTTCAGAAATAGAAAGGTCAAGGAAAGAACTCACATTTTGTTTTTACCATATTACTTTGGTTTTAAACCGCCCCACTGATTTAAGATTGAGTCATGATGCTTGATTGTTTGGGGGTAGCAACAGTACTGAATTTAGATCCCCACCGGGCAGTCACTCTCTGTCTTGCTGCAGTTCTGCAGCTGGTGGTGCCAAGCCAGAACCCAAACTCCTTTCTCTCCATCCAGAAATATACTGCCTGCTTTTCACGGACTGGATGGCCCCAGTTCTGGGGCTGCCTGTTCGCATGCAGACCCCAGCGCCACTGCGGTCCCTGCCAGCCAGGCTACATTTACAGCCACGGGAAACTGCCTTTCTCTGAAGCCCAGATATGTGAAAGAAGACATGCTAACTTCAGCAAGATTTGACTCAAGCCAAGTCTCATGCATCACACAAAAGTTGGGAACACTGCCTGTGCACACTGGTATAAATAGTGCAACATGCTTTTCTTGTGGGTTTGTTTTGGGGCTTTTTTTAATTTAGATATTCGATTTTTAAAGCATATAATTCAGCTGAGGCCAAATGATTTTAAAAGGTGAACTCGAAAGTATCTGAATTAGTGAAAGTAAAGTAATTCCATTTTTTCTCTGGGAAATGAAAGGAAAAACTGCACTGGCAGACATATCGGCTAGTGTTAATTAAGCTGTTTAATAGCTGTTTGCAAAGAACCTTAAACATATACGGCACTGAAAAGGAAAAAGCATCACAAGTGAACTGACCCCCAGCTCTGGCTGAAGGAGAGAGGAGCTCCTTACATGAACCATATACAAGCTCCTTCCTTTATGAAGTTGCTGTCCTAATATTGTAGTAGTATTATAGAAAAGGTAAAGGATGGGCTTTATTTGCCCACATAAAGCAAGCTGCATCTTGTGGTAGCTTACTGCAATAAAAAGGGCGTAATCACCAAACACCATCGCATTGCTAGGTTGCATATAGTCAAGATGAAACATGCTGTGTTGAGAGGGGTCAGCTTTCTTCCAATTCAGCTGTTCTGAAGCCCCACGCCTGCTTCCCTGTTGCCCACAGCTGGTGGACATCAAGCTTTGTCCAAAATGTCCACACACCCTCAGAGAATAGCTTGGGAGTTTTGCCTACTGGAATTAAAGCCTATTACTTCCCTTTCTGTCCTCACTGACTAATGAGAATTGGTCCCAATCTTCTTAATAATGTCCCTTAACATGCCTGTAGGTAGTTACGTGTCCCTTCAGCCCTCTCTTCTCCAGTCTGAACATGCCTTTCTCTCACAGATCTTATTTTCCAAATCCTTTATCACCTTTGTTGCTTTCCTGTGAGCTCTTCCCAATTAATCTTTAACGAAAATGTGCCCAGCACCAAATGCGCTGTGCCATTGCCTCTGTGCTGAAAGAGAGCAGCATAATTAGCATAATTATCTCGCCTGGTTTTCCCACAGCTCTGCTATTAACTGTTGTATTGCTGGGGCACCTTGTCCTGCTGGCAGCATGCAAATCCAGGCTTCTCCTGAGCACGAGTTGATGCTGCACCCCTGGCACTATTCAAGGCCAGGTTGGAAGGGGCTTTGAGCAGCCTGGTCTAGTGTGAGGTGTCCCTGCCCATGGCAGGGGGGGTTGGAACTACACGATCTTAAGGTCCTTTATAACCCAAACCATTCTATAATTCTAGGCAGGATTTGGCTGGCTGGCTCATTTTTACGAGTCCCTGCAGAGGCAGATACCGCTTTGCAGGCAGAGTCCAGTCCCTGCCTTCAGACAGACCTCGTCTACAGAAAGCGAAGTGGAAAGTATTGAAATCTGGGAAAAGTCATGGTGAGCCCCTGCCATAGAGAGGCTCCAGGAGCGGGTAGCTCCAGGAGGAGCTGGTGGCCCTGCTCTTCCAAGGGAGACACTGACCACATTGGATGCCAGCCTGGACAAACCCAGCGGCAGCGCCAATGCCTTCCGGGGATGCAAGGCTCAACAGCTGTAAAAAGCTTACTGCCTCTGGCTTCTGGCAGGGATGTTGGCTTCAAAACAGCAATGTCTGCAAAGATTGTTCACACGCTTCACGAAGCACTGTCCCCCGGTCACAGTTGTGGCACCCAGAGATGCCTATCTCGGCTGGCTGAATGCTGCATCTGTCAGAGCAGTGTTGCTGGCTTGTGTTAATCTTAGGGTTTGAACGGTGACCTCTAGATCCTATAGCAAAACAACACTCCACCCAGCATTTTCTATTGCCATGCTGCAGCGGTGCATTTCATTATTCCTTGCAGAACATTGACTTTATTGAATCTCAGCGCATTTCTTCAATTTATCTCCCAAACAACACATTATACTTTAATCCCATCCTTCTTGTTATTTGCATATCTTCCTTGGTTTGAATGGTACCTAAATAGGAGCTTGCTCTTAAAGGCTCGGATAGATTTGCATGTGTGACTATGCCAAGAGCTGCTAATGAAAATACCAACAAGCATGGGGGAATAAACTTGCCACCTGTGGAGCCTTGTCTGGCAGCCTCATTCAGCCTAATAAAGAATCATTCATGTTTAATTGCTACATTTGATTGTTTAATTACAGTTATTTTACATGCCATCTTGTAGTTTTGTCTTGGCTTTAGACACTATCTGCTACCTTACTCTTTTTGAATAGTGAATTATACTATAATAGAAAATCATTTTAGTCAAAGAATTAGAACTAGGCCTTTTAATTGTAATCAGTATTTTTTTAAAAAAGATGTGCTCACAACACTCTTTCTATTTGATGTTGCTGTATAGATTCAAAACCAGGCTTTTATTCTGTGCAAAAAGAGTTATAATGCTCTTGCAAGGCCACAATATGAGTAGCCTCATCTTCTTACTGAGTTTTATCAAATCAAGTTTACTTTGTTTAAATGCCAATTTGTTTTAAGCACTGCAAGGTTTTTTTGTACAGGCTTAACTTAGCATAAAATTAGCTTATTGCAGGTTCACTTAGCTGGGCAGTGTTCTGACTTCAGATCAATACAAATCTGTCCTAAACTTCAATAAGATGGTGTGCTTGCAAACCTGGCAGCTGTTTGAGTAAACGAATGGAAAGGAAACCAGGAAGACTCCTCTGCTTCTTCAGCTGTGCCTTCTTGGTGCTCCCATCCTGTAAGTAAATGGTGAGGAGGTATTTACCAGCTCAGAGCCCTGGGGCAGCCCGTTGCCTTGGCAGGTGGTGGTTTCTCTCTGTGAGAAGGTCTCCCTGAGCCTAGTTCCTAGGGCAGGTGTTGGTGGCCTCTCTGGGTTAATGACAGACCTGACCTGAGCAGCTTCTCCATGCGTTCCCCAACAGCAGTCTGGCTATGAACTGCCTGTCCCTGCCTTTTACTTACCTTTCAACAGGGGAAATTCTCTTTTAACTAATGTGTTTAAAGACTGAGCAATGAAACACCTCCAGTTCATCAGCGGTCCTTCCTTTCTGTTTCTGTAAACTGTACTGTGTTCACTGCAAAGAAGACCACCATACATCAAGCAATCCTGAGCTCCCTCTTTGATTTCTGAGCAGGGCAAAGGTGTTGCTGCCTTGCTCTGAGCTCCGCTGGTCTGGCTTCTCATCTTGTGTGTTGGAACATGTGGGCACCCTACCTCCAGACTCCCATCCATGGGAGTGTGCTACACTCCATCTTGATAGCATGTGCACATTTGTCCTTTCTGGTTTTTGTATGCATTTGGTCAGTCACCCCTCCTGGGGTGCTGGTCTCTGACAAACTTACATAGAAGCAACTGAAAAGATCACAGAATCATTGAATAGTTTGGGCTGGAAGGGACCTTCAAAGGTCATGTAGTCCAACCCCCCTGCGATGAGCAGGGACACCTTGAACTAGATACTCAGGCCATTCAAGTTCTACCTTTTCTGTCATCTTTTCCTTCAACCTTATGATATTCCCAAGGCTTCATACCAACAACCGCCATCCTCAGGCATTTTCCAGTCCCCTCCTCGTCTTGGACAGTGGTGATCCCCAGCATGGCACCATCTTCTCTGCCACAGATACTTGTAACCACACAGAGCTCCTCCCTTCCCACATCCGAAAATAAAAGACCAGGTAACTGCAAGTACCACACATTCTGTCTGGCTTTGCCTCTGGCTTGCTCACCAGGGAACAGATTTCTCAATGCTTCAACTCCCCCTCTTAGATGAATAAAGAGAAGCTGCTCTTTGTATGCCCAGGCAGCTGCAATGGCGAAGGCTGCACTGATCCTCCTTGGATCAGGCTGCGATGAAACATGGCTGCATGGGGAAATGTGCCCATCGCAGATGGTGCTCTGCCTTTTGACATGCTTTTCTCCCAGTTTTAGGCTTTTCGGTTTTTTAACCTTGGCCATTTCTGTGTTACCAGTATAGGTACAAGAGGATGAAGGTCTCCGTTTTACCTGTGCTTTTGTTCCTGCTTTGCTAATGCCTAAATCTGTCTTTGAGCTGTTTGCCTTGCTGCTCTGCCTATCCAGAAGAGAGGCAACTTTCCCAGACTAGTCTTTAACTACATTGCTTAATAGGAGAAAACTTTAGGACACTAGCAACCAACTGGCGCCCAGAATTTAGAGAGAAAATATGGAAAAGGCATCTACCAAAATGAATAAATAAGGAATAACTTCATGGCATTGCACTGTGTGAGGGTTCTCCATAGAAAAGAAAGTAAAAAAAACCCATAAGTGATCCGAGGAGCTGCAGGCCAGTTTAATGCTAGTTATCTTCCTGCTTGGAGGCCCTAGGGGATTTCCCTCTGGATGCATCTTGAGCGCATTCCCAGGAAATTCTTCCCTTGTTTATACCGCTGCCTTGCATTTCCCGTTCTCACCTCGTACAGCTCAGAAATGACATGCCACCTGAGTGCTTTTTTTCAGGATAATTTCAGCTACTTCTTGCTCAGTTAAGATTTTGTAAAAGATGAGGCTCATGTACTCAAATCAGTTTAAAGTGCTTTGCAGGAATGTGGCAGAGGAATACTAAATCATTATTCAACATTTGACCAGACATGAAAATAATCTGCACTCATAGATAGCTTCTTAAAATGGCCAGTGTAATTACTAATATGCTCTATAAGAAGGTAGGAAACAACTATTTCTGCAGACAAGGAGCATCTTACTGAGACAAAGCTACAGCAAAGCAGGCAATTTTCAGTTCTTTTTCAGCAAGCTTTTTATGTCCTTTCTTGCCTTTGCACTCATAGAAAGCCAATTTTCCATGTCCCTACTACACTCAAAATGGGGCAAGATTTTAAAGATACAGCTCCACTCCATTTGACTGCAGCAGACTAAAAGAAAAATGAAGTTCAGCACTTAACTGATCCCTCTGCAGTATTTCAGGGTAAATTAAAAATCAAAATGTCAAGAGGTTCAATATGTCAGTGGGCCTTTTGACAGAGCAGCCACTTTGAAGCCTGAATGGGAACTGTGCTCTTTTTTAAAACCAAAACCAAATGTGTGCAGCTGCTGCACTGTTCCAAAATTCGGGTCCTTCATCTTTGTATTTCTTTTGTAATAAAATTAGTAAAATATTCCAGCTGCTGTTCTACTTATTCGCAGAGCTGAAAGCCTCCATTTAATAGAACAGCTACCTATTTGTTAGGATGGATAATCTTCATTATCTGCATTAAGGTAAAACCTGGGAGTCTTACAGTCTGCCTTCTTCTACTGAGCAAAACTATATTTACTGCCCGCAACGTCTTTATCTTGCCTGGCCTCCTACAAATCATTTTTTGTTTTGCCATCTCAGTTTGTGTTTGTAAAACAGGAAAGATAATAAATGATAATACTTACCTTCTTCACAAAGATGTGGTGAAGATTAATTAGCTGTTGTTTGTACAAAGATTGGCAATAGTGATCTGCAGGTTTGCAAAACACTCGAGCGATTGCTATCGCTGCCGTGCTTGACAAAGAAGCACAGTCAAGGACAGGAGATGGTGCCACTGCAATCGTTTACCGGACTGATGATATATGTGGCCTTGAAGAAAACTCCCCAAAACCATTTGCATCTGCACCTAAAAGCAGAAGAAAATGCATATCAGGGCACTCGGAAGTTCAGTTTGCAAAGCAGCATGTGCAGGACAGCACCAAGGCAGCCCTGCTCCTTTGTATCTTAGCAAAAGCAGTGTTACCTACTAGTTTTAAGGGGGTGATTTTGCCTCATTGGAGCCTGCAAATGCAATCATGTGCCATTAGCACATGGCAAGAGAGTTTCTGGATATTGTGAAGAGGCTTGCCATGCCACAGGGGCCACAGACACAGAGCTCAGCTGAGCATGGGACTGGTGGTCTGAATGGGAGCCTAAGGCAGAATTTGGTGAAGCTCAGACCTTGCTCTGAACAAAGCTGGGCGCAGCCAACTAGCCCTGAAGGTGCTTCCCGCTGCCCAGCAGGCTGCTCCTCACCTGGCCACTGGCATGGACTTGCACTGGAATCCCCCTCACGGAAGGTGCTCCTTCACCACTTTGGCCGTGGAATCCCTGGGGTCTCCATTACTTACCAGCAGCATTCCCTGTCCCTCCCCCCAAACCCTTTAGTCTGCTGCAAAATGCACACAGGATAAGCAATCCAAATTGCTCATTCAGTAACCTCCTAGATAGTGTTAAACTTCCTCCTCCTGAACTTTGCTATGGACGCAGTGATAGATTCAACCTCTCCCACTCACATACGCTTCCCTCGCCAGTCACTGCATATATGTATTGTGCTAGAGCAAATTGACGCCTTTGGCGCTCAGCCTGCTGCGTTAGTTAGACACTTACAGGCTGTCCAGTCAGCAGGTTAGGCTATTTTCATAGTGAACCATCCACAGTGAAATGTGTTTTTCCCCACAGCTGCCCAATTTGTTCTTGTAGGTGTTTTTGTGCATGGCCAGCTTTCAGCCTGAGCTTGCTGCAGGCAAGGACTGTCTCTGTGTGAAACAAAGGGAGGCTGTGCTGGCCTGAACGCCTTGTCCTCCACTTTCCCCCCGATTCCCTAGAGCTCTCCACAGGATCCAGCTGTTGCTTTTCACCTTCTTCAGCAACTCCTTGCCACCCTGACAGCCACCCCTGCTCTCCTGTGCTGCCACACTGCCTGCGGCAAGGAGACATGGCATGTCCAGACATGATGACAAGCGAGTGGTGAACTGCCCCCGGGCAAAGCGGGGTCTGTGGCTATTGCTGGCAGTGACCAGCAGCCAGTGGTGACTGGGTCTGGGCACTGCAGGTTGCTGACACAGCAGGTGGGACTTTTGTATCTGAAGCTTTGTTCCTGTTGCAGCCAAAGGGGTGCAGGTGATCAGCAGGAGCTGGCTGAGGAGATGCTGATCCTTCCATAACTCATGACTGCTTTTGTCAAATCATCTGATGGCACCTGGATAAGATTCCAGGGGTGATTTTTGTGCTTTGGCAGAGACGGAAACACTCTCCCAAGGACAGGTGAATTTAGCACAGTACATGTGTGAGATCTGGGACACTGATACCACAGTTACCATCTTGACCAGCAGGTACCAGGCCAGATGGCTGGTCTATCCTTGAACAACTGGATATTACAAAGTCCCTTGAATCCCAAGATCCTTGTGCTTCTTTACTTACAGCCCTTACTGCATAGCTATGCATTTGTCCTGGTCCTCTTCAACAGTCCACTTGCTCCTCTGCTCATCTTGTTTCTGCTGCATACATCCCTAGGTACAGACTACAGCCACCTGAATAAAAAATGCAGCCAACACCGACAGTTCATTAACTCCTTTCACAATGTAGCAAAAGCAGCACTGATCAAACTTCCCTGTTCTGTAAAGATACAATTTCTCAGCAATGTTTTTTAACAGGAGAGGTTCAGTTGCTGTGGTGGACACTTATGCCAGTAAAGTCAAAATCTACAGGTTAGACTGCACAAGACCAAAAGTGCATGCCATATGATTTCAAGCTATAGACATCCATTTAGTGGTGTGAGCTTAAAGGAAGGATGTATATGGGGCAATTTACATTGCAAAGTACATACAGGTGACAGTGCAATATGATGGGAGATGTTATTACCAAGATTAGAATTTACTCTTATAGCCCAAATTGGGATTGTATTTGTCTGGGAAATGATGGCACCCTGGAAAAAAATACTAAGCATCTGATAATTTAATATTGACTGTGCCCAGTAAATATCCCTTCAGTTTCCTATTTCCAGCTAAGATTAATTTTCTGATCAAAGAAAATTTGATCAGAACTGCATAGACAGTGCAACAGCAGCGATATTACATGGCTTGAGGATATGTATTGTACCTTTGAATCTGCAGGAAAGCCAGCCAGGAGGGGATGATGATGGCTTGTGGTAGAAGCTCTGCAAGAAATAATAACTACTCTTTGGTTTTGGAAAGGAGTTATTTTTGTGTATTTCTTTCCCACTGTCAATCAGAGAAGCCCTTTTCTCTCTTTGAAAGTACAGTCTTTGTTTTACACCTGCAAAACTCAACATTTTGTTGTTGTTGTTGAACCCTATGCTCATTACAGTTATTGCTATTTTCATTTCTTTAAAGAAGTCCAGAAGCAGAGATGAATGCTACCACAGCATTTGTTTTGGTGTTAGCAGCTATGTTAACAAGATTATTCTTGGTCCTCCCATCTTTCTGCCCTGTCCAGTGTGATAGATACCCCCCTTTTCCTTCGCCTCCTACTTCTATCTGTTCCTGCTAGATCAGCTTTTCTCATCACAGGTGGAGCATCCCACTCAGACAAGCTCTGAATGGTTTCTGGGTAGCCCTTCACCAGCCATTTCACAATATTGCCTTCTTTGCTTTTTTACTACCATCACATTAAATATTCGCTGCTTCACAGTGCTTGTTAACTGGATGGTTTGCTACTAATATCTGGCTCTGAATGGAGACATCTTACTCGGAGTATTCCCAGCACCATTTGCTGCCTTCATTTCCATTTCTAGGAAGGGTTTCACTGATATCTGAGAAGCAGGGGAGGGATCAGGATACGGTTGACACAAATCCCAGAAAACACTTGTCTGTCTTGTGCACTAATTAGCGCAGACTTGGTCAAAAGTGTTCTGAACTTTTATTTATTTATTTTACTCATTTCTATAGCATCTATCACCATGACAGCAATGTGCTTCAATGGCAGGAAATTAAAACACAAAATGCAGGCGGCTAATCAAATGCAGAAGCAAACAGAAGAATTTTGTGCAGAGCCCTTGGTGTCGCTACGGTCTTGCTTTGACAGGCAGTTGAGTTTCTGCAGGGAAAAAAAAAGATGTTTTGTTTGTTTCAAATTCCCTTTTCCCTTGGAAGCGTAAACGTGAAATTACTCTATCTTCCTCTGTTGGGATGTCTTATTTATTTTCCTGCTAGTGGCTGTTCAAGTAGATGATGTTTAATTATTTCCTGGGTTTAATTCATGGCTTGTATGGTTCAGCATGAGGATTATGGTAGGACTGGTGTGGACTGAGGCACATCCTGGTAGTAGCAGCTCCATAGGCAGGATCTGTCTACCATAGCTGCCCAGGCTCCACCAGTGCTCCTCTCTGTGGTGTGCTGTCTCTTATTAGCAGTCTTATTTCACCTGATGCCCTTCACCTTAGACACCAGGCGGTGTGGTGCGATGCTCACCTCCCTGCTCAGCACACAAGGGCCTTTTGGTGGAAAGTGGCTAGCCTATGCTAGGGCATATGTTTATGACTGCATTTACATCTTCGGGTGTGCGGTACAGTTGTGTGATAGGAGAAGTGTTTTGGACTTCAGGTGTTTGGGCAATTCCTATGTTTAAAATTATTGTTTAAAAAGAAAGCTCTTTAAGAAAAATATTTATAAAAAAGTTCTTTACAGAAGTATTGAAATAAGCCATGGGAGAGCCTAGTAAAAGGGTAACAAAACCATTTGGGCCTCTTTTTAACCTTGACAGGGACACTTTGAGCTCTTTACATAAGGTATTGAATACGTCAATCACAGTCTCTACGCTGTTTGCGACTTGAATCAGAAGTCTGCTAACTTCTCTTGAACACTTTCATCAAATCATCATCTTATACTGGAGTCGTCAGATGATTTCTTTTGGGAGCAACAGAATTTTACAAACACCAATCTTTGTATTATTCCCACTGCACCTAAATTAGGTTTTATAATCTTTTGAGTAAACAGTTCAAACAGCTAAGTATACCTACCAAGGAGCATCCTACCAGGATGCTTTCCTAATAAGCTTTCTTTAGTATTGAAAACTGAAATACATTTTTCTTGATTAGTGTTGATAAAATGTCTGCCATGTGAGCAATGAATCACACAAAGCTTGAGTCCCTCCCTGCACCCAGCAAGCCTGTGCAGGTGGGTAGAGTGTTTTCTCTTTGCTCCTGCAAGCTAAGTCCAGATTTCATAGTCATTGAGGCACTTGTCTCATAAATCCACATACTAACATTAGGAGTCCAACTCTTCTCAAAATAATTACATTGCTTCTACTTCAGGTTGTAAACTTGGGTGTGTTGTTAAGAAGTGGTTGTGTTTCACTCTCCAAATGACCAGAATCATTCACATGCAAAGCAACTGGGTCTTCTTGCAGGTGAGAGATGCTTCCCAAATCTGAGATACTCGTTATTTGCCTTTCCGCCCAGGCGCATATAGGATAGAGATATTTACCAGTGGGCATTTTTCATCAGTGAGTTACAATAATGAATACTTTAATCTCTTTTTTACTTCTCTACCCATCTTTTTTAATTGTTTACTTGATATTAATTACTGAAAGCTCTCACTATTTTGCGGAGCCCTTATAACCAAGTAGCATTATTTCTTGCCATAAGGGCGCAGTAAGGTTAAATACCAAAAGCCACTTGATGTGATTTTGGAGAGATTTTGGGCATATGGAGCCACAAAAGCCCCTGAGGCTATCATCAGATCCACTTGGCATCTGTAATCAGGAGGAGCAAGCTGATTGTCTTTGCTTTTCATAACTCTGCCTCTGAGTAGGAACTCTCCAAACTATTTCATCTGATAATGTCTTGGTGAAACTTTCATTTTATGTATGTAGCTAGGCAGTCTCTCCTTGCTTTGAAAACTGATTTTATATTGTGGCATTTTTCTCTCATTTTGCTATATGTTTGTAGGTGCAAGTCTACTGGCTACTAGTTTCTGAAGTAGTGAATGTTAGCACCTGAGTAGTACTCACTATTGGTCAGGTTCAGGCTAAAGCCCATTTAATTATTTTTTTTCTTATCGTTAAATAGGTATAAATTATTCTCTGGGCTGCAGATACCTACAGTTCTCTGCACTTGGAAACAAATCAAAGTTTGTTTTCCATTCATCCTAGGAGAATAACTTTACAAATCCTACAGTCAACTGTATGAACATAATCACGCAGTGCACTTTAAAATTGAAAGTAACCCCCAAAAGGCTTTTGCTGCATAGGGAATGGGTGGAGCTCACAAGTGCTTGCTAAGGGTAATGGACTCTATATTTCAGCTCTGTTCTCTGATCCATAGGGGCAATTCCTCTCAACCTGATCCCAAACTCTGCTGAAAACTGTTGTATTTAAAAGCCCTTGGGAGAGTATTTCATGGAATGGAGATTAGAAAGCAAGAACTGAAAACTGGAAAGTGCTCCATGGTGTCTTTTTAGCAGCTTAGGATTGATTCATTTTAGTATTTGTGTCTGGGCCCTATTCACTGTTGCCTCATAGATCAGTGGCACAATGGAGTCCCAGCTCTTGTTGATGCAGCATAGGGGAACGGGATCCTTTAGCTCCCAGGACTATAAAATGTCTAATAAACTCTGGAGCAAGAGTGCCAGATTTGTGCAGCACTGCCAGCTGCTCTAGCCTTGTTGTCTATTAAGCTATGTTTTAGTTTTATTATTGATGGGGAATGCTGATAGTTGAGCAAATGACGTTGCTTGCAGATTTGAGGTACTTTGATAAAGCATCATTGACATTAGAGTGCTGAAAGAGGCTAACAGTAAAAGAAGACCAGTCAGAAAAGAGCCCTTGATATGTTCAGAGCGAATTTATGATTCACTTCACTTACTTCTCCTTTAGAGACTAGGGGGCCTCCAAAATTACGCCTATGGGATTTATACATGAACACTTGTTGCAGAAGGCAGGGGAAGACTAAAATTGTGCATACCAGAGGAAGAAGAAGACCCAGCTATGGGAGGTCATGGCTCACAGAAGGAGCAAAGCCATTTGGTGGAAATCCAGTTCACCGGAGCTCTCCTAGCACATCCCTGTTCTGCCTCCCCCTTCTCATTTCTCTTCTGCCAGACAGGATCTAGATCAGAAAACAAAAACAATCCTCATTTCACCACCTAATTAAAAACTATTTGCTCACTGTTGCATAAGCCTCTTTCTCCTATGTCGGCACGATTTGTAAAGATGACTTCAGCTGCTGTACCTCCTCTTGCCAGGAGGGAGGGATTCACTGCAGTGAAAAATCAGTTTAAATTCACATGGGCACTGTCAGCCCTCAGTCATGCCAGGAAACTTAGGCTCACTGCAGGAATCTTAGTAGGAAGTTCAAATGCCTTGGTCTCAAATGTTCATCCACTACTGCAGAACCCAAACCAGGGAGTCCCTGAGCATGAGCTTTCTCCAGCACTTTTCTCAGTCTCTTCTCTAACCTTTTACATTACAATTTGTCTCTCCTCTGTCTTTTTCTACCCACTGCTCTGTAGCTCCTTTTATATCTTTGGAATAAATTCCATAATCACTCTGAAAATGGTGCAAAACATGATCTTGCATACAGACATTGTTGCAGTGGGTTGGGGGAACAGTTTCCTACTCTGCTTTGCTTGATCCCTGTGCATTGTCACCAGGGGCATGTTGCAACTCCTGACAGTATTGTATTTATTGCTTTCTTTAATCCTACGGGACACGAGATCAAGCGTACCTTGGGGAAGTTAGGCAACATTTTCAGTCTCTAGTGTCTTTAGTTCAGGCACTTCAAATTCAGTAGCAGGCACTCAAATAGAAGCAAATTAATATGAGCCAGCATCCACAGCTCCCATTTAATCTGCTGACTATTGATGTCTTTGATCAATCTCTAGATATTATATCTTGAAAAGAGAATCCTGTATCCCACAGGCAGGATCAGTTTCTGCATCTTGGACATCTCAGACAAGGGAAAACAAAATCTGTAGCATTAATCCTGACATAAATGCAAAAGAAAATCTTCCCTTGAGTCTTACCCAGGCTAAGGTCTATACGGGTGGTGATTAGAATAGCTATCACCCATGCTTGTATCTTAGCTGTTCTTGGTTTGCAAGTTTGCTGTCACTGCCCAGTGCCTGATGGCTCTTGACACCCTTCCTAATGCATTTCTGATCTCTCAGTCTTCGCCATCAGTAGCTGCAGCACTGGGAAAAACCTGGTAAGTGCGGGCGTGTTACTGCAAGGAACAGAAAGCAAGAAGCTTGTGAGCCAAGAGTTTCTTTTAAAGAATGCAGATCAGAGGTTTTGTGGTAGCCACGTTCTTCAATTATTTAAAATTTGCTAAAATTACTGGGTATTTAAAAATATTCAGGGGAATAATTTCTATGCCCTTCAGTTTTTCCCTTCTCTTTACTGCCACATAGAGTCTCAGCCACTAAAAATCCTAAAGAATTACTGTCATGAAAATGAGGGAGATGGCAATGGCATGTTGGACAAAAATACAACCTGTGCTTGGTGAAGCTGTATGTCCTTATCAGAAGACACTAAGAGGTGGAGGATTCATTACTTTCATCAATACCTTGTTCAGAGCTTTTCACCCTTCATCTTAAAAATGCATTTTTACTGTCTCAGATTTGTTTGTCTCAAGCTTACAGCTATTTGGTCTTTTTCTCTCACACATTAAAGAACTTCATCGTTCCCACTATTTCTAATAGTACATAGTAATCAAGCCACCTCTCAGTCTTCTTTTTGATCCACTAAGCAGATTGTACTTTCTATGTTTCTCACTCTAAAGCACTTTCTTCAGATCTTAAACACTTTCTGAGGCACTTACTGTGGCTTTTCTTTTCTCTGCAGTCACCCATTTTGCTACAACCTTATTAAAAAAGACGAACTTTGGAGCTGAGCGTTGTCAGGAGCTGGCCTCAACTAGACTACATACAAACAAAAAATCCCATGCTTGAATCAGCTTACATTCCCCTCTTGGCAGAGAGGAATTATTCTACCTCTTTTTGGTGTGGCTTTGCCCTGGCAACCTACGTTCTGTTGCTTCTCTATTATGACCTTAAACCTTTTGCCGCTACTGTGGGATTACCCTGCTGCTCATTTCCAGGTCGGGCTTCTACTCCACATCCCTGTCCTTTACACCTGCCTGTAGTAAATGCAATTTGAGTCAGCCTAACCAAATGTTCCACCATCTCCCATGTGATCTACAGTTTCTCTGAGGAACTTTTAGAGAGATGGCTAGCACCTAATGTAGGGTGTGATCTAGTGCCTCCTGACCCAGCTCCACAGCAGACTTATTCTGGGAAGGGACTCTGGGCCATGGGAGATCATAAAATTAATCCCCCAGGCCTGTCTCTTTCACCAGTTACATGAGAAAAAATGATCTCCTTGGCTTTATCAGTAAATTGGGTGCTGTTGGCCTCAGACTTGTGCCAGGCCTGTTGCTACCTGTCACATCTTTATGAGGAGTCTTGGGTGGAAAATTATTTTGATGTCCTGGTTACTTCTGACCTGCAGTGGAATCATTGTATCCTACTCAAAAGTACCTCAGTTCTTCATCCATTTAATGCAATCTTTGCTGATATTGTGGAGTGTTGGGGATTTTTTTAAACACAGTGCTGTACGGTACTAAGCGAAGCATCTGCCAATGGAAGGAAGATTGCTGTATCACCAAATCCATCGTCAAAAAGAGAAATATTTTTTGAGACAGGGTTTCCATTTATAATAATGCTGATTGACATTAATTATAACTTAAAAATCTGTATCAGCACTTCCATTTGGCAGAATAATGATGCCACGAAGCTCCTTCAGCAGTAACAGAAATGTAATGCCTCCACATTAGTCCCCAGCAGTTTCTCTGGTGCTGTCCACAGTGATGCGTGGGTGTTGCTCTGTGACAGAAGGAAGGTACTCCTTCTGAGTACATCACAAGGAAGGTACTCCCTCCCCTTTTAAAATACCTTGATTTTCCAGTCGGGTTTGCATGCTCAGGCTTTAGCTTTGCTGCTCAACTCCACTTTATGAGCATAGCAGAGTGATTTATTAAGGACTTCAAGAGGGAGACACAAGGGTCACAGCCGCATGGCACTCGCAGGGCTGGCAAAGACCCCTCCCCATCTGCTATTTGTAGCTATATGTGGTGGCAGGGCAGTAAAGGCATTCACCCATTAAAATACTTTCAGTGCTCATCCTTATGACTTAAATAAAGGCTTTTGGTTTTCCAGGCAGGGGTTTTAGAGATGTCCATCTCTTCATCTGCTTTCTTTTGTCCTTTGCGTGTTGTTATTGCTTACGTTCTTAAAGCTCCACAAAGTGTAAGCCTGTGGCTTGCAGTGAAGGCATGCTGGTATATGATTTATAGAGGGTCCTACAAATCATGTTGCACAGAGCACAACCCCTTCCCCCACAGCAACAGCCATCATTTCAGAGCAGCACGGTCTTCAAGGGAGCTAAGCTGTCCTTTTCCTGCTGAGATTTAGGAAGCTAAACAGTAAAATGCAGGTAAGAGTGAGAGTAAACATGCCACAATAACAGCCTGGCATTTAAGTTTCAGCAGGGCTTAAGGTAGCCTCAGAGAAGCTCTTGCTTATCATTGGTAATATATTATAACATTAACAGCCATCTGTATATTGGTTTAATGGTTTTACAGATAGATATATATCTAAAACCCCAATATGCAAGAATGTCAGCAAGGAGATAAAATGACTTCAAGGTTTAAAAGGCAAGCAGAACTTCCTGAGAGTTAAAGAAACTGTATAAATCTCCATTATTAATTGTGGTCTCAGCTATACCAATCCGGTCAAACCTCGGAGGGGTTGTAGCAGACCTGAGAGCAGTTTGACGCTGTGACCACTAACCTCAAGACTTTTCAGCCACCCTCAGCACCACCCCAGAAAGATATTACATATGATGCTTCATAGGGCACATGGCAATGCCAACATGTACAACAAATGCTTAAAACCCCTGCAGCCCTCCCAGGCTCCCAAACACGGAGAAGGGATGCTTTTACCCAGCATCCTTCCTAGCAGCTGGTGCAGTTCCCGTACATCAATACTCACCTGGGGACAGGCTATCAGTGTAGAAAGTTTGGGGATTCAACTTGGTCTTGGCTAGCTTTGGCTCACAGTGAATAGAAGAGCTTGTAAAATTGCTTACGGTGCTTTCCTCTTCCTCCTGTTCTCTGCACTGATCAGAGAATCACAGAATAATTCAGACTGGGAGGGACTCAGGGGTCATGTAGGGCAACCCCTGCACAAAGCAGCACCAATTAAATTGGGTCGTGCACATCCTTGCCCAGATGGGGTTACAATATTGCTGAGGATGGAAACCACAGCCTCAGTGGGCTCCTGCTCCAGTGTTTTCACTGCCTGTCTTGTGAAGAAATATTTTGCTAATCTCTAATCCAAATTTCCTGCATACCAACTTGCATCCATTACCTTTTATCCTATCCTATGCACCTCTGGGAAGAGTCCAGTTCAGACTTTTCTTTGCAGCTGCTCCAGGTCAATAAAAGCAGAGCCCCATACTTTGCCAGCTCTGTTGATTTCTGTGGCTCCAAAGAGTTAATGCAATAGAACATCACAGGGAAAACAGATGTAGTGTTTCAAAAGGAAGGATTTACCACACAGTGAAACAACTGAATTAGCAGATTGCAATTTAGTCAAAATATTTTACCAAGGAAGTTGCCAAATAGTAGAAATTATTTTGCTTTGTTTTGTTTTTTACTAAATTAAATGTTCCTGTGGACCTGGGAGGGGAATGTTCATCAGCAAGTTATGCCTTCTAAAAATAACCAAAATATTGCTGGAGCTATAGACTAATGTCTTAGCAAGATACATGATCTCCTTAATGAAAAAGAAAATTCTAGCCACTGTGATACTCCATCTGATGAGGACACTTAGCTGTGATGGGGTGGAATAACGTGCTTTATTATGCCAAAGTGAGCCGCACTGTGAGTGTTGGGGGTATGGTTAATGCAAGCACAGAGAAATTATGGAGTGTCTGTTTTGACTTTCTGATTTCCTCTAATGGACACAGAGCCTTCAGGCCAAGCGCTTGGGGAGTTTTGTGCCATGCCATTTTCTCCAGTTATTACCTACGCATTTCCTCCAAAGTACCTGGTGTCAGCAGCTCATTCACAAACCCGGCATTTACAGCTGGGAATTTAAAGGGCTCGCCTCCCACATCTGGCATCCTTCATTTCTACCCCATTTTCCTTTAATGACACATTAGCCATTTTAATGTGTTAACCAATGTCACCTGCACGGTGCAGAAAATGCAGCAAGATCAACACCTCCCAGGGGGGTTTTGCCTGCAGATTTTATTAGTTCAGTGTTCATCCTCCTACAGTGGCTATTCTTCTCTCATTAAGACCCACCTTAGCTCCCTACTTAGATGCTGCACTGGTGAAGGCAGCACACTGCGCCACTGATGGGGAGATGGGAGGTCAGTGTGGGGCCCCCGCTCCTGCAGTAAAAATGGCTTTCCCAGAGTGAAAGGCTGTTGTAGGGGAGGATGAGGCAAACCCCCGAGGGGAAGCACAGCCACCACATACACTCCACCATGCATTCAATTAGAGGGACCTTGAATAGGGCTTTATAAGAAAGATTTTTTTGTTTCTGGACCGCTGTTGCTGATTTGGGCTTGGTTTTCTTTTGTGTTTGTTCTTTTTTTTGCATTTGGACTGCCTGGGTCAAACACATCTGGGGGAGCAGAGGGACTGTCGGAGGTGAAGTCTTGTGTTCAAGTTAAACACTTGTGTATTTTACATATTGGATAAGAGGATCATTTAACCAAAATACTCAACATACATTCATATACCTATATATAGGTATACATACACACACATAGGGACCCCTTAGTCCCACAGCCTCTTTTCCTGCTGTGACCTCCATTTCTCTCACCTATCTTCCAGTCTCTGCCAGTTTATGTTGAAAAGCCACTGAATCCCCAGGCAGTGTAAAATACTCTACTTCACCGTTTAAATCTCTCTTCCCATCAATCCCTGGACTGTT
The DNA here is from genome assembly GCF_037157495.1 of Lathamus discolor. Taxonomy (NCBI): domain Eukaryota; kingdom Metazoa; phylum Chordata; class Aves; order Psittaciformes; family Psittacidae; genus Lathamus; species Lathamus discolor. The sequence continues at coordinate 112,099,274 of NC_088884.1, forward strand.
TGTTTTCCCCAACGCTGCTGAACTGGGCATGTTGTATGGAGCTGAGTTATTGCAATGGTCTGGCTTCAAATTTGTCTTGGTCTTGTCCAGGCTACAAGGAAATGCATGCAAAAATAGTCTCCTAGGAAAACTGACCGGGGAAAATTCAGCTTAAGGAGCAATAAAAGAATTTACTGCTGTCACTCAGAAACCAACAGGAGAATTTACACCTCCCACAGCAAGCTCCCCCTGGGGGCATGTCTGTCCTCAGGAAGGGAAGGAGGGTCCCCCAGTAAGGCCACCTCAGAGGCCAGTAGCTCCCTGCAGCAGGTAGCCATCCTTACCCATCAACCAGGAACTCCCCTTGCCAGGCCCACTTAACCACTTGCAGCATCTCCCCTCGAGGCTTTGCCCTCCAGCTTCAGGAGTAAAGGCAGCAGCAGCTCTTTGCTGTGAGCTGCTGCACCCCAGCCTGTGTGAGGGTCAAAGGAGATTTTATATCCCCAGCAGGCATGGTGGTTCCTCCAACTACCCTTGCCCTGTGCTTCCCACAGCTGCGCCGCTCTGTGTCCTGGGACTTTCTCAGTGTCCCCTCTGTCCTCCGATAATTTTGCAGTTGCTGCCTTTTGTCAGGCAGAGAAGAGGGTTTGCACTCCTCGTTGACCTGCAGGAGGTCTCAGAAGGCTTTTTTTGTCCTCTTTCATCCAGACGCTTCTGCTGTTCCCAAATTCCCAGCCCAAAACTCAAGGGTGAACCAACATTCAGGCCTGTCTGCCTTGTGTTGGCACGGGGTCCGGGCAGGAGGGCGGGCAGCCAGCTCCTGCCAGTTGTGTTCACACTTTCTGGGCTGCAGGGAGGTGTCTCTGCAGGAATTTTTAGGGAAGGGTTTTCCTAAGCAGGGTGCTCCTGAGTGCACAGCTCCAGGAGTGTGCACTGCTCCTTGCGGAGCTGGGCAAAGGCAAAGAGCGGTGCACAGCCCAAACACTTCCTGTTCCCTGTGGCTGGCACATAGGCACCCTGAAGACTTGACAAGTTTGTATACAGGCATCCTTTCCTGGGAGCCGTTTCTCCAGAGTCTTTGTAGCTTTTGTTTTGGGTTTTTTCAGTCTTGAGCTGTTTTTCCTGCTTTACGTCATGCTTTCCATTTTAAAGATGTCAGATGAGCTGTGATAAACTGACAGTATGTGCAGGAGCAGCAAGGAGATGAGGTCCATTTTAATGAGACTAACTCTACTGGGTAGTGAAAACTGTGCCTCAACAAGCCCTAGATCCTGTTTCTCCTTGCAAAGCATCTTAATGGCATAAAAGGATTCTTGCACAATAAGGAAAGGCAATTCCCAAAACAGATTTCTTTCAGTAGCCATTGAAATGTAAAGTTACCACTGAGAATTGTGTGCTCCCCTTTAGGAGGTAAGCATGATCAGAAATCAGTATTCACTTGGCTCCTCAAAACAGCCTGAAATATTTCCGAGTAAACAGTGTGTTTGCTTGGGGTTCACCATTCACCCCGCAGATCCTGCTAGCACCTTACATTTCTTCTGTGGTTGCCTCTAGGAGTCTGAATAACCAACAGCAGAGGGGTGGGGGGGGAGCAAGAGAGAGCATGTGAGGGAAGACTAAGCTGTGGCTGGACTTCAGTAAACGGAACCTTACAAATAGATATGGCCATAAATGCTCGTTATTATTATACATCTGCCATGACTTTGTTACTATCGCTTTTACCACCTCTTGAGAAGGCTGTTGGTACAACCCCTGCCCACTGGCACAGACGTGTAGTCACACGTATGGACAGTGTTACCCAGTGCTGACTCCATTCAACCCACTCCTTCAAGTGGCACAGGCAGAACCTGGATACTTATGATGTGGTGGAGACAATAAAGCAAAGCTCAAAGTGAATGTCCTTTGTCATTTCAGAACAGGACTCGGGTGCCTTTCATCACCTGTGTAGCATCATTATTCCCTATGGATGAAGTCAAGTCAACACAAAAACACTTCAGTGCTCTTACCATCTTATAACTAGCATGTTGGTAGACAACTAAATGCAAAGGCAATTTGGTGTGCATTTCAGGGCTGTATTCATTTTCTGACTCCCCATGGCAATTATTGCTTGTTCTTACCTAAAAGGCAGACTTGAGTAACACACCACATGAAGCTGGTCTCCATAGCTAAGTTATTAGTCTTTCAGGCAGACAGGGCTCATACTTCATGCTGGTTGCTGATACATTCTGGGTGAATTTTGGAGAGGTAATCGTAGTTCAAATAGGGTCAGCTGTACAAGGCCAAGGCTATTGATGCCTATTTTCTGAGGTTTGTTGTGGTCAGGAATGCCTGTGACATCTATTTCAGTTCAAATTCCTGCAGGAACCAGATAGACATCTTCACTTAGGCCTTTACTTAAGGGATTCCTTACCATAGGATAGGAGCCTCAAACTGCAAAATGATGACGTACAGATCTTCAGCAATTAAGTGATACTGGCACCAGCTAAATGCAAAAAGACAGCTAGTCCTGCTCCAAGCTGCAAATAAAAGCTCTGTTTCAATGGTTTATTTTTAACCTAGACACCACCAGCTTAATATGGAGCATCTACAGTGAATAATTTTTATGGAATATATTTTTTAAATCTTGCTTTCCAGGGAGGTACTTTTTCCTAAGCTATTTTTGGACCACAGTACATGAATTCTAACATTTTCTGGGCAACATTGTGAAAAAGTGAAGAGATGAATAGGAGATGTAAAATACTCCAGACTTCATAAGAGTTACCCAGTCTAGTTTTCCTGTTCTCTATTGAAATTTGGATTTACTGATGATTTGTTCAAGCCTGTGGGAAACCTTATTTAGCTATGTATTAAAAACAATTCAAGTGTTCTGATCTTAACTTGCATTTCTGACTACAAATGACTTCGAATGACTTCCGTATTTTTTCAGCTAGGTCTGGAATATCTCTCCAGGGTAACTACGATCTATTTGTGAGTTTGCTCATTGTTTGCTCATTGGTTTTCAAGGTCAGATTTATTTAAATAGGTGTAGGAAAATGCATATAACCAGTCATGAGAGGATATTTTAAAGGCTTGATCAGAACAACTGCAGGGAAGAGGTCAGCATTGACTTGATGGTCATTCCAAGTGTTAATTTTGACTTCAACAACACCTGATATTAAAATGGATTCCCAAATAAGAATTGTAAATGTTGCATTTAAGAAAGGAGAAAATGTGATCTTAGAAAAGAGACGCAGATTTTGCAGCATCTCTGTGAGCATTCAATCTTTACACATCTGATCCATACTTTTAGCAGTGGGACGTGCAAGTGATTTATTCACCTTCAGATCTGTCTAAGGAAGACAACAAAACAATATTAAAATCTCCCATGGCTAGTCAGCTAGTAGATGGTATTTGCTGTGGGAAGAGCAGTAAAGCTGATTTGCAAAGGCTGTAGCTACAGTTACCTTTTCAGATTAAGGTGAATGGAGTAAGGTGACAAAGAAAGCTTTGGTTTCCATCCATCAGGGCTGCAAGCAAACAAAATAAACAGGGCAGATAGGCACACACAATGGCACCAAGATGGGCCAAGGCAGTATCAGCTCAGCACAGAGCAGCTTCATGCATCACCAAAGCAATACTGGGCAAGTGGCAGTGGGATGGATGTGTTCCTGTGGTACTCCAAGCTTGCACTCTTTTCAGATGGCTTAAGTAGATAGCTGTGCCTAGGGCCTTTTCTGCACTGAAGACCCTCTTATTGCTCGTTTAGGGCCCCCAACTGTTGCTAGAAGCAGGTTGGTGGCAAAAAAACCCCAGGCCTTTGGGTACCACAGTTCTCCCCTACAGCCATAAACCAGCAGGGAAATGCCAGAGGCCATATGGAGTACAGCCGGTGGCAGTTACTGCCCAGGCTCCTAAAACCAGCTCTGTAAATAAGTTAACAATATCACAGCAAATATCCGCTTGTGCTTTCTGTGCCTCATTGCGGGGGCATCGCATCTAAGTTTGTGCTGCCTGGTACAATTAGGCACCAGAGACTGCAGTAACACCAGCTATTTGTCACCCCTTCTGAATGAACCGGTGGGGGCCTTGCCTCACTGAGTGGCAGCCTGGACAGGCTCCCTGGCTCTCGCATCCCAGGAGAAGCCTGTGCCAGGTGCCCCCACACTGACAACCAACAAGATATGCACAAAGCGCTAGCAGCATAGAGATTACAAAGATGCATCAAAAAAGCTTCCCTGTCTGTCTCCCTGCACAGTGGACCCAGCAGATCTTTGATAGGTTTGAAGCCCTAAAAGGAGATCTCTGTGTTCTGGAACTGCTTGAGCCTCTACAAAGGAGATGAAAAGGAGAAAAAAAACCATCTGAACAACCCAATCTGGTCTGAACTGCATGCATGCATTATGGAAAAGATGGATTTCTTCTGGTTCCTCCTCCATATCCTCCTCCTCTGTGGTGGCAGCAAGAAGCCTGATACTCCAATTACAGGATATTTGCATTAAACAGAAGAGGGACAGCTAGTCACTGGCAGATGTTTAGGATATGGTATCCAAGACTCCAGCAGAACCCTGGAGGAACAAACTAAAACTACTTTAAATGCCCCAGCTCATCACAACTTTTCCATCTTGACTTAAATTAGCTCCTAGTAGTCAGTGTTACCCTTGGCTTAAATCAGGGTCCAAACGTAGTCACTTCACCAAAGCTGCTGTGAAATGGGACTGGTGTCCCAGGGGCTGGAATGGGCCCCATTGTGTGGGGCTGCTGTTGTGGTGTACTGTAGTGAAGTGCCTTTTTCCCCACCCAGGTTTGCCACTTGGTGCAGCTCATCTCTGAGCCACTCCCCAGCACACAGTCTCAGGCCAGGAGTGCTGTTCACTCTATCCATTTACAAAACCGTGCAGGCAAAATCCATTCAAAGGCTTGTGCAAAAGCATTTGATGTTTGTGGCTCTGAGACCGCTTCGTCCTTTCAAACTTGAGACAAGTTTTTGTCTCTTTTCCCCTCAGATGGAAACAGTAATGCAGGCTAAGGAAAATGTCATTAATAATACAAACTGGGAGACTTTGGGAGAAAATTTTAGTTTTGAAAAGTGACTACTCTGCATGAATATGTCATGCCATCAGAAGTTTATCTGGATTGTCTTGACTTTTCACATATGCATATATTTCTCTTCTGCCACAGCTGGTCCTTTTTCCTTATTTAACTAGGGTATAAGTACATACTTAAATTAGAAGAATTAAATTGAGATTCATCCATTCAAGAGGCATTTTTATAGGGGAAAGATATTTCCCCTCTGATATTGGTTTTCTTTTTTGTCTCTATTTTTAATTTAAAGGTACTTCTCTTATGTTTTATTCACTTGTTTTCATTAGGTAAAGGAATGCCTTGGCATGAAAACCTGTCCTGAATCCACTGCCTGCTTGTCAGATAGATACAAAGGCTTGAAACATGAGAAGAAAAGCAAATGGCTGCAAGGAAAAAAACCCCCGACCAATCAAAACCAAAACTGAAACAATCAAACACCCTCTGAAAACAACCAAACAATCAAAGAACAAAGGAAGGAATTAAACCCAGCACAGGGACATATATCAATACAGTATGAGTGCCATTGCATGCATCGGTAAGACTGACACTCCTCAATGATAAATCTCTACTGCCTTCTAAAAAGGTAGGGCCCTCCTTTTTATTTCTAGGTTGATCCTGACCAGTTTGCTGCAAGTACCTACTGCTTGAATTTCAAGTACTGAGTGCTGGTATCTGCGATTGGTCCCACGCTGTAAATCACATGCTAATGTTTCTCTGTCTTGACTGGATGAGAACAAACATAATAACCAGGAAGAGGCCTTGAAGAAGCCACTGTGGCTTTAAATCTCTCAGGGAGTAGCAGCAGTTTAGGGAGAAGTGGCTGATAAAGCGGATTAGGGAATTCCAGAAAATTTAAAACCTGCTCCTTTCCGGAACACACAGGCTCTGCCAAAGGCATCATTCCTAGGAAAATAAGGCTGCTGTGAAATTTATTGCCAGGGTGCAGAATTTACATTTCAATTTCACAGCCTGGGCTGTGGTCAGATCCCCTCTGCTTGCCTCAACCACTTCTGCGCCGCGTTTGCCTCTCCTCCTGGGCTCTTTGAGGGTGCTGAAGACAATCACAAAGCCCTCTTCCAAAAGTTTAAGGACAGCAAGGCTGGCTCGGGAGGGTTGCAGAGGATGGTTACTTCTGCTTTTCACTATATCGCTGCCCTCATGGCCAAGCAAGAGCTTATATTCTCAACCCTACAGAAATTCAATGCAGTTGAATTTTTTCATTAACTAAATTACACTGAGAGCTTTACCTGAGAATAGATAGGCAGAAGCCAGAGCAGGCAATAATCACCTTTACATTTGCAGGAAAGGACCTGTCATCCTCTTCCAGGTGTCAGCGGGGCTCTGTCGGGTTCCACAGCTAGATACACCCTGATGGCCCAGGCAATGCCAAGCTGGTTCCACCCTGTGGCGAAGGTCAGGGGGACAGTAAGTCCTGAAGATGTTGTTCAAGGAACAGAAGAAGAGAAAGAAGAAAAGGAAGTAGAACATTTTGATGAGACAAATTGGGAAAGACAGGAAAAGAAATAGTGAGAAATGGTAGGCAGAGTGCAATATAATGAGACTGCTGTGGATAACACCATTCTGGACAGTATTTAGTTGAATTCTTCAACAGGGCTATTCCTGTTCCTTTGTCCTTTATGTTACTCACCTTGCCAAAGAGGTCAGCAGCAGGAAGGTTTGCAGAGATTACGATCATTACATGGATATTCATAAACACTCAGTGCCCTGCCAGTCACAGGACAGGAACAGGTTGTATTACCACTGGGCCCGACCAGCATTATCCAAAACCCCTTGAAATTAGCAACGCATTCCTTTGTGGAGGAGTCTAATCCTAACAGTTTCATGACTAGCTGAAATTATGTCTAAATTTCCAAAGAAAAAAACCGAACCAAACTTCCACAGAGGTGTTTTGCAACTGTAAAAGAGGCATAACTTGCATCATCTAAGTACTATGATAAAGTGGTATTAGCGTTTCAGTTGCATTTTCCTTAGAAAGCCAGGAGGGGTTCCGACCCTGGACTAAGGGTCCCTCCTGATGCTTAAATAGGAAGTGCATACAGAAATGGAGTTGACCAGGGTGTCAACACCTTGAGGTAAACAATAGCTTGAGGTGGAAGAGTGAGGAATAAATGTTGCTGCAAGAAAAGCTGCTGAATTTCCTTTTGAGAGACTGATAATCCCACAGGCTTCTGCAGAAGCAGCTTTTGATTATCACTGCTGATGATATTAGGAGACATCTCTGGAGTCTGTCCTTTAAAAAATGTTTCCCTAGTGCTACTTGAAAACATATGGGTTGGGAACTGAAGTGAAAAACTGATGTTTTACTAAGTCTCTTGGCATGATGAAGGCTTAGAAAATGACGCGCCTGATACCGGAGATGCATTTTTCATAGTAAATGAAACTAGACTGCATAAAAATTCAAAATACTAGACTGGTAAATGTAGATGAGAAAAGAAGGTGGATCAAGAAAAAGGGGCTGGTTACAGAACCAAATGAGAAAAGATGGATCAGACCTACAGTTGAGGTGAATTGGAGCAGATCCACTAACTTTAGCAGATCTATTTTGAGTTACATGAACTCACTGAAGATCTAAACATATACCAGCAACTTGTACACAGGTTTGAGTAAACTAAGTCTAAAAGAGCATTTTCAAATGCAGTGACATCCTGATGGCTTTATCAAGTAATAGGATGGGCAAGAAATTTGGAAGGTAACAGTTTTGAGGGGAAAGGAAAAGAGAGTTGGAGCCACCATCAGTGTTTTTTGCCAGCTCCAGTTATCCCATCAGCAATGCCTACTGAACAAGTGGCCTCCTGGCTTAAAACGAGGCACACCTGCATGTGTTTCAGAAAGGAAACAGGAAGGGAAAAAGGGAAGAAAAAGGAAAGAGGAAGGTTGTTCCAGGCTTCTCCAGTCTCATATCTTGGGAAACTGGGCCACAATTGTATTATCTAACACCTGGAGAGAAGTTCATGCCCTCGTTCCAGTGGCTCTTACCTGTACAACTTAAACCTCTTTCCAAGCAACATACGCTAAAACCCAGAAGATATTTTAGACCAGAACAAATATGCCCTATGCTCGAACTGGATCAGGTTACCTTTGCTGGTTTAATAGGATGTTTTAAAAAATAAAATGAAAAAGCATTATCCTGATACTGCTTCAATGCATTCATTGGGCAAAATGCAGGCCTTCAACAAGTGAGAAAACTGAATAGACTTCATCCCATCAGCTCTACCACCTGTGGAAAAATTAATGTATTTTGATTGCTGCAGAATCACTTTTGAGGAAAAGCTTCTTTGGCAAAGTGCAGAATCATTGCATCTCCTGACTGGGCGTGCAGTTTTTTACTGATGTTAAAAAGCATTCCCTTTCAGTGGCTTTCTGCTCTTTGTTTCTCACAGACCTGTTAGCCATCACACGTATACCCACAGGAAGAGTCAGATTACCAGCAGATTTTTTTGCCATACAGGTGCTAGAAAATTCCTTCTCCTTCCAAACTGCTACATGGTCAACTTCAAGAGGTTTCCTGTACTCTTAAGAAAAAACCCAAACTGCTGCCAAGGTTGGCATCCTTCTGCACCAGTATGGGCAAGCTGTCAGTCTCCTCCATTTCTGTAAACAGGTCAGATATTTTGTCCCCTGGATACGATTTTATAAAATGGAAAAACTTACAGTTTGCTGTATGGTGGTTGCAGTGTCTGTTGAAGATGTAAGGTTTGCAGCATCCTAAAGAAATGGTAGATCCTAAAGACAGCTTTCATCTTTAGCTACAATCAATTAACATAATCTATTTTTCAATTTTCCCAGGCCCTCTTTACATTTCCTAGCTAGGAGCTTAACCTCTTTTCCAAACCCTAACATAGCTAAAAAACACTTAATATTGCTCCCATTACTTATAGAAATCAGTACAGGTTTTGCATTTGACTACACAAAGAAGTTTTATTTCGGTGACTTGAGGTGCTAGGGTTTTTCCAGATGTGACTCAAGCCATGATTTCCTGTTGAAATAAGCTTTTATCCTTTATCAAAGAGATTGTGTTATGAGAAAATTCAAATGATTTTATTCTGGACCTTGTCTAATTAAATTGAACAATAAAAATTTTTATCCTTTATGACCGCCAAGCAATTTAGTGACCTGGTGACAGGGAATTAAGTCAGTCTTCTTCCTTTGAAATGACAGCTGAAATAAGAGAGGCGCTGTTCTTTGTCTACTATATGTGTGCTGGAGAGGAGGCAGAGGGGGAAGGATGGGAACAGGACAATACATAATCAGAAAAATCCTGCCCCTGTTGCAACTCCTGAATTGTTTCCCATTAACTTTCCTAAGGGCAGAATTTTCCCTACTGTGTCACACCTTGTAGGACAGCTTGATAAAAAACAAACAAGCAAACAAAAAACCCCACCTTGCTTCTACTATAATTTATAATATCCCCCAAACTCTTAATCTAAAAAAGCTCTTTGTTAATCTAAAAAAGCTCTTTGAGTATATTTTGCTGCCTCTCTCTTTCTTTGACATCTCTCATTGTAAACAACAGTGGAGCAGGAAGAGTGCATGCTAGCTCATTAAAGGTGTGTGCCAATGAACTTGTAATTTAAACATGACACAGTGGGAACTGGATGAGGGACATTTGGGTATAAAAACAGGAGCATCCAAAGGGTGAGGGTAGTGGCAAATTCACCAGCACTGTAGTCTGCAGCCTGCCCAACAAAGATGGGAGATACAGCCTCAGAGACCGGTGCCACTGTGGCTGCATAGAAAGTTTTCCCCTTTGCACCGCTACCATTATCTTAATGACAGAAACTCAACTCAAACAGCATACAGTTCTTTCATTCAGTAATAAAATTGCTCAAAGTAGCACTATCCAAGACAAAAAAGGCACGTATATCTGGAAATAAGGAACTCTGTTTGGCACATTATATTGGCATAACTATTTTTTTATAAAAATCATGTCCTATCTAATGCATTTTCCAGGGCATCCGGTCTTCGGGTGGCTGTTTTATATATATATATATATATATGTATATATATATATATATATATATGTATATATACACACAGAACACTGTGTGATAGGATGATCATCTATAAGCATCAGTGGGTGTTTGTCTATCCAATAAAACCATAAACAAAAATCAATTTTATACAAATGATCTTAATAAGTTGGCTGAAAGCTTGTAAGACAATAACAAATGGACAAAAAAAATATGCATCTATTTTGGTGGCACTTACCAATTAATGTTAGTTGCTTCTCACCAGACATCTCACTTGTATGGATGAAAGATTGTTTTATTTCATTCTTCACAAACCAGCATAACTGTGCTCTACCACTGGACTGCACTGGAAAAGGAAAAAGCCACTATCAACTGTCCCTCATTATGTGGCAGAGTCCATCTGGAACAAAGTTTCTGTTAGCCTGCATAGATTTAGTCTAACTGCTAATTACTGTAATTAATTAACTTCCATGGATAGAAAAAGATGAAAACAAGCTAAAGAGCAAGACAGTTTCAAGCAAAAGATGTTTCTACTGCAGCTGAATACTCCCTGTTTTCACACCACAGTTGTAAAAGTTCCTGGTTTGGGCTTGTAGCTTTCCTTGGGGATGGTGGCATTAATAATTTCCAACAGTGGCAGACTTCAGAGTGTCAAAAGAATTAGGGCTGTAGTGTCAGGAAATAGGAACATAAGCCACGCAGAGCGAATATAGAGTTTTTTTAATGTGTTTAGATTTTAAATCCTTTTAAGGGATAGCATTGCAGGCTCCAAGTGCTCTAGCAAATCATTAATGATAATATGAAATCCCAGCAGAATTATAGCAGCTATTTCACCGTGAATTTGACCATTCAACCGTGTAAAGAGAGTCCTTTCTACCTCTGAGTCGTTATGAAAAAACATCATCTTTCCACCAATCTAGCAGGGCAGCCTGATCAGACACTAAAACTAGAAGAGTGACCCATACTGGCTGTATTTCTTCCCCAACACAGAGTTAAGAAAATGTGTGACTGGAAGAATTCACACAAGCTTAATTCTGCAAGGACTATCAAATATCTCAAGAAGTTGGTGAGCTGCAAAGTGTTGCAGGCTGGAAAAGTCCTTGGAGGAAGTATCCCTATATGCTTGTCCTCTTCTCATGCTTCCTAGGCACCCACTCCTGGCTGCCATCGGCTGCTTCCGGACTTATGTTCAAAGCAGCAACTTTGGAGGCAGATCATAATTACCGGTCTTTTTCTTTAGATGCTCCAATTTTGCCAGAAGGCCAAAAGTTGAAATAAAACAACTGGTGTTATCTGTCATCTCTAGACGCAGAAAAGGGGCATGAATTCAGTATAGGGGTAGACAATGTAGATATATTAGAATGCATTATTATCTTCAACACTGCCTATTGCCAGTTTTATTTGCATTGCATGGCAAAGGTCAGCACCTTTAGATAGTTCAGAGATCCCAAAGGGTGAAAATTACCAAGAGCTCATCTATTCAGCATATATATGAAGCCATCAAAAAAGACCATCAGCCTGGTGCAGTCCTCTCTGATTTACATTATAGGTTTGTTTGGTGAAAATGATTTGTCTGCCATTGATAGTGGGCAGATATTGACAGCTGAAATAAGGTGGCACCTTGTTCTTCACTGAAATGTAGCTTACGGTAACAAGATTCACAAGTCTCAGATTCCTACTGGAACCTGAGCTGTGTTTGGTTTTGGGAAAATGCAAGAAAATTTTTATTTCAGAATGCCTTACTGGTATTTCTTGAAAAAAATCAGGTCCATCCAGACTTCCTTTTTTTTTTTTTTTTTTAATTAAAAAGAGGAAGAAAATAGAATGAAAATAGCAATCGATATGGAGGGAAAAAAAGGGGACATTCTTCCACAGCTTGTTCTTATAAGAATAAATTGCTCTTACAGGCATCAGGCTTGACAGTCTTTGCTGGATTCTTCAGGACAACTTTATCTCAGCTAGAGGAGATTGCACCTAGCTGCCTACTTACTGATGCTTAACTGAGCAAACTATTAAACTAGTGCCACAGTGTGTTGGCTTTCGATTGGTCTGCTGGCTTAATTAAAGCATTTTGGATATGCTTTAGACCACCTGCATGTTCTAGATCTAGATAATTTTGGCATCTGTCACTTGATGGGAAAAAGAGGGAAAGATACACCACATCAGACAAAGCGTTAAATGCTGTGAGTTTTCAGATAAAGGTACTCTGTCATTTAGGCCCTAAAGTTTTATTCTGACTAGGCTGATGTTATATCATCTTGCTATATTATGTTATATCACCTCAGCACTGCTGAGCCCTTTACTCCTCGTAAGGTCCTGGCCTCAGTGGTATTCAGCCTATTCCCCAGATTGCTTATTCACTCTGTAGAAGAGTTTTTGAAGTTTGCCACCTTCTAAATGCATTGAAATTTCCTTCTTGTTGTGGGATGAGAAGTAGTGGCTAGAAATGTCCAGATGACCTTCTCTTTTGCCTCTCTCGCTTCCCCTCTAATTCACTTTCTGCACTGGTCTGACAGAGCCTGAGATGGTTGTACTTCAGGCCACATCGCAAGACCCCATCTATTATTCTGTCGTTTGCCAAAGAGGCTGATTTGAAGCGGTGTGAATTTTTGTGAGGCTTTGGAAGTGTTGAACTGACTTTTCTGTCACTTTCGCTACATTTTACTTTCTGTGGGTTACAGCGCTGATGGAAATATCCTTATAGTCTATGATAGGCACATTCTATAAATAGCATGGTAAAGAAATTGAAATGTTGTTAAAAATTAAGGATCTCCCCAAAGTTTTACAAGTATAGGCACTGTGCGCCACCAACCAAAAATAACCACTGCATTTTTATTTTTGTCAAAAGATACGTACAAGTAGGAAAACTATGCAGTTTAATTTGCTCCTTGGTATTAGTTTTCATAGCATTTGCCGGTAATGGCAACATTATAATTTGTAGAATTAATTAATGATCTGGCATCTGATTTTGATTCATTAATGCTTAAGCCAGCTAAGTCTCAATTATCCTCTGGAATATTTATTCCTTAACAAGCTTTTAGCTAATGTGATTTTAAAAATATGAAAATAGGTCTTAACTTGCCTTTAAGAAGTGACAACATTGTAACACTCCTCTACAAAATAAAGGAACCTTCATATTTTTTTTCTATTATACTTACATTCAAAATTAGACTTGGGGATTTGCAATGTATTCACTAAATATATATTATATCTATATATACCTGGAATCTGACTTCAATTGAGTCTTGATTAAAAAATGTACTGAATTGGAAACTGTGTAATAAAGGATGCCTAAATCATGCTGACCCAGAATAGCTCACTCAGTCAGACGGTTAGCAAATAAGTGCACGAGCAAGCAGATGATACAAGAATTCAAAATTAATTCTATTCTCAGAGGATGCATAGACTAGGAGACAGCATCTGATTCTATCTGCAGAGGTGTAAACCCAGAGTAACACCTTGGCTAAAGCCTCATTACCCTGAATTTGATAGCTTATCCTTCAAATGATCAGAATTGGACTCTTCTGTGCCCAAGGCTAGGTTAAAGTGGCTGAAATATCCAGCACTACTTCATGACATTTTTGTGATGCAACTGAAAGTCTCTCCTGATTTCCAGGTATTTATTATTTATTACTAATCCATTTACCAAAGTAATTTAAAGACTCCTCAATTTTTCTCCAAATGACTGGTATTTTTAAAAGTTCAATCACCACATTCTTTAGGAAAATCTGCCTGATGCAGTTACGCCTTGTGCTGCAATTGTGTTATTATAGGGGGCATTCAGAAACTGCACACCTTTGATTTGGGACCTTGAGGCACCAGTTTCAGAGCTGATCTGAACTGATCATGAGAAGATGCTTCTATTGCTGGGCTCTGATGTGATGATCCTGCCTGCCGTCACTGTACTTTGTCCCCGCTCACATCAAAACTGAAACGTGTGGTTACAAAGATGGGTAAACAAATAAATCATGAATGTTTTAAGCAAATAACCTTAGTTAATCACTTTAGTTACTGAGATTTGTTTTGAAAGTACCTTCCAAAAGCTTTCAGGCATTATGCAAACATTAGAAAATATAAAACTAAGCCCTCAGTGTTGCAGTACATGAAATAACTCATCTTCTCCTGAAATCATGCTTCCTTCTCCTAAGGAGTCATTTGATGGCCTCCCAATACCTGTATATTAACATAATACCATTGGTGCTGATGCAGCTATTCTTAGCTCACACTGCTGTGACAGCTAGAGCTTTCCTTACCCTTCCCATCAAGAAAAGCCTGAGATGAACATCCGAGAGTATCTTCCTTCCCATTTTTAGACTAGTAATGTCCAAGATGGGAAGTCGGTCCATAAAGGTAGGATTTTTAACCGAGTGAGCTGTAATGCCGGCTTCTCTTGTCTTGAAACCCAAGGAGCTGTTAGCTCAGCCAGCTCTCAAATGGCTACCCCAAAACTACCACGTGTCAGGACTGCTGAGGTCCCAAGCCGTCTGTGGTTTTAAAAATGAAAACCTACTGCTGAGTCAGATCCTCTGGCCCACTGAATGCACTCCGCGATGCTCTGGGGACTCAAGGCATCTCTAAATCCAGCTTATGTGGCCAGTGCAGAACTCCTGGGTGGTCACAAAACCAGCTACCAAAGACATATCAGAGCCAACAAACAAAGGAATCCATCTCCAGTTACTGAAGCATGAGGAAAACTCCAAGGTACCTGGATTGTTATGGCAAGAGTTCATTTGGACTAAGGTAAATAAAGACGGCTGAGCTGGATCTCAAAAGCTAGGGCTGGACTGCTGGAAGAACAAGCTTTCTCGATTGCTTAGAGAAAAGGATTGAGCTGAGAAATCAGAGCAGCCCTGATGGCTTTTAATCAACTAAATGAGAAGGAAGGAGGGGAGGTGGAGGCTTAGAAAGAAAAATATGTAGACTTTAAAAAGTTCCAGCTGCTGTTCTCTAATGGAGTCTTGGCTCCTCATGAACGGTGGAATAGTTAGGCCACCTGGTGGTAAACAGCAAACCGACAACTTTCGCAATTTCCAAGCCACAACAAATATCCTGAGGATCAGAGATCTCCGGGGATCGTCATAGGCTGGGAACCTTTCATTCCCAGGTGGCTGGTGTGCAGCTTACCGCCAGGAGACAGCAGCCAGTAGTGGCTTCCATCAGTTGCTATTCAGGTGCAGTGCAGAAAAGACAGGTTTATCTGGTCTCTATCCAATTTCTGCCAGACAATCGGCTCCATCACAAAATCATCCACCACAGCCAGCCTCTCCTTTGCCTCAGGAGGGCGGCAAAGGAGAAAGCAGTCCAGGGACAGCTGAACCTAAGTACGCTTGTGAAGTAAGAGCTTGATGTGATGTTTGTTAAGTGGCTAAATGAGAACCCCTGTCTCTAAATGCAGTATGAGGTCTATGCAGGTAAATCAAGTGAGGCTCATGTGAATGGCCACGATTGCACGTTTGGGATTCATATTTGAACGAATATTCTGCAACATAGTTGTCATTTCTGTGTCTACAATTTGTTTCTTCCGGCAAATCTACTCATCAGAAGTATTGCAAAGTATCAAACAAATGTACACAGAAGGTATCAAACCTGTTGGTGAAGTCCTCCTTCACAAGCACTTCTAAGTACTACTCTTTAATGTCTAAGAATGTAACTGACAGTGCTATATTACGAGAGGGCATTCACAGATGGGTTCAGTACAAGCAAAGGAATATAAATGGAAATGTGTGTGAAAATATAATTCTTCTTAAGTAAAGAACTGTCAGTTGTTTTGCCCAATTCTGTCCACTGGAGCTTTAGTCTGACCCTGGTGAAAACAAGTAACCGTCTGCAGCAGTTGCTGTTCTGCTAAGCCTTGCTCTCTCCTTGTTCTTGCCTGATTCTCTCCCCACATTCCCTAACACTTAAACGCTCACCAGACTTGTGACTCACATTTTAATCTTATCCAAGTCACAATGTTTATTTCACAGGATGCCCAATTAAACAGTAATTCAATCTGCTCTGGAGTTGTTTCCTTCCCCTCTGGTGATTAGTATAACCTGAATAATGTAGGAAGCACAGGCAAAAAAGGCAGTAAACAACTTCAGTGACATTGAGAGACCAACTTTTTCCACTGAAGAAGAGGGAAAAAGAGTACGCATGAAAATGTTAGCATGGGTCATAATTTCTAATGTTCTCTGACTCTGAAGAATGGAAGGGAAAATTATACTTTACTATGTCTTATGGACTCCCTTTAAGCCTGAGGAAACATGAGCAGGTGTGGTGCTGTGCAAGCCACACAAAGTGAAAGAAAATCGCTAGCCCCATTTTCCCTGTCCTTTCAAGTGCCATTGTTGCCCTTCATTGAAACTAGTGCAAATATGCCAGCTCCTGCCTCCAAAGCAAATGCTGGAGCTCCATGCTCTCGAAGTGCAGGAGCAGACTCCTGCCTATCGCTTGCTGCACAGTAATGTCCAGAAGCCCTAAAAACGTATCAGCTACCAGCTTGCTGACTGACTGAAGGGGATTTTTATCATGGCACAGACTTGCATATTTTCTTGGGGCTTTCTTTTCATCTTCACACAGGCATGTCAAGTGCTATGGGACGCGTATAGATGTAACTCTACTTATTATCTGCTCCACAAGTGCTCCATGAGTAGCCTTCTGTAGCTCCTCAGGCTTACATAGGAAGCATGGAAATAGAGGCAGGACTCCGCATAAAAAGAAGGGATTGTTTTTTTCAAAATAAGAAAGAAAGTTTAACTAGACTGGTAAATGCTACCTGGTCTTGAGAAAGCAAGCAAATGAAAACCTCTTGGGAAATGCCAAATGTGAGAAGCTGAGTAGGCTCGCAGCTTGGAGCTACCTTCCTTCCCAGCTCATACATCTGCTAAGGCTGGGAGTGGAATATCACCAGTTACTCAGGGGAAATAACCTGGTTTTAGAATGGCTCTTTGCTCACTGGAGCAAACTCAACGTTAATGCAAGGATTGGTTTCTCTACCGAAGGCACCTCCTCTTTATGCAAGTGCTTAAAACAAAATGTGACGCTTGCTCCTTCGTTTCCCAAAGCATCACATGTTACTGAGTAGAGGCCATGTTGTGCCTCGGTGCTTTTCTGTGTGTAGCTTTTCTGAGACAAGCAGAGGCTCACGGGGGGCAACTGATGGGGTGCAGGAATCCTGCAGAGCCAAGCAAAACTGTGGCAAGGACTCACAGCGCATGGGCACGTTGTGGGGCAGCTGTCCCCAAAGCCAGGTGTTCTCTCCAGCTTGCAAAGGGAGCAATTTTGTGATTTAGGAAAAAGTATTTCCATTAGAGCTCCTGCTGTGATGATGCTCATTACTCTCAGTTATGCCTAAGTGGCGTTACAAGGAGCTCCTCACACAATGTGCCCTGTGCCTGCCTGCCTGGTTTCTTTTTCTCTGAGGGGAGGGAAGTTTGGTGCTTGACTTTTGTTGTTGCTAACACTGTAAAATTCTTCCCAAAGAAATTTTCAGCGTGCTTTGCTGAGACTTTCTAAGAAAATATGGATTAATTGTGATAATTAAATTTCCCTCTGAGTGATTTCTTTGATAAACGGGTCTAGTTAGGACTTTCAATTAAGCACCAGGCCCTGCTGTGAAGTCAGACTGAGCTTCGTGTTGCAGGCATTTATTGCCTCATTTACACAGGAGCAATCTGAATTATTTTACGTTACACTGTTTTCTTTATCTATCTGTTTTTTACACAGGTATTAGAATTCCTATTAACCCTTCTATCAGGGAGCCAATTAAAAAGGTACGGTCAAGCAATTTTTAATTATTTTGTTATGGTTTAAATAAGCCTCCTGGCAGCACAGTACTTGAAATCTTTCTTTTGTCCACACTGCAGTCCCTTGCTGCATAAACTCACTGGTTTGTTACTGTGCTGGTGCTGTTACTGTGCAGATTCTTGTAGACTCCGAGCTGGTGATAAAAGAATATGAAAAGAATATAAAGTGGGGAAGACAGGACGTTGGCCATAAAGACAACATTTTGATGAATGATGGTAATATGCAACAATTCTGCGAGCAGCAGCTTTTATGTTTTTGCATTGTCCGAAGTTGTGAGTAAATGGTAACTACTGCTTGGAGAATTTCAGTTATCAGGGATGCGCTCCGCCTTTACGGTTGCTATGTTTTAAAGTTATATCCATGCACTTCAGCATGGTTGCATGGTCATTTGGAGTGTGAATTAAAGTATTTAAGATACACAATTTCGACCTTTTATATGAAATGGGGACTATTTGCTTGGTTTTCTAGTTACTGGTATCAATGGTTACAGAAATATAACCATGCGACTGGCAACCACTGCTGTTAACCATGAAGAATGAGAGGTCCACTGATTTAATAAACCAAACAAAACTCATCCAAAAGAAGGTCTTTTTTTTTAAATACAAAATCCACATCTAGACACCAGGATTCACTGTCACTGATAACAGAGAAGAAAAAGTCCACTAGACTTAGAAAATGGTTTTAAATTTTTATGAGTTTTCTGTAAAGCTATCCACAGCAAGCTATGCTTGCTAAGATGAAATCGTAAGGATAACGAACTGATGTGCTTTAGGATATAAATCAGAAACCAACTGTCTGACATCTGGGAAAAACATGGTTTTCTCTCCTCCCACACTACCAAAAAAAAATAAATAAAAGAATCTATTTCTTTTATTCTCTGTAGTACGTTTGAATCTATGCAATGATCATACTTTTGAGCTTGATTTTGATGCAACCAATGGAATTGATATGCTTCCAAAATAAGAGTTAGTCAGAGGAATACTTTAATTCATACTAATCTTGTTCAGGAGGCAGGAGGATTTCAAGGGAATCTCTGCCATATAAAGAAATCATGCTGTCTGTCCATATATGAATCTAAGCACAGTCAGATCTCAGATTGTCTGCATGGAGCAAGAGATATTAAATGAGTTGTGACTACTGAGAGTCTGAATAATTGACAGTAATTTCAATGCAATTAATGTAAAGCAAAGGACACGAACTCACCGCTGAGGAATTAGGGTTTGTGGTTTATTGAGGTATGACAGTAAATCCAAATGTCACCACCACCCCTTTTTCTCCAACATAAAACAGCAAAGCCCATGAATCTAATGCATATTTGTTATGGTCTGGCATATCTAATTTCTTAAACTCGTAAGACAAAGATGACTGGTAACAAACACTAAAAGTATACATTTTAAAAATCCACATGCTATTTTAAATGAAAGTTAAAATAACAACACTGTGTGGTTAATATTTATCTAGCATCCTCTCTCTTTGAGGCACACCTAAAGTGGTTCATGGGAATGATGTGCATGACTCCATTTGCTAATGGGAGCTGGATGCATAGAACAATTTAGCTGTTAGTGCTCTGAGGAGAAGAGAACTTGAATAGCAGGGGTTTGGAGAGCAAAATAAAAAGCAAGCTGCTGAGGGCATTTGAAAATACACTCGGTATTCTTTTCCTTCCTAAGCATTGCTGCAGTAAACAACCGCTTCAAGATTCCTCTTTAAATAAGTGACATGAAAAAGAAAAGAGCACGACTTTGTATCAACAGCCATTCAAAATGCACCCAGGGTCCCAAACTAACCTTGGGGATAGGAAAGGCTTGTGGGGGAAGGGTGCTGCTGGGGTGGTTTCTTTCTTTGCTGGCCAGTGGTTTAAAGAAATTATCCCTAGTGGGAGCATTCTGACCCAAATATCAGAGACACTGCTTTTCCTGTAGGGAGTGTATTTAGGCCTGGATTTTAAAAATACAACTGCCTAAAATTAGACTTGGAAATCCGTGTAAAGCATTAAAGGAAATGGCCTGGTTTTCAAAAGAATCAGATATCCACGGACTCTGGGTCAGGGTCCTGACCCAGCAAAGCAGATGAATCTTCTCCCCACTCCCTCCCCCACTACCCCCGAGGCAACGTGATTGCTCATGCATTGAAGGCTAAAGTGCTTAAGTGCTCCCTTAGGTAGGGGTTAGAGAACCTAAACATGGGTGTAGAATCGAATGAGCACCATCCACTCTTTCAGATCTTGGCCGGAGGGAGGTTTCTTCATTTGATTGTTTTTTTATCACCTTGCTTGTGTAGAGTTTTCCCAACCAAGCCATATGCAGCAAAGTGCTTCTGAACACATATTACAAACCTTGGACCAGAACCCTGCCAGGACAACCTCCTTTGGGGAGTGGGCTGCGAACACAGAAATTGTTGTAGGGCTGTGTACAACTCCTGCAGTCAGGGCAAATGTATACCACACTGGAGAGCAGCTTCTTTCAAAGGCTAAACTAATAGCAAATTCTTCCTGATGATTAGTCAGGACTAGAAGAATCTGGGATATTATAAAAAGGCCAAAGAGCATTATGCATCACAGACAGCCGCTTCCTAAATGTTACGATGTGGGTCTGTTAATGGTTAAGAAGATTGCTTAAGGTACTGGACAAGGACAGAGAAAACCTGTCTCCAAACCCCATATCTACCAAAAGATTTAGATATGAGCCTAGGCAAGTTACTGACCATTCACTTCTAAATCTGTAAAAGGGCAACATACTTTTCTGCCTTTGGAGTGAAGGGAGTCTAAAATCCATTAGCAATTGTGAGGCGCTCAGATATTACATTCTTAAGTGCTTAGATACATCAGTAGAGGAATTTTCCAAAGAGACATTATTGAACAGATCTGTGCATGCTTTTTGGTAATATTTGTCATAATGTGTTGTTGTATATCTTTATTCCTGATGTTTTATTTATTATAAAGTATTAAAGGTTGGGTTTTCTTATGGGGCTGGACTGACTTGGAGGACTTCCACAGGGAAAGAAAATGTTTTCCATGTTATAAGACTAATAACATAACGGGGAAAAGAATCACAGAATCACAGAATCACAGAATCCCAAGGGTTGGAAGGGACCTAAAAAGATCATCTAGTCCAACCCCCCTGCAAGAGCAGGGTAACCTACAGTACATCACACAGGAACTTGTCCAGGCGGGCCTTGAATATCTCCAGTGTAGGAGACTCCACAACCCCCCTGGGCAACCTGTTCCAGTGCTCTGTCACTCTTACAGTAAAGAAGTTCTTCCTGATGTTAACGTGGAACTTCCTATGTTCCAGTTTACACCCATTGCCCCTTGTCCTATCACTGGATATCACTGAAAAAAGCCTAGCTCCATCATCCTGACACCTACCCTTCACATATTTGTAAACATTGATGAGGTCACCCCTCAGTCTCCTCTTTTGCAAGCTAAAGAGACCCAGCTCCCTCAGCCTCTCCTCATAAGGGAGATGTTCCACTCCCTTAATCATCTTTGTGGCTCTGCACTGGACTCCTTCAAGCAATTCCCTGTCCTTCTTGAACAGAGGGAAAAAGCTTATGTTGCTATTTGATTGAGACAATAAATAAATGCCTTCACTTTGGTCCATTGTGTACCATCTAACTTCTATGTTCTTATGCCTGTGCAGTCTCATTAATTGCCTTGCTTTTCACCTACTGTGTTTTCTTCTACTTCTAGAGCAGATGTACTAAATGTTGCAAAAAAATCCAAACCAAACCAGGCCCCAAACCACCCCAAACAAACCCTCTAAAAATTCATTCAGGCCATAACAAATATCATTCCATATTTCCTGAACTGAATGTCATCGTGGGATGGGCCCTGTGACATCAACAAAAATGCCATTTTCCTGTTTAATTTTCAAGTTTTCCTAAGCTTGCCTATCAGTGACAATAATAAGGACACAAAAGGAGCCACGTTACAGATACCAGGGTCAGCTTAAAACCAAGGAAAGATAGGCATATGACAGGAAAAAACATTTAGAAGACTGTCTTAGGGGAAGCTGAATGTTTCTCATACTTAACCAAGGCTATATCTAAACACTGTGCTTAAGTTCTCACAGAAAGATTTTTTGCTCTATTTTCTGTTTTCTCATGCATTCGTGTTCTTTCAGACACGTAACTTTTGGTCATATTTTGGCAATCAGCATAAACCTGATGATCCGCCTAAGCCTTAGTTCAGAGTAGTTGACACAGGCTGCAGTGCTTTAAGGTCTTCAGTAATTTGGGTTCTCTTTGCCAGGATGAAATCTTCCTTGGTCTGCTGGCTCTGCAGAGCATCAGCACCAATGAGCAAAGCATTCTCACTGAGGATGAGTCTGACTTTACAATCCAGTATCTTGTGTTACAGCTGTCTACTGCATCACACTATCTGTCCCATTACTCATCCTGGCTTCTCTTACGCTTAATGATGGTTGTTTCCTGCAGTCTTCTTTTGGGGCTCTTTTTGTGTTTTATTAAGAACCCCTTTGGAAAGCTAAATTCCACAAGTGGTACTATATCTAACTTTTACAGAGGTGATAATAATATGTTTATGTTTTAATATTATCAGTGTTTATGGTCTGTAACACAACAAAATGTCTTCATTTTCTCAATCACTATCCTGAAAGCGTTTTGAGAGCTTTCAGAGTAAAAGGCACTAAATAAGATATAGGCATGTACTACACCACACTACAGGCATAGCTCAGACTAAAACCTTCTGTGGTTTTCATACAGTTGCTTTATATCCCACTTGATACCTGCCCAATTTAACCAATACCTTGATACAGAATTTGTAACAGTGCTCTCTGCTTTATTACTCCCAGTAATTCCTGTCTGTCTGCTCTTGGCTGGTACTGTAAACCACACAGGCTGAGGTCCTGTGTTGTACTGGTATTGCTAAGGTACTTCAACTCACTTTTGCATAATTTGGATTCTGATCTGATCCCAGAGATTGCTCACTTTATGAGTATCAGCCTAAGGAGAGCTCTCTATGGATAACTTTGCAATTTGGAGACACGGTGTTTCGTGATACAGAGGTATCCTCTTTTCTCTCTAGCAAGCACCAGGCATTTCTGAAGGTTGGTTAGTGCAGACAGTATAATCAAATAAGCTTTAAATGCTTTTGGCTAATAAATCTGAACTCAAGTTACCACAGAATAATAACAATTCATGACATATCTCTGTCAATCTTCAAAGGACTCACAGAAAAAGTTACTGTTAGTTAAAGCAAGAGATGCTCAATTTACAGATTAGGAAAATAAGGCAAAGATTACATTTACAACTGGCTATGAAAGTAGCTGAGATTTAGGCTCTTTAAAGGAGTTTTGTACCAACTACATAGGGCAAAAGGCGAGGCCTAAGGATCTTCGAATGTCTGGCTTTTTTGTTTTTCCTCCTTCTTTTTATAGCCCTTCTATTGTATTTTTCAGAAAAAAACAAGAGCCCATAAACTTTTGCCTTCTTTCCCCCCCACTGCCTTTTCCTAGGAGAAAATGACATGAAGCTGAAAGGTTGCCCCTGGATCTGCTCTACATTGCTTGACAAAAAAGAAAAAAAGGAGAAAAAAAAATGGGTGGGGGGGTGGAAGGGATTTGATTACAAGCATTTTGGCCAACATTTAGAACGGAACATACAGGACTGCTGTTCGGTTTCTGCCCTTTGCTCAGTTATCCACAAAACCCAAGCCACATTCATGCAATTTGCTCAGCCCACAGCCTCAAATCAATGAGGTCTATGCACGTAGAGAGCACCTGCCGCAGGCTGTTACTGGTTTTATTTATTATCTGCATTATGAGACCACACAGGAACCCTAACAACAAATATTTTCTGAAGCACTGTGTAAACATCAGACAAAATGATGGCCCTATCCCAAAGTGATTACAAACTAAACAGAGGACAAGAGACCACAGATGGATATGAACAGACAGAGGGAGAATAAAGGAAATGAGAATGCTCAGTGTGGCTGACAGCAGTATTACCTCACTAGCAGTAAGGGTTGTCAAAGCTCTTGCAGATGTCACGGCAAAGGAGAGCTTTGCGGAGATTGTAGAGAGCTACTAACATAAATCTGAGGGTGTTTATGCAGGGTACCCTCCAAGTATGAGAGACACCATAGAGAAGAAAATGAGAAAGGGCTTACTCTGAGAGAAGCACAAGAGGTGGTAACTGAACAAAAGGAGATGGTCCATTTTCAGGTTTTAACCACATTCAAATGTTGCAGCTGCCTGCATTCCTGACTGCCTTTAACAGCGACACCCTTTTTTGCTCCTGACCAATCCTCTTCACTCACATCCTGCTCTAAAAAGGCATATGAGGATCAAGCACAGCAGAACTGGAAGTCTGCTCAGGCAGGGCAGTTACTGGAGCTGCTCTGTTCCGTGTTCCTGCCTCCTGACAATGACAGATGATAGGTAGGGTCCCAGGGGGGCTTGAAAATGAAGATAGGCAGCTTATGTTGATGTGAGATAGGGAGGGGGGAGGTAGTGCAGGGATGCCAAGAGAGGGGTGACATGTTCAAAGAGACAGGCTAGGGAAATTATCTTTGAAGCAACAGAAGCCACATGCAGTATGATTAGGGCATAGGCAAGCCTGCATGTGTCAAGGCCAGAGAAAAGGATGTTGCAGCAACTGAGCTGCTAAATAATGAGAACTTAGGCAAGAATTTTAGCTGCATGGAAAAGAGTGAGAAGATGCATCTTAAAAGCTGGAAAATTTAACAATTGGAGGTGGGATGGTATAAGCAACTGAAAGTTTGAAGCTTTGCCTACATTTTACAGAGGTCAGAGCTGATTTTCCAATACAGCCATGGGTGACAGATAGCATGGTATATTGTCCACAAAGAAAAGAAGGTGATAGAAGGCCTGGGGGCACAGAGAATAGTAGCAAGCAAGAAGTAAAGATATTTTCTCCCTCTCATCTCATCAGCTCCTCTCTCTGCAGTTATTGAATAGAGGCAACTATAGATTAGATGCTTACGATAGGCCAACAATTTAGCAAAGAATTTAAGTGCAGTCCCCTTAATAATTCTTTTCTCATGCGGTCTAGAACCTGTTCAATATAGCCATGAGGTTGTGTCATCTAAGAAAATATGAATCCTTTCCTCCGTGCTCAGTAATAAACTGCACAGACCTTGTGCAGTTCTCTGTTGTACTCCTGGAATAAGATTACCAGCAAGATTAAGGCCTCAGTGCGAGAAGGGAGATTTCACAGGATTAAATGTTATTCCGTCTCCTGCTGAAACAGAGAATAATATACAAGAAAGGACCATGAATTATATTACTGAAAATATCACAGAGCATGGCGCTGGTAAAAGTGGCAATGAAAGACCTAAAATTTAAGTTATACACAAAAATAAAAATCAACAGGGAATACTGCAGGACCTACAGTTATCATTTGTGGCCAGAAGAGGGCACTCGTGGCTTCCTTTTACGACTTGGGAGATTTAAATCAAGATTTCCCTGGGTAGCTTTTCCCAGGCATAAATCAAGCACAAATGAATAACCTTTGATTTATCATTCCTAATGGAGATGTATATCATATTGGCGTGTCATCACATTTCGACATTGGCCATTATGATGCCAATCATATAGTAATTTTCTTCCGTGTCATAATCAGCGATGAAGATGTACGTTTCCATTCAGTACAATTAGATTTTCATGTTTCTTAATGGTAGCTGAGGGCATTAGGCAGAATACCTGCTTTTGCTGCCTCTAACTCTTTTGTGCTCATATTTTTCTGAAATTGTATCCAAACCATTACCCAATCACCACTTCCCTGTAGTTAAATGCCACCTCTGCTCATATGGGAGAAGGCAAGAAAGATTTAAACTATTATTCCAAGCTGCAGAGGAACAGGCATCAAAATCCTAGGCAAATACACGCGGTTGGAAAATACCTGACCTTAACTATTTGAGAGGTTTTTGGTATGCTTCATGAAATCAGTTTGCGATTGGCACTAGGGACCTGATCTACGGCACACACCACAATGGACGAGCCCAGCTGGGCCTGACATCCAGCCGGCCAAGCTCAGCGATACTGGTAAGAAGAACTGCCCAGAGAAAACCAAAGCTAATGCTGGTGGGAATGAAGCGCTTCTGTGAGCAGAGGCCTTCTGCTGGCTGGCTGGCTAGATAAGATGTGGTACAGGTATTTCGAACAACTCCTTGCTCTTACACATAGGAAAACATACAGATAGAATAAGAAAGTTGGGGCTGTTCAGCCTGGAGAAGAGAAAGCTGCATGGAGACCTCATAGCAGCCTTCCATTATGGACTCATCATCAGGGACTGTAGTGGTAGGACAAGGGGCAACGGGTTCAAACTTAAATAGGGAAGATTCAGGCTGGACATAAGGATAAAATTCTTCACTATGAAGGTGGTGAGACCCTGGCACAGAGTGCCCAGAGGAGCTGTGGCTGCCCCATCCCTGGCAGTGTTCAAGGCCAGGTTGGATGAGGCTTTGCGCAGCCTGGTCTAGCGGAAGGTGTCCCTGCCCACGCCAAGGGGTGTGTAACTACACGAGCTTTAACATCCCTTCCAACCCAAACCGTTCTGATTCTGGGATTCTGTAACTGCTTTTCAGGCCCAGCATGCCATGGGTTTGTACAAGTTCAGTGAAGCTCAAGTAGCAGCTTTCAAAAGCATCCGAGCCTGTCCTGATGTGCGTCTATAACAGGTATTTCCAGTGGCCAAACATTTCCTTTCCTTAAAGGATGCCTTAGTATTTTGACACCTGCATTCTCCGTGCAGCTGGAAGGGTAACACTCTCTCGCAGCGATGCCAGCATGGCAAACGGGGACACCGGGACGAGAGGAGACGAAAGCAGAGCATCCCCGGGCCAAGCAGAGAACATGGCCCCCACGGCGGGGAGCGACGAGCCCCCCGTGGCAAGGGCACTGCGGCAGGCGGGCGGGCGGCAGGGGTCGGGGTGAAGTGCCGGCCCTGCCTGCGGGGCTCCGTGCGCCGCTGGCGCCCACGCCGCCCTCCTCCTCCCGGCCCGGCCCTGCGCGGCGGAGCGATCAGCCCCCGGCGAGGAGAGCGAGCCCGAGGCGGGGGAGACCGCGGGGCTGGCGGCGGAGTGCCCTCCAGCGGCCTTTCGTGCCGCAGCGGACGGAGAGCGCCGGGCCCGGGGCCTGTGTGAGGGCCGCGAGAGGGCGAACCGAGACAGCTGGGGGCCGGTTTGGATCGGTAAATGAACATACCTGCAAGAGCAAACCGTGCTTTTTTTGTGCTGTTCGTCCTCAAAACGAAAGCACCTCTGCGGGTGCTGTGGCGTCAAGGGCTCACCATATCGGGTTGCTGGAGCAGGTCCGGAGAAGTGCAATGAAGCTGGTGAAGAGTCCGGAGCAAAGGTCTCATGGGGAACGGCTGAGGGAGCTGCCGTTTAATCTGGAGAAGGCTCGGGGAGGACCTTATCGCTGTCTGCAGCTACCTGAAAGGAGGTAGCAGTGAGGTGGAGGTTGATCTCCCAACTAACAAGTGATAGCATAAGAGGTAATGGCCACAAGCTGCACCAGGGGATGTTTAGATTGGATATTAGGAACAATTTCTTCCCTGAGAGGGTGGCCAGGCATTGGAACAGGCTGCCCAGGGGAGTGATGGAGTCATCGTGCCTGGAAGTGTTCACAAACCCTGTAGATGAGGCCCTTAGTGGCATGGTTCAGTGGTGGAGTTGGCAGTGCTGGGGTAAAGACTGGACTTGATGATCTTAAAGGTCATTTCCAGCGTAGCTGATTCTGTGGTTCTGTGCTATTTACAGGCCTGCTCAAAAGAGGAATACTGTGACACACCTAACCGTTGTGCTCCAAACAGGTTGTCTTCTCCCTCTCATATATAAGACTTCTTTCTTGTAAAGGTCAAGGGCAAAACCATTTTCTGTGATCAGCTCCAGCCAACAACAACTCTCACCTCTAGCGGGGACTGTGGAAAGACCAAGCAGCCCCTTTCAGTGCACGCCAAAGCCAGTCCTTGCCCATGGGGCAATTCAGTATTGCCAGGAGGGCAGTTGTAGGGGCACTTGCAGCATGCTGAGCAGGGACGAAGGCAGCACTGCCTTCCTACTGGTAACAGAAATGTTCTAAACACAGAAAGCCTGAATTAATGACAAGGAAGCAAATTTGCATCTTACCAAGACAAAAAGTAGGTTTTCTACTTGATGTGAGAAAAACTTCCCAATTATGTTGTTATCAAGCAAGCCTGGAGGTTTTATCTATTTTAAAGTCAGAGAACTGCTTCCTTCCCATGTGTAGCTGAACTAAGCTGTAAACTTGAACCAAAAAGCAGCTGGTTTGTGCCTGGATTTGAATCCCTGTTTTTAAATGCTTTTGTTGATGTTGATATGGCAAAAGGTTTGACCTTTTCTACCTCTCTGTTCAGAAGTGGTGAAGGTTTGTAGTCCCCCCTCTCGCAGTGGGTAGACCAAGGCATCCCGGCTGTCAATCCACTTACCTGGGTCAGGCAGACTCAAGAGTTGATGTGTCTGTCCCTTTTAACTGCCTGTGAGCCGTGGCTGGCTGCAGAGTTGCATTTGACCTGTTCGCTGATGAGAGAAGCTGTATTTAGTCAACTTGAAAATGAACTCAGGTTCAAACTGAATTAAGGCAGTGTCTAAAAAGACTGATGGCAATGCCATTTTTTTCCTGGTAAAACATGTTCTATAAAACCTGGACACCTCATCACAGTGGATATAAACTAGAATAGGTACTCAGCAACCAAAACCCCAGTCCTCACTGAGGGGGACTTAGGCAGATAATTACTTAAAGATAAAACTTGGGGAGAAATAAAAGCCTACTTTATTGTCAAAGAACAGAGAGCAAATGCAAATTAATGCTGCCTACATAAGGCCATATTGGTTCCCATTTTGAAGATAGAACCTTTTCCCACTTATACTAGGGTGAGTTAGGGATAATGCCACTGAAATTAGCAGCCGCAACAGTGCAGAAGCAGACTGAGAGAAAAATGAGTTTTTTCAATGCCTGCTTGATATGAAATGTGTTACTAATGAATGACAGTAGCTGCAAGTGTCACTCTCTGCTTCCTATTTTCACTTTTGAATTTGTTGATAGTGTCCTTACTAAATTTGTACAGTTCTGTAGCTGAGGCTTGGGTTGCATTAAAATTATCAGGATTAGAAATGAGGCAAAACCAGAACCTCAGATCTGATCCTCTTTGAATTTTTATGGGAAGTAGTTTGGATTCAATCCCCACATGTGAACTTGATTTCACATTTAATTCTGGGTCAGTAGAAGCCTGAATTCCTAGTCTGGTTTTGTGTGTGTTTAATCCTGCAAGAGCATTTGACTTAGTGATTTTATGGGGTTTATGAATGCTAGATGGTGAGAGAAAGGAGGCATTTCATGACTATTGATGAGACTAGCTTCCTGTTCACAGAGTACAAAGGAACAAAAACCAATTATTACACTAGTTTTTATAAATTGTTGGGAATACAAAATGTGGGAGGAAAAGTGCCAAAGATCATTCAGATGACTAGAGTTTCAGAACAAAGACCATTTCTATAGTGTCAGCACAATGGAACTTCATTTTTGCTTAGTTTTTGGGTATTATTATAACAAACAATATTAAAAAGGAGGTCAGAGTTTTGCAGGTTGACAGCTTTAGTTGTCACCATTCAAATCCAAACAAAAATATCAACATAATTTACACTCTTGTTCTTCAACTAAGACCAGGAATCCAGCCTACTACGGAAGCTGGATTGAATTCTGCTGGAGAAAATAAAGTGTGACGAGACACAGATGGTGTTTTGGGGACTGACAGCAAGTTGAGGAACGAAAATGCTAAAACAAAAAAGGATAAAAACTGCACCAGGTGGAAGAGTCTCAGACAAGAAAGCAGTGGATGAAGTGAGAAGTTAGTTCAAGAGGAGTTCCTGAAGTGTAAACCACAACTTACTAGTGCTGACAGATCTAAACTGCATCAGTTTGCTACAGTTCAGTGGAATTCCAGGCTGTTTCAGCTGTTTACACTAGAAAAGCATCTGGTCTGCAGCTACTAACCTAGGAGAAGTGTTCTTGGTAAAAAAAGTATTACCTTGTGCAAGCTACAGTTACTATGCTGAGCATGTCAGCTCATTTATACTGAATCCCAATGACCCAAAATATAAAGCCTTTCTTATTTGATGTTAATAAATGACTAAACCTTTATTCAACTTTGTGCATGTAGAATTGCTTTTTCAATAAACAGAGATTGCTTATCCAATATTGTAATTAATTCATATGATTCTACAAGGACATCTCTGTCATGTGGTTGGTAAAATTATTATGCATTCTCATTTTCTATTCACCATTTCAGAAAAGTGTGTTTTCTCCTTGTTGAGCTAAAGCACATCTACAGGCTTTCTCTTTCCCTCACTACATCTCCCATCATTGACTAAGGGCATCACCATTACCCTGCAGCAGGAGGACTCTTGGATTGGATCAGCCATTTCCCTGCCTGTGTGTGTCTATCAGATAAGGACATAGTATTCAACCTTTGAAAAGATGTTCAGAGTAGCTTCTGTATGTTCCTCTGTGCTGTTAACTTTCACATGTGACACATATGTCTAAAAGCCAATATGATGCATTAGGGCTCAATCCCACACTACTGACGTCAGTGAGAGTTTTGTCAATTACTTCAATGAGGACAGGATTAGGTCTTTGTGATTACACAAAGAACTAATTATTGGATTTTTCTATGAACCTACATTAAAACCTCCTTACAAATGTAACTTTTAGGGTGTGAATCAGAGAAAATGTTTAGTTTTATTTTAAACCTGATTTTGGTACTAAGCCTATTATATTTGGGGTTGGAAATGCAGTGCATTGGCAGAAACAGACATCTTTTTCCTTCTATTCCAGCTCCCAGTAATAAGACATTGCGTGGTTTAATCTCTTCGTGGGCATTTCTTGCTTAAGGACCCAGTACTTTCACAGCGTCTATATTAAAAAATACTTTTATCATCTTGCAGGGTGAGACACCCCCCCCTCCAATATATTCTGTTGGACAGATGGTCTTTATGTAATTCTATTGTCAAACAAGCAAACAAATAAAATAAAACAGAGTAAAAAGGAAAAAAAAAACAACTCAAACCCTAAGCTAGAAAGAAGCCTGAGCCTGTGATTTACTGTGATTTATTCTTCTTGGGTTTATTCACAGTCTTGCAAGTATGACAGCTGTGATGTAATGACTTGGCCTACATATTGCATAGCACAGAGCTGCAGATCTTTTCATTTTTCTGTTGTTCCTAATCATTTATTATCCGAGATGATTATCAGTCATTTCTTTTAAACTCCAGAGCACATCCTCCAGGCCACATGATTTTTTATATTTGAAGCTCAAGAAGTGTCTGACTTCAGTTTAGTTTTCTGTAAGTCATCAGTTCACAGTGAAGGCAAGTGTGATTTCCATGTAAATATAGTCTCTGCATCAGTATTTCATGTTTAAAATCAGAAACACTAGAAGTGAATAGCTGTCTTTCATGCACAACCTGTGATGGGGTTGATGCAAAGCTAATACTTTATTATTTACTCCGCTACAAATTCACACTGGTATTTCACCATGTTCCTGCACATCCAAATAAAAAGATGGTTTTTTATAATAATTACTTTTGTCTTGTCTTTGGAAATATTCTACAGAAGGTAGAGATAAGCTGAATCATATTTTGCCTTGGAATGAAAGTTTATAGTGTTATTATGATGGGGTGATTGGAGCTGAACCTTGTGTGGGCAGGTTACCTCTTGTTTATTGGCATGATAGAAAAATAGTATATACAAGTTATAAAAATCACTAAAAGATACAGTAACAGAGTCTTACTGTGTGACACATCCAACTATTTCTAGTGTTGTGTTCACTCTAGCTAAAACACTGTTTCCTATAGAGCAGATATTTCATGCTTGTGCAGGAACATATAAATCTTATTTGAAGCTGAGGAAACATTAAATAAGAAAGGCTTTATATTTTGGGTCATTGGGATTCAGTATAAAGCTCCAAAGTAATCTCATGAAAGCAGGGGTGTGATCTAGGGGAGAGACACCGGCTTAGGAATCAGGGTGCTTGTGTTTCATTTCCAGCTGTCTCGCTTGATAGTCCTGGCCTCTTCA
This sequence comes from Lathamus discolor, assembly GCF_037157495.1. NCBI lineage: Eukaryota > Metazoa > Chordata > Aves > Psittaciformes > Psittacidae > Lathamus > Lathamus discolor. The sequence continues at coordinate 112,131,174 of NC_088884.1, forward strand.
TCTCAGCTCTTAGTAATGCCATTTTTCACCGGTTGTCTGTCTTCACAATTGAAACTGTAAAATTGTTGTGACTACCATTATCCTTCGGTATGCTTTTCTACAGTGCTTACAGAGCATTGGAGCTCTGTGGACTAGGTCAGGCAGTTTTGGCTGTGTTCTAGCACAGAAATAAGAGAGTCTCCCCTTTAAATGGAATCAAGGAACAATGTGATGATGTCAGAAAAATAAAGGAAGGAGACTCATACCTAGATTTCTGATACAAATCTGAAATGAAGTTTTCCTTATTTTGCTACATGGTTCAAATGGAGGCATTAATAAAATATTAAGTGAATGAAGACAATTTGTCATTGTTCAGAGTATCCATAAGTGTATTTGTGCTATTCTCTAGCTGCTGAAATACGTTACTCAGATTTACACCAGACACGTTCACCTATGGGTTAACAACAAATAAGCCCAAATTGAGCAAGGTGGTTCAGTTGTAAGAGGTCAGATAGGTTTTCCCACCCCACATCAGTTCTTTTCTCTAGCAAGCACACCAACACCTGCGGTGTCAGTATGTTGACCTTTGCACAGTGAATCTGGTGCCCTGAAATACCTCAATCTGCAATTGAAGAATTTATTTTCTATTTCTTTTCCCAAAGTTATCATAGTTATAATGAAGAAAATGGTTTGATAATCTACATGAATGAGACAGAAATGTAGCTGAAAGTGATGAATTTGAGACTGTAACTATTCAAAGGAAAGCACTTGGTGGATAAAGAACTGGCTGGATGGCGACACACAAAGAGTTGTGGTCAATAGCTCAATGTCCGGCTGGAGACCAGTAATGAGTGGTGTCCCTCAGGGATCGGTGTTGGGACCGGTCTTGTTAAACATCTTCATCGCTGACATGGACAGTGGGATTGAGTGTGCCCTCAGCAAGTTTGCCAATGACACCAAGCTGTGTGGTCCGGTTGATATGCTGGAGGGAAGGAATGCCATACAGAGGGACCTCAACACACTTGTGAGGTGGGCAGATGCCAGCCTTATGAAGTTCAACCATGCCAAGTGCAAGGTCCTACAGCTGGGTCAGAGCAATCCCAGGCACAGCTACAGGTTGGGCAGAGAAGAGATTCAGAGCGGCCCTGCAGAGAAGGACTTGGGGGTGTTGGTCAATGAGAAAATGAACATGGGCCGGCTTCAGTGTGCGCTCGCAGCCCAAAAAGCCAACCGTATCCTGGGCTGCATCAAAAGGAGTGTGACCAGCAGGGCGAAGGAGGTGATCCTGCCCCTCTACTCTGCTCTCGTGAGACCTCACCTGGAGTATTGTGTGCAGTTCTGGTGTCCTCAACATAAAAAGGACATGGAACTGCTGGAACAAGTCCAGAGGAGGGCCACGAGGATGATCAGGGGCTGGAGCACCTCCCGTATGAAGACAGGCTGAGGAAGTTGGGGCTGTTCAGCCTGGAGAAGAGAAGGCTGCGTGGAGACCTCATAGCAGCCTTCCAGTATCTGAAGGGGGCCTATAGGGATGCTGGGGAGGGGCTCTTCATCAGGGACTGTAGTGACAGGACAAGGGGTAATGGGTTAAAACTTAAACAGGGGAAGTTTAGATTGGATCTAAGGAGGAAATTCTTTCCTATTAGGGTGGTGAGGTACTGGAATGGGTTGCCCAGGGGGGTTGTGAGTGCTCCATCCTTGGCAGTGTTCAAGGCCAGGCTGGATGAAGCCTTGTGTGGGATGGTTTAGTGTGAGGTGTCCCTGCCCATAGCAGGGGGGTTGGAACTAGATGATCTTGAGGTCCTTTCCAACCCTAACTATTCTATGATTCTATAATTCTAATCATTATTTCACTACCTGTAGATTTAAGTTGGCAATTTCACAAAATGTCGACTGAATAACTTCTGCTATTGGCAAACAGGTATAGATATTGGGTGCTACTGTCTGAGTACTACTGAGCCTGAATGAGTTCTTCCTTCTCTTTAATTTTGTCTCTTTTTTGTTCCCTTTTCTGTTTTCTTTTGATTATCGCCAATTATTTTTATGTTGATCTTTTTGCAATTTCCTTCAGAACATCTATTCATGCTTTTATGAATTTTAGTGTTAATCTCATGGTTTAGGACATCATTCCTTTCCAGGAGGGCTAGATTTACCTGTGCTTTTAGCTACTTTGTGCTGTTCAGCTGATCAAAGCATCTGTAAAGCCATATTAATCAGTTGAGCCTGATTTATGGCTGCTTTACTTTGCCAGAGCAATACTAAGAAACCAGAATGAGAACTTGGCCTCTATGCTTCTTTTCTTGTTTCCCTTATCTATCAGTATTCTTTTCTCTGTTTTTCTTGAGCATATTCCCTTATTATTCTATTAAATATAGCCAAGTGATTAAAGAGCATTCAGGAGTTAAAAACGATTTCTGCTGTTAATCAAGTAATGTATTCAATTAGTAGTTCTCTTTATTATTCAAACAGCCCAAATACCAAATACCACTCTCTACAGTTCTCTTATCCTATTTCTCAACTCATTTCTTACTTTCACAAAAATCTTCTTTCTTTATCTCTTTATAACCACTAATGAAAAAGTAAAAACTAACACAATAATCATAATCAGAGTAAGGCGATACAAATGCTCTATTTGCCAAATTAACCACTAATTTCTTACTCTTTGCAATATAAAAATATAAGCAGAAATCTTTGTTTACTATTTAAAAGCCAGTACTAGCTAAATCCAGATCTTCAGAGCCCCCAGAGCTCATGCACAATCTTGTAAGTGCCTGAACTTACTGAGCGTGTGTTTGTGTGCACATTTTGTGGGGACTCGAGCTAGCAGGCATTCTCACAGAGCCACTGGATGCCACATAGAACACATCTATTGGTGATGCTATCACTGTGATTTGGTTACATCTTAATTATACCTTTGTTACCAGTTTCTCAGCCCACAGAGCATTTAACCAACATTTGGGAGATGTGAGTGCAGTGCTCTTGAGGTGATCTTGATCATCGCAAGGAATATGCAACAACGCCAGTGTGCAAAGTGTGTTGGCGTGAGAGAAGACAAGGGCTGCTCTTCTTCAGAATCAAATAATTGGTGCCTACTGGACTGAAAACTGGGAGAAGGCAACATGGGATTCCAGCCCTGCTCTACAGAGGGATTTTGCATTAGATCCTTGCAGTGGATCCTCCCTTAGTCCTTGCAGTATGAGGACTAGAAACCAAGCTTTTCTTCTTCAGTTAAGCACTCCAACCGTCCACTATAGCATCACTCTTCCTCTGCATTTATACCGAGCCCGTATGAAAAAAATGTTAAAACCAATCCTTTTCTAAACCTGGAATAACAGTCTTATAGGAGGGATATTCCTCTGCAAGCTATAGGATTCAGCACATGTAGTGTTAATACTCTTTCTATAGATTTTAAGAGCCACTGAGTTTAAAGAAGAAAGGAACCTAGCTGTAGACTATTCTGTGGGTACAGGAACCTTAAGAAAGAATCATCGTGCTGCTCATTATATCTACATCTCACCTTCACATATCATGAGGATTATTTGTGTCTCTATCTTGGGACCAGTGCAATGAACATTAGTGGTTCATGAATTACTGCTTCCAGGAATGTTTTCCTTAGTGAGCAATGTTAGATTCAGAAAGAATTTATTTCTTAGTGACTTTATGAAAATGGGAATCTTTTCCACAGTGCACTGATAATCAATATTCTTCTTTGTATGGATAACAGATGTCAGTATAGTGACAATGACTCCATCATACTCATCTTTCTGCAGCACCATCAGCTCTGATATCTTTTTCAGACAGTTTATCAGCTTCTCAATTCCAAGTCAGTGATCTATATCTGCAGCTACCTGTATGTTTCCTTTTATATGGTCTCTTTCTCATCTTGACTCATAAAAAGTCACCATTAGCACTTCTTTCATTTTCCACCTATGCTACACAGCTTGCACAAAGATTTTGATGTACAGTGCAGCCTGTTCTCATTTTTTCTCTTTGTCCCTTCTGCACAGATTGCATCCATCAATATTAACATTTCAGCTCTCTGATCTATCTCATTACATTTCTGCATTACCAGCTAAGTCATAATTTCCTTCCTGTAATGTCACTTTGAGCTCATTTCACATACACTCTGCATGTGTATATAGACAATTACTGGCTTTATTGCTCGCTTCCTTTTTCCTGGCTTTGGCTTTTCTCCTTTGTCTTTATCCTCCAGCATTCAATATTTATGGAAAAAGCTCTGCACTGAATGGTAACATCCCAGTCTAAGTTCACAGCTGCCTGAAATAGCATGACAGTACTAGCCTCCTGTATTTTCTTGTTCTCAGGTTTTTAAATGTGAACTGCCCACCCTTTCCAAAACAAGCAGGATTCGGTCATGTTTCCAGTCCTGTGTGCTGTGCAAGGTGCTAACAGACCCCTGGAGTCATATATATGGGTGAAACCCTCCAGAGAGCAGAGAGACTATCATCTACCAGTTAAGGGTCGCTCATTTGGCAAAATAAGAACAAGGAGTGTTGGACTGACTCCGCACTAACAGTTCATGAGAAGGCACTCTTCATAAACAGTGACTTCCTGGTGGTTTGAAAGGAAACAGGTTGCAAGAACGACTTCCTTTTTCCAAGGGCAGCAGACCTTTCTGTCATGAGGCCACATGCACCACATGCTTCCTGTTAAGAGGGGCAAAACAGCGGTCGGAAGCGATGCCTGAGGGGATGTGCAACTCTCTTATGCCTGGAGGCCAGACATATGTGGACACACACATATGTCTGGCAAGACCATGTTATACTGGAGTTCCTGAACCATTTCTCTCCTATCTGGAGGCAATTCTAACCATGCAGCTGGAGCCCACAGTCCCTGCTGCCCTGACAAGGACGGTGTTTTAAACGTTGGCTCTATACTTTGTCACAGTGCTCATATTAAAGTTTAAGCTCAGTACTTGGGCCTGCACATAGTCCACTCCCCAAAACTTCAATGCTGTAGCTCCACTCAATGAAAATCGCAAAGCTCTCTTGCAGCCCCTTTCTTCCAAAAAGCGGAGTGGCTTGTAAGTATCTCATTGTTCACTAGAGGGCAACATTGCCTTAAAAATCAGTTTCTTTGCCCTCGCCTACACAGAAAAAGGTGCGTTAGTACAAACACAGACAGAGAGAAAATACGCAAGAAATACCCAATATGCTGCTCCAAGGGAAGAAAAACATGCAGTGGCTATCGCAGTGCTAAGGAAGTGTCTCAGACTGGAACAGAAATCAGTGACTACAGAACGGGGATGAAAGCAAAAGTTTGTACAACGTAAAGTGCTCATTCAGTGAGGTATTTAAATGTCCTCCACTAATCTGAAACAGGGCTTTAGCTCCGTTGTCCTCAGTCAGAGTATAAATTATTTAAATTTAGATATTTACATAATAATATGTGTTTATATAATTTACATGTTATGGAAAAGCTTTGCTAAAGGCTAAGGACTCAGGAGAGATTCCCCACCTGGGGGAGACTGTAGATGGGCTTCTTCTATTCTTGGAGAGGCCAAAAGAGAAAGGAGGGATGTGGGCTGGGCCCTGAAGAAGACTCTTGGGATAGGAACCTATTAAGCGAAGAAATAACTTAGAAATGGAAAAGAGACACACTAGTGCCAAGAAGAGCTAAGCAAAAGTTTCTTGGCAAGAAGAAAGCTGGAAGTGTGCTCAGAGCCAGCTCTGTGGTCAAGAGTCCTCTTTGGGCTAGGTGCAATGGGAACAGGCACAGAGGAAATTTCTTCTGCTTTTGCCTGACAGTTTTAACTTGTCTTTTATCCCTGCCGAGGGAGACAGTTGCTCTTGTTTCTTAACTCTGCTGCCCCAGTAACGTTGTTATCCCTTCTCCCTCATAATGCTGATGTAATTATGTCCCCAGAGATCTGTGCCAGTGGGCAGCAGTGTGAGCCTGCTGTGCCTCTCCTGGTCAGGCTCCTGCCACTGCAAACTGTGCTGCTGCCCACCCATCACCTGTTTTAGGTACTCCTGCTGGGGCCCACAGAGGAAACAACAGGCTGTGTGCCCACTTAGGAGCTGCGTGCTGGTAAATGACTTGGTTTTAGAAGTACCTGAGGACACTTTTGCTAACAATAACATGGCTTGTTGGAGGTATGTAATACAGCTTTTGTAATTGGATTTGAAACAAGAGACTAGATTCATACAGTCCTCTGTGGGGAGCATCCCTCCGTGCTAGGCTGGGTTGCTGAAGAGACACAGGAGGACTGGGACATGTATGCACCCTGTTTCACGTGGCACTGGTTAGCTGTGGCTGGTCAAATAAGCAGCAGTTACGCCTCATCTCTAGTCTCATTGATCCCGCTGCAGGGCTGTGACTGCTGTGACAGCACTACTCAGGTGCCCAGAAACAAAACAAGTCTGCAAAGTCTTGCATATTCCGTATGAAAATCCATACCTGGCTTCTGCCTCACCGCACTTCTCTTTCTCGCACTGTTTCTCTGCCCTGCTAAAACCTGCAAGGCAGGTTGCAACTGCTTAGAGCCTTCCCAGAGGGGGTGCTGCACTTGCTGTGTGAGGGCTATAAAGGCAGCAGCCTTGTGGTCCTCCCGGGCTGCTACCTTTCTGCTACCCAGCCCGGTATCAATGCCTCTCTGCCACGCTGCGTTGCCAAATGTCTCAAACACCTCCCCACACCCTGCACGCCACCGCCTGGCACTCAGAAAGGGAACGTTTGGAGTAGGATGAAACTATAAAAAAATGATGAGTACGATTCTGGCTTAGCTGCTGCTGTAACAATCCCCTCCAGTCTGACTAAAAAGTCCCTACTATCAGAAGTGCCAAAACCTTACAAATCTGGGAAAGCCACTCTGCCTCCTTAAAACTATCTAACCGTGTCTCCTTCCACAAACAGCTCAGAAATCAGGTGTTGGCAAGTGTTCTGCACAGCCAAAGCATGCCTAGTCCCATTTAGAAACCAGAAAAGCCCCCTGGGATAATATGAATGGATTTATCAAAATCTGTCTATACCCTGTATTGCCTCTTTACTCCATCTGTAATCCTTCGCTTTTTTTATCTTTCTTTTTGTGGATTGAACAATGTAGAAATACATCTCTTAAAGCTAAAAGCTCATGCTTTTCCCACTGATGAGAAAAGTTCAGTCCATGAATCTAACAGCTGCCCTGATGCATTTTGTTGTTCTGGAAGTGCAAATTGAGCATATTGTCTCCATTCTGCCAAGAGAAGTGCCAGGGCCCAAGCCTATGGGAACTGTCACATTGAAGAGTAGCAAATTTGATGGAAAAATGCAGAAAAGAAACAGTTCTTGAGACACACACAGATTTGGTCCTTGGAAAGCCAAGTCCTCATTTCCTTGCCTGCTAGCAATTCACAACCTGTACGGGATTTGGAATTCTAAGTACCTGATTATCTTCTCAGGACTGCTGGGAAGATACCGAGTCAATAAACACATCTGAATGCACACTGTCGGGGCGAGTGCTTCCCAGGATAGCAAGCTGGTGGGAGGCTGCTGCTTGCTACGGGTGCCCACAGCCTTGAGCTCTGCAGAAGTGTCATACGAAGGGTGACCCTGAAAGGCAGGTTTGGTTTCTCACACTGACACCAGGCACTGACCGTCTAAATGGTGCTGCCACAGAAGTGTGACTGCTGTTGAACCTCATTAAAAGCAGAGCTTGGGTGGCCAGTAACACTGTTTTGAAAGGAACCCTGAGAAATAGAATACTTTCTCTGAGGCTTTTAAAACAGGTACAATAGCAAAGCAACCCAAAGAGTTCCGCGTATCCTGCTTGCGAGCAGTGTGGGAATGGTTTAATGTATGAAGTTGGCAAGGACTTTGTGGGTCAGATAGCCTGTTTTATAGTTATCCAAAATGTTTGATCATGTCATCACTGCTTAGAGAAGCTAATGCACAGGGATTATGCTTCTGGAGCCAGTACACTGGGCTCTTCAGATTTGCATGAGTAATAATTCTCTGGGCTAGTAGCTGTCAACATGCATTTATTCCAATAATACTGACTGCTTACTGGTTTGCAATTCCTTAGAAATACAAAGATTGCACAGTTCAGCTACTGTAATGACTTCTTCAAACATCAGGAGTCTGAAAACATAAATGTCATCACAAACAGGGCCAGGATCTTTGGTTGATAGCAGGCTGCCGTGAAATACCATCTCCATTTATTACAGTTCCCCTCTGTTTCTTCCTACTCGTACTCTTTTCCTTATGGCTGAAATAAAACTGTGTCATCAGGAGCGTAAATCCTGCTCTTTCACTTCCTTCAAAGGCCAGTGCACATCAGCTAGTGCAGGTGCATGTGAAGAGTTCCCAGGAGCTTACTGGAAATGCACATTCAGCTGGTGAGATCAAGGTGGCCAGGGCCAGCAGCCTGGCTGGGGAGGAGGCAGCAGGCAGTGAAAAAGCTCCCTCCACTTCTTCCTTCCTCCCCACCTCCATCATCGTACTTTTCCCTCAGCGTAACCTTTCTATTCACTGCCTCGGATATGGCAAAGCTTTGTAGCAGCAGTTTCAGTCAACACTTTCAAGGGGCTCAGGGGGACTGCAGTCAGTGAAGCCAGAATGGGGTATAACCTATGGCAACCAAAGTGACAGCTGCCGCAGCCTTTCATGTCATGGTTTTTCAGGCTCCAGAGGGAAAATATCTCATAAAAGATAACCATGTATATATATATGTCCAGAAGGTTTGGGGGTGTTTGTGTTCCAGGCAAGATATTGTCAGCTTCTTTATTAACAGCTGGCAACAGGATGGATTCACAGAAGCTGTTAACAGCAAGTCATCTCATGCTTTGCTGTGGTGACAAAAAGCATAACAAGGCCAGTAAGGGACAGAGGCACACACCCCTGTTACCAAAGTCAGTTTCAATTAACACTGGTTCTTATTCAAGGTCTGCACAGCTGCCCCATGAAGTGATATGCATTCCTTTGAAATGTAGAGCTTTATGCTGCATGTGCTCAAAAAAGTAAGTTAAAAATGCTACATGTGTTCTGGGAGGAGTCTTGTTCCTTGTTTTCCATTTGGACTTACTTCTGCCCAGTTCAGATATACTGGATCCATGTCACGTACAATGGAAACCTTTTTCATTCTTATTTTGCACAAGAAAAACGACAGGGTTCTTTAAGCAGACATGGTGCTAATTTTTGTGTTCATTTACCCAGAACAAATCTGTTTGGCGTAATGCCTAGGTTATTTTTGATGTTGTTTATAACATAGTGGGGCAGCAATGATCAAAGTGTGCCCTACCTCAGGCGCAGGTTGCCGTAGTATATATCTGCTAAAGCCAAGCAAAGAGTGTTTGACTGATCCTCAAAAGCCCTCGCTCATATAAACACTAGTATTATTCTCAATAATATAATCAATTATTATACTTTAAATACACTTTTGGGAGGTGTCCCTGCCCATGGCAGGGGGGTTGGAGCTAGATGATCTTAAGGTCCTTTCCAACCCTAACTATTCTATGATTCTAAACAGTATTTCTGCCAACGGAACATGCATTTGGTCAAATACCACACTGGAGACACTAACAAACTTGTCTGTAAGCCTCAGTTTCTAAGCATAGATAAGTCTGGGTGATATGTTTAAGCTTTTTTTTTAACCAGTTGTTAAATACTAAAGGCAAGAATTACTAAGAGGATAAACTGGTTTATCTTTCCTAACATCGTGTGACTGTTGTCAGTACCATAATGCTGAACCAGAGGGCTTTGAGTCAATGCTGCACAACAGACTGCCTGCCTGACACCATAACGCAGGAACTTCAAGGGGGATATGGTGCAGATTGAAATATTTTTACATTTCCAAGTGCACCATCGTTTACAGGGAGTTCAACTGGAATTTCGTCCCAGTTTTGTGGGCAGCACAGCACAGGCAGGGACAAGCTGTATGCCCTCCGACGCTTTCACGTTTGCTTGCCCTGTAGGGTTTTTTGGTGTGTCTTGTTCTTTTATGATTGCAGTGAAACAAATGAACTTGAGAGAGGCAAAAAAAAGAGAGGGGAAGCAGGTTTGTGAAGATTTCTCCAACAGCGTCGGAGGAAAAGTGGAACATAAAAGCAGATTTGTTTTTCTGAAACTGTTCATTTTGCCATGAAAGCCTATTTAAAAAGAACAGCGCTAGGCTACACTCACATAGCAGGGAGGAGACTTTGAGCATACTGCTTTCTGCTCCCTCTAACAGCTTGTTTTTCTATGAAATAACAAGCAGGGTGGAAGGTTTACCAAACATTTATAGCTGGCTCCTGTGCTGGCCTCTGCCCAAGCCTAGCACCTTCCCTGAGGGCACCATAACTGTGCCCTGTGTGGCCTTTCAGGCCCCACACTCTTCCTGCCACCCCAGCTTTGGCACAGCCTAAACAACGCAACGGTCCCCAGCCACCACAGGGATGTACCACAGCCTCTACCCCACTCAGGCTGCATCTCTCCTGGGGCCTGTGGGGCAGGAGAGCAGTGGGGACACAGAGGCAAAGCAGTGGCACCCATTGCCCCAGGGCCTCAGAGGAGTTATTGTGAGGCCCACTTAGATGCCAGATAAGCTGGTTCAGCCTGAGCTGTGCCCCACCTCAGGCACAGGTTGTATTTCAGCCTGTGCTGCAGTGGGAACTGTTCCACAAATGGGATTTGTGTGCCTGTGCTGCGGGACATTGGCAGTGAGTAGAGTTTAATGTGGATTTTTTGTGCCACACTTCATTCCTGAGAGCCGTACCCGAGAAATGCAGTTGTAACACAAGAACAACACAGTTTCCCGTTCCCTTTGTCTCTCTGCAAGCGATGAGTATTTCTAGATGGTGAAGATGCTAAAAATCATTTCTTCTGCTCACCCATAACTAGCCTGGAAAGCATTCACACCAATTCCTTCTTATTCTCTCATGACAAATATCCTCAGTGACATCTGTGATTCATTCAGTAAAGCAACGAGCTGGTGGAGATAAAGTCAGTATAGATGATATTATCAGCACAGGCCACAGGTAACTATTGTGATATTAGGATTTCATCCAGCAAGGACCTCAGCACAAATTAAACTGAAGTTTCTCCCACCTTCAGTAGCGGCTCAGTGTAAATAGTGTAAGTTTACCCATTGCTCTCAGTAGGTGAAGGTTTCTCAGCCTTTGAGCTTACACTGCGTGACAAAACACAAGACACACAGAGCTGCTGTCCAATGGTTTTGTCAAGGGAAAGCAGAGAGATAAATTGTAATGGCTTTCACAGGTAACTAGCAAAGACTGTTTCTGATACGTTTTGAAGGACGGTTACGGGAATAGTGGGAACTCTGAACTTTACAATATGTCCTTGTAAAATGCCACAGGGGATCTCAAACCAATGGAACAAGAGCAGGAGAGGTTTCTTGGCATTTTCTCTCCCGGGCAATTACAGGCTGTTGAATCTTCCCTTGAACTATGGCTTCACTGGAGCAACGACAGGACCATGACAGATTATGGCCAGAGTAAGGGGCTGTACTACTTCGTCCCAGTCAGGGAGCTCCATCTCACCTTTGCTGCTGCTTTGGCAGGGGAACAAGATTTGCCTGGGCTGCAGCTAAAGCAGCATGAAATCACCCACTGTGTTCAACAAGGACCCAGCAAGACTTTCTGCACCCTCAGTAAAGCTCTTTCTGGTTCCTCATTTTCCAACAGCTTCTCCATGGAGACTATAGTCACTATTTTTTAATGGAATTTGCATATTTAAGCACACCTAGAAAATTCATGCATATTGCCAAACAAAAAACACCCCACTGACCTATGCCGACATATTATGCCTATTTTGTAAAAGTAAAAATTCAGAGTTTTTTCTTTCTTTCTCATTATTTAACTATGCAAATGTTTTGGTTAGTATAAAAAGAAATGTAACAAAAACAGATGAAATGCAGGTTGTGGGAATACAGTGACATTTATGACTACTAACAGCTTTCTGGATGTTGTGCAGAAAGCCTGTATGAAGTGACCGTTACCTTCCAGTCCCAAGAGTGAAACTTCAAGTGACTTGCCTTATGGTGCCCAAAAGAATGAAGGACACTCAGACGGAAGTTGTCACAAAGCAGACGAATTATATTCCTTCTGTTAGTAATGCTCTCAACTTTGAAATGGATGCTGGTGTTTTGCATTTCAGAGATTTGTGCTTTCCTCTGAAATGAGTTAATTACTAGATTTAACATCAGAAGAAGTATGTTTTCTCAGATGTTCAGCTAGTGTTGTAGTATATAGGATCCTTAAAAAAACAAAAAGGGTCTGTCTTAGTCACCAGCTGAATTCTGTTAACAGTATTAGATTGAAGCTGTCACCAGTTTTTCCCACTTCCACAGTCAAATGACTGGAGTGGAAAAGCACCCAGGAAGCATCACAAGGCCGAAGGTTAAAATAAATCAGAAAACTTTTTTTCCATGATAAAACATTGGGATTTTGCCTTCACTTTCCAAATGTTTGATGGACACTAAAAACTCACTCAAAGCTGGACATATAAAAGAAATTATGGTAATAACTAAAGCAAAATGTCTTCTGTAAATGTTTGGGCCAAAGTTTTACACTGGTTCTCAGGGCTGGCCTACCAAGGGTAAAAGCTGGGTGAGCAGCTCTTGTGGGAAGTCTTGGTTTGACATTTCAAGTTCACTGCAGGAGCCGAGTACAGGATGCAGAGCAAAACCCAAAATGAGTTCCCTGAACTGGGGAGGGCTGCATGACCCCAAACATGCCCTCCTGATCTTTCAGCATCAGCCCTCGGCAGGGCACAAATTGGAGATCCCCCTTCCCCAATCCTGGCTCATCCGCATCACTCCCCACTAGCCCCTGCTCAGGAGCCAAGTCAGCAAGCACGCTCCCAGCTAACGATAGCACCACGAGTGCTGAGAAGCTGGAAGAGACAAGAGTGAATAAATGACTGAAATCCAAAGGAACACAAAACACTTCACTTTCATTGCTGACTGTAATAACTGTCATCACTGTTATTTATAGGTGTCAGGTTGGCAGCTCTGCACAGCCCCTGTGCAACCATGGCCATGCAGCTTAAAATGCAGACTGCATAGCTACTTCCCAAATCCTCTGTATTTAATCCTGCTGTTATTGCTGTGATGTGCGAGTGGTCACGGGGCAGCACGTGCACTGACACCTTTGCCCTTCTCCTGACTTCAGCAATGGGGAGGAGGCCCTGCCTGAGGGAGACAACCAGCACCAGTGTTCCGTGGCCAACAGTGGGTTCATTTTGTTGAGCAGACAGTGGAGGCAAAATGAGGGTCTAAACCAGAGTGCTTGCTGTCTGTCAGCAGGTCCCAGAAATAATTTAGGACAATAACCACAGCCACAGAAGTTGTAATTTCTGAGTATCATTTTTAAAAAGTATTCACGGCTCTGTTCACAATGTGTTCTTGTACCCACTGATCTCGAGCTGGACCAAAACAGGTTTTCACCTTGCTTGTCACCTTGATGCAGGCAAGCAAGCAGATAAAAAGGAAAAGAAGACTGTAGCTGGCAGTAAATCACCAACTCTATTTTTATCCCTTAGTCAGGATTACAGTGAAAGAAATCTCCAGTTTAGAATGTTAGTAAAAAAAAAAAACAAAGCTAGGAGTCTTTAGCTGCTTTGAAAGGCAAAAAGCAAACCATAAAGCACAGTCCTACACTTGCAAGGCGTGTGGGGAATGAAATTGTGCCACCTAATAGAAAATTATATACTCCTCCACTGACTTCTTGGCTTTAGTCATAACATTTAGCAACTTTTTCCCGAGATCCTATTAAATACATCTCAGTAGGTCCCTGCAGCATGTGTTGAAAGCATATTGGAAGATTAAATCTACAGGACTTCACTCTACCTGTCCTTGTACTTCTCTCTTACTCCATTCGCATCACTGGGTGCACTTGCCCAGCTTGGCTGAGAGGAGGGTCAAGCCCTGGGTGTATTCCTCAGGTGATTATGTCCTTGGAACTAAGTAGTACACAGCAGGACAATAATTCTTTCAGCAGGGGCTGGTATAAGGTTAGATGTCCTGTGCAAATGTCCAGTTGCACTGGCTGCAAAGTCCTTGTACTAGAAGAACTGCAATCACTTAATTTAGCTTGAACCATCTGAACAAGTATATGCTGAATCCCTGCAGTGTGGTGGCTCTCGCTCTGACCCAGCAGCTTTGTTACTGCTGAGCTACAGGAGCAGATCTGTCCCCATTCCATAGACTCAGTGGTTAAAAACCCAATGTCCTGGGTTCAGCAGTAGCAGTCATTTTTCTCCTTCTCAGTAGCTGGTGCAGTGCTGTGGTTTTGACTTTCAGCCTGGGAACAGCGCTGATAACACCAATGGTTTTAGTTGTTGCTCAGTAATGCTTACTCTGACCAAGGACTTTGTGAGTCTCATGCTCTGCCAGGGAGGAGGGGAGGCCGGGAGGAAGCAGAGAGAGGACCCCTGACCCAAGCTAGCCAAAGAGGTATTACATACCACAGCACGTCATGCCCAGGATGTAAAACTGGGGGGCAGTTACCCAGAAGGGCTAGATCACTGCTCAGGTTGGGCTGGGTATCGGTCTGCAGGTGGTGACCAGTTGTAGTCTCTTCCCTTGTTATTTCCCTTATCATTATTATCATTGGTGGTAGCAGCAATGATTTGTGTTACACCTTAGTTACTGGGATGTTCTTATCTCAACCCGTGGGAGTTACATTCTCTTGATTCTCCTCCCCATCCCTCCAGGAACGGGGCAAGGTGGGGGGGGAGCGGAAGGGGAAGGAGTGAGAGAGTATCTGCGTGGCTGGGCTTAAACCACGACACATCCTAATGCAATTATGCCAAGCAGAACAGAAGAGGTCCAGGCTTGGCCTCCTTTGTTACACATTTTGAATCTTACACTGCATTTTGAATTGTGCATGGTTGTGGGAAACAAATGAAATTGAGCTAGTGGGCTTAAAAATATCAGAAAGAAGCACATGGATATAAAGAGACCAGGAATACTTTTAAACTGGGAATTAGATAATTTCTAGCCACAGGAGCTGTGGAATTATGGAGCAGTCTCCCAAGAGAAGTAGACAGGGTAAAAAGCTAAATTCTCTTAAGGTGGTATTTGGCTGGTCTGTGAATGGGGTGATGTGTCAGGGTTGCCTGTTAAGACCAGGCACAGGACTTGATAAGTCAGGAGGTTCCTATCATGAGTGTTTACTGTCTTCCTGTCTCCCAGCTAGCTGTTCAGTCTGCTATTGCCGTATGGCAACTACTGCTAGAATTAGCCATCTTCTTTAGGTGAGCAAGGAGCTGGGGCACAGGCAAGAGAGAGGACTTCATATGCTGGCCAGGTCCAGAAGCACTCCACTGAACTCTGCTGTGAGAAACCATGCAAGGTTTGTCACAGGCTGGAGTGCCCAATGCTGGCTGAAGATGTTTTGGTGTTTGACATGTAATACCATGCTGCTAAGACAGCTGCAGCTGTGAGACTGGGATTCTTGACTATGTGTAGCATCAGGATGTTCCTGGGCTCAGAACTGCATGCACTGACACTGCTCGCTGTGCTTTCATAAGGTGCCCGCACCCCTCTCTGCTATCCCAGCCTTCTGCTGCACGCTACTGCCTGGCCTCACAGCAGGGGCAGCAAGGGTAAAGCTGTGCTTACCCGCACCTCAGCTGTTGCCGTTGCAACCTGGTGTTTTACACCGAAGTATACTTTCAGATAAATAGCTACAGCAACATGTGTTGGGACAGTGATCTGGGACTGCACCTCTGCCCTGCTTCCTTTATGGGGTCACTTACTTTTGGGGACAGATGGCCAGGAACAGCCACATATTCAGCGACATTTTTAGTCGCTCAGTCGTCAGACTCAGCTCTGCACTGCCTTCAGCTGCAGAGCAGTGGTAGGGAGGAAATAGGAAAACACCAAGTCCCTGCTTAATTGGGCCACATAATACTCCGAGACATATGGAAAAGTTTGGAAAGCTCCCTTGTTTCAGTAAACAGACTTTTCTTACTGTATATCTGATAATTTCAGCCTTTTCATGTTAAATAGTTCCTTAAGCTCAGTTCTTGACCCTCTTACTATCTCTGAATATTGCTTTTCTGCAGAAGCAGCTTTACTGTGTTACTGAGCCCATTTCTGCCCCAATGTGGAGAGTCTAGGGAGCACATATATACTTACATCCTGCTCAAAGGCAAGTGTCAGAATGAGCCTCTGAAATTTAATCTGACTAAAGATCGAAATCTGCCCATGTAAATGGAGCTGTACCTGTTTGCCTCAGAGAACTGAACCGACTGAACCTCTGAACTACAGTAAAAATAATCTCAGAGTACTATGCTAAGAGCAACAGCGAGAGATAACACCGTCTGAAACATGTTCCATATACTGCAAAATACTTCAGAATCAAACACTAAGCAGTCTACTAAACTGGAATACACAATGGCATTGAGAGTCTGATTTATCTGCTAGTCGTACTAGATCACAAAAGTCTGGATTACCTCATGAGCAGTGTCTACTGGCTGGAGAGGTATTCTGCCATGAGAGGAGTGAGTAAACAGAAGTTAATAGTATGAATATAAGTATGTTAGGCCAGAAATACTAACATAAACAAATTAACATAAGCATCTTCCTTAATATAGATGAAGGGCCTTGGTTTCCCTGATTCCTAAAGAAGTTAGTATAATAACTACAGTCCAAGATTATGTCCTGGGATTGTTAGTTACCAAGGATGATGTGAAGGGGCCATTGACCCTGATGTTTGGGGCCTGCCTAATTCACAAGCTTGGTTTCTATTCATGAGGTTCTGTTTAGAAGATTTGGACTGTAAAATGTCTTCTGTCCTACCTCTTAATGCATTAAAATCAAGTTTGAACACTATAGCGTTCAAGTTATGAAAAACTAATGACAGAATTGAACATGAAGCTTTAATTATAGTTTCGTATGGATCATATCCTACACATGCATTTCTCCAAAGGCATATTTTAGTGCCTAGTTCTAGAACACTCGTTCTGTAATTCATAATGCTTATAGCTAGAAAGTTTCTTCAGTATTACCCAGTCAGTCTTTAAGTCTAATGATGCCTTCAGCTATGGGTATTTGCCACGCCATCCGACACTTCCATTTCACCTCTTTTTAATTAGGAGCGGATTATTTCTTCCAGAGGAGCTACTGAGAGAAATCTGTTTCCACTTGGCAGTTAGGCTAGAAATGTTACTGCTGTAATTGCTTGCTAGCCTTTATTAGTTTGTATTGATCTGACACAACCCACGTTGTTGAATGCTTTCTGAATCTCTCTGAATTCAGCCTAAAATGAAGTAAATTTTACCTGTTTTTCCCTTCAACACACCTCTAAACCATATAAAAAAGCTTCAGCTCTTTTACAGTTCAGATTTCTCCCAGTGGCAGAATTAATATTAGTTTACTGCTACACACTTCCAGGGCCAAGCCCCTGTAGCAGAGCTGAGCAGAATAATAAATAGTATGGGACAAAAAAAAGCCCATACTACAGCTACAACTGCTCATTACAAATTTATCTCTAGTGCTGCTTATCTACCGATTCCAGCCTTCTGTCCCATCCCAGCCAAACCATCTGTATGCTTAGCAACAGCAATCACCCAAAATACTTTGCTACCGTGGCTGCTGTGAAGAGCTCTGGACTGTACACTCCTATATCACGCCTTAGAAGTCAGTGGCTTTGTAGGCTGCTTCCTTTCCTCCCTGTTTGTCTTCAAGGGGATAAATGAGCAACTGTTTAACTGCAGGACAGATGTTATGATTTGCTATCAAACTCCCTTAGGCTTTTGCCTAGTGCTGCTTTAGATGTGTCAGCAACGTACGTTGAATCTGCAGGCACAGAACAAGGCTGGAAAACAGGAGGCATCACCTTTGCCAGTGCTCTGCTGCACAACTTTGGGTAGCTACTTCAGCTTATTCAACTTCCAATTCCTGCTTCTTCCCTTTGCCTGTTGACTCTGGTTTCAATAAGAATATAATCTTGGACAGAGTTAGCCTCTTATTATCCTCATAAATGGCATCAAGTACATCATGACTGGAACTTGTTTGTTTGTTTGTTTCTAGATGTTAATTTAATATAAATAAGGAACAATTAAATCAGTCTTCTGTCCTGTCAATAGCCTTAGCTCACTTCAGTACAGAAATGGTTGGTACCTGAATGATGTTGAGGTGTGTGGTATTCAGCCTAATTTCATTACCTTCAGATAAGCCTAAACTGCAAATAATTGAACAGAAATAACATGCAAGTTCTGTGGGCTTGAGCCAACAGCACTGGAAACCAGTTAGTGCTTCTCAAGAGACTTTCAATGCTGTGCAATAACTCGTTCTTTCAAGAAATGATACTGGAAAAGAAGAGAAATGTTTATGGGCTACTAGGAGAGAGGTATATATTCGTTTTCTGGAGCCATTTCATAGCTCAGTATCTTACAGCCATCTGGACTTCAACAGTGACGAATCTAACATGACTACGCTGCTTTGCACTGCATTTCTTTTTTCAACGCCTCACACTAGTCAATTGCCAAGCCAGTCTCTGAGGCATGCTGACTTCTTTGGCTGCCCCAGAAAACAGCAGAACAAGGGCACTGCATAAATGCTTGGCCATACTGCATAAATACTTGACCATCATTCATCCCTTTTAACCCTCTGAGCCCCAGATACCAACGCCATCCACTCTGTAGGGCTAAAT
This sequence comes from Lathamus discolor, assembly GCF_037157495.1. Taxonomy (NCBI): domain Eukaryota; kingdom Metazoa; phylum Chordata; class Aves; order Psittaciformes; family Psittacidae; genus Lathamus; species Lathamus discolor. Next base: position 112,149,752 of record NC_088884.1, read on the forward strand.
GTATAACCTCTGGCAAACTGAGGGTTATTCTTAAACCATTTCCAGCTGAAAGACTTTTCCCAGCCAGTCAGAAAAGCAGCAGTACATGGTAATTTCTACCAGCAGGCTTCTGCTTTGGTTTTCAGACCACCTGTGCATTTGCCTAGGGCTTGCACATGCTGTGCTGTAGGGACTTAGTTTTGGTTGACAACACATTATGCCCCCCCCCCAAAAAAAGAAAACCTACTTGTTTTCTTTCTTATTTGTTTCTGTTCATTCTAAACTTCCTCTGCTAATTGCCAGAGCACAATTTGCATTATATTTGGGTTCATTCAGTTAAAGGCCTAACTTTGATTTGTCTATTCGTCAGCTTATGTATGTATTTATGAAGGAGCATACCACTGTCAATGCCCAAAATTCTTTAAAAAAATAAGTAATAAAAAATCTTTTTCTTTTTGCAAAGAAAATCTTCCTAAGTGCTAACATTTAAGGATATGTATTATGAATCCTTAAGCCTAACAGTACATTCCTTCTACAGAGAGACCACTCAGTCCACAAACACATCAATGACAAGAATGCTTTATGGAGCTCTTTCCCAGTAAAACTGGCTCAAAAAGCCTCCTTGCCAGTCTCCTGCCATCAGCAGGGTCCCCGACCTATGTACGGCTGATCTGCTTGTTTTATATGAGTTCTACCCATGGCCTCTCATGTCCTGTTCAGTGCTGGCGCATAAAGGCAGATCAGAAGGCAGTGCTCTCTGGCTGTTTCTCCCACCCTAATGGCACTGAGCGGCTGGGGCACAGCTGTAAGAGTGGATTTGGGAGTTTACTGCCTGTCCTGGGGAGCTGGCAGATGCTCCAGCCAAGCTTTAATCTGAAAGCAGCTGGGAGCATTTTTCACCAAAATAGGTATTGTAAGAAAAAGCATCAGAGGTGACACTGATTCCTTACTCACTTGTAAGTTTTGTGTTAGAGAAGCACAATTCTTCATAAAAGCCACAAAATATATAGGAGGTATTTTCAGCTATTACAGCTTTGCTTTAGAAACACATACGGGAAGCTCTGAGCAAAATTTCCGTGATGATCTCTCTATGCTTTCTTTTGCTGCTGTATTTGCAGCTTAATCACTGGACTGCAACGTCCTGACTTAAAGACCAGGGCAGTTCGGTTTTTTCTGACTGTGAAATGAGGGTGAAGGCTCTGCTTTCTAGCCTGGTCCTTTTTCTGTGCCTGTTTTCACCATGTGGAACAATTTGCCTCATGTATGTAATAAACCAGAACATTTGGTAGGACACAGTGCAAGAGTATGTAGTTGCTTGGTGTATTTTAACTTGACAGTATCAGGGTCTGACTCCAGGGGCCATTAGCCATCATCAGCCTGACACAACAAGTGGTGCTAAGGCATACTTCCACCCCTGAACTACGCCATGCTCAATGAAAACATAAGCCCTGCATGTTCAGGGCAACCAAAGCTGAGGCAGAGGTTTTGCCAAATGAAACCGCAGGGCACAGTAGAAAATAGAAATTGGCAGTGAGCTAGGAGCAGAGACATACATCAAAAATGAGGGAAAGAATAAGAGCAGTTTCCTAACAACAGAGCTGGATGTAGTGGTCTGAGAGCTCTGCATGTGTAATTGCTTGTGTGCCATTTGAACCACTCCACCTCTGTTTAAAGATGTCTTGTGTATGTAAACACATTAACCTAGAGCCTGTACTGTGTCCTGTCTTAGGCCAGTGGCAAAAAGAGACATCTGCCAAATGTCTTTCTGCTTGGCAGAGGAAAGGGTTTTTTCTGCTTCAGTAGGCAATACACTGCCCACAGTATTATTTTGCAATAATTAGGAATCCAGAAACAGCTTCTTGAGATGGAGCCCTATTGTGCTGGTTGTTTTCTGAAGCATAAGAGAAGAGAAAGCTGCCCTTTTGATGACTTTACATTAGTAAGTGTATCCTTGTGTTTTCAAAAGACAAACTTAAAGTAGGAGATAGTCAGGCTGGATTTGAAAACAAATGCTTCCTCCCAGGTAGGGAACCATCTAATTAACTTGATCAGAGGTACCCAAGCAAGGAAAAGCAATTAGAAACTGAAGACAGCCCCAGTGCAGTTCTTAACCCCAAATCTGATCTTCTTACTTGCTTTGATAAGCCTATGACTTTGTACAAAGGAAATCCTTTACTGCCTCATCTCTGTGTACAAGGCTCTGTACGACCACGTGCTGTGCCCTCTGCTTTCTATCAGGAGCAGAGCTGGCACTTTGCTCCAGGTTTCTACCCTCTGTAGGCATCACACCACTGGAAGTGCAGCCTGGGGAAGGAGCACACAAAATGCAAACACTTTCAAGCTGCTGCCCTTTAATTTAATTTGCACCATGTATCTGGAACTTGAGATAAAATTTTCCAATTTTACCTGAGAAAACCAGGCAGCCAGAAAAATCCACTTTGCAAATCCTGGCCAAAGTTATAGTGCAAAGTTACAGTGCAAAGTTGCAGTGGCACTTGCATCATTTCTGTTCTTGTTTTCCCTTTGCATAGTTGCCCTCGATTTTCCCTACTCACTATCTGAAATGTACCCCAGAATCAATCCTACTTACTCTGGCTCACCCACAACTGTACGTAAGAATTGTATATCACAACAAACCAAAGGTACATTTATTCTAGCATGCTACCTCCAGTGATGGCCAATATCAGACATAGAATCATAGAATCATAGAGCAGTTAGGGTTAGAAAGGGCCTTAAGATCATCTAGTTCCAACCCCCCTGCCATGGGCAGGAACACCTCACACTAAACCATCCCACCCAAGGCTCTGTCCAACCTGGCCTTGAACACTGCCAGGGATGGAGCACTCACAACCTCCCTGGGCAACCCATTCCAGTGCCTCACCACCCTCACAGGAAAGAACTTCTTCCTTAGATCCAATCTAAACTTCCCCTGTTTTAAACCATTGCCTCTCATCCTTTCACTACAGTCCCTAACGAATAGTCCCTCCCCAGCATCCCTATAGCCCCACTTCAGATACTGGAAGGCTGCTATGAGGTCTCCACGCAGCCTTCTCTTCTCCAGGCTGAACAGCCCCAACTTCCTCAGCCTGTCTTCATACGGGAGGTGCTCCAATCCCCTGATCATTCTTGTGGCCCTCCTCTGGACTTGTTCCAGCAGTTCCATGTCCTTTTTATGCTGAGGACACCAGAACTGCACACAAGACTCCAGGGGACGCCTCACAAGAGCAGAGTAGAGGGGCAGGATCACCTCTTTCAACCTGGTGGTCACGCTGCTTTTGATGCAGCCCAGGATACGGTTGGCTTTCTGGGCTGCAAGCCAGAAGAGGGACAACTATCTTGTATTTTATATCCTCTCCCAGTTTTCAATGGGTTTTGGATCAAAATCCCTCTGCCAGATATAGTGTCTTTGTTCATCTTAGCCTATACTCTTACCTGGTAATAGCTGGTGCTAAGAGAATTGCAAATAGAGGCAGAGCTCAGTTTCAGAGCTTCCATTAGTGCGGAGGACATACTAACATTTTTTTGTGACAAACCTGATCAGAAATAATATGGTTGTACATTTTCCAGTGGGTTGATATTAAATGCATTATTTACAGATTTGCCCATCACCCCTGGCTGGCAACCAGCCAATGACCCATACTTTACAGTGACTCTAACGAATACCTAGCACACTCCAGGATTCATATGTTTCTTCTGCATTTTTTAGCAAGCACAGATGCCGAACTCCAGTTTACTTCTAAGCCCATGTTTTCATTAAGCATCCATTAGGGATAACAATCTCACATAACTGTTTCTACTCATATTCTCAATGTAGCTGCCAGAATTATGGATCATTCTATAATTCTCTGATTTAAATTTTTTACCTTTCAAAAGTTTACATACTTCTGAGATTTTGAATCTCAGGATGATCTACATTTGAAATCTGAGTTAGAATAACACAGGGTGTACATGCAAAACACAACAACTATTCCTAAAGTAGTCCATGTACAGAAAACTGTATCCCAGAATAAAAGAATCTTACTCTGGTACAACTAGGAGGCAGCTTGAACCAAATCAAAGTGGAGTCAAGAGCAAAAATTATGAAATAGAAGCGCATATACCTGGTATTGGTTACTCAGAAATTTCTGAACAGCAATTCCAAACTAATTCCATGCCTCTGTCTCAATTCTAAATGAGCTCACTCATCAGGGGCCAAGTAACAGCTAATTTATCCAGCTGAGCAGTTAAGAGCACCATATTAACATAGCAGTATTGCTTTTAGTATCACAGCAAGCTCATTTGAAGCTCAGGTATTTCTGTTTCTATACAATACCCATGAAGGTGGCACGGTTAATAGAATATGAACAAACACAAATGAAAGCATTAAAGCAGTTGAAAGCCTTATGGTCATCTCAGCTGGAAGATTATTGTGTTCATGGATCAGGCATGGTAACTGGCTTTACTCGTACTTCTAATCTGTTACAGGGCTGTTGGACAGGCAAGTATAACCACCATCACTCTGAAAAAAGGCTGTTTTGCTGCTGTTGGTGGTCCATCCTACATAAGGTTTCAGATGTCAAGCATCCTGGATCCTAGCAACAGCTTTTCCTCACCTGACTTCTGCAGGCCTTCTTCTTTCACAATCAGTGGTCACTGATGTGAATCCATTTTACTTTGCGTTTCAACAGATCAAGATTCCACACACACAGAGTCAGTTAACAGCCTAAGAGGGATCTACAGCAGGATAATGAATTGCATGAAGACCTCTCTAGTGCTAAATAATCCTAGCATATATATGCTATGGATCACAATACTTGGCATAGGTTTGTATCAGAAATGACCAACTAAAATGGCTTATGAAGAAAAAACTATTTCTAGATGATTTTTCAAGGGTACTTTTAAATACCTGCCAATTTCTGGTGCTAATCTTCCTGCTCAAATCATCCTAATTAGTAGTTAGCTGTGAAATATCAAACTGGGTGATTGAATTATTAAGTGCTTAAATTCTGGATACTAAGGAATACTAGAATATGATCTACTGATTCGTTTCAAATTTTAAACCCATAAACCTTTCTTGCATCCATAATTTTCTGTTTAATATTCATTGTCTTGATTGCTCCATCAACACAGGTACTCTACCAATTTATTTTTTGGAGAAAAAGAAGGGAGTAGAAGGGTGAAGAAGGGGAAGAACTAGAAGTAGGAGGACAAAGAAGAGGAGAAGGAGGAGATTAAAAAGGAGAAAACAAATGAGGCAGAGAAAGAGGAGGAGAAGCAGCAGAAGAAAAAGCAGAAGTGAAAGAGGCAGAAGAAAAAGCAGAAGCAGCACAAGAAGAAGGTGAAGCAGAAGATGACAAAGCAGTAGATGAATGAAGCAGCAGCAAATGCAGAAGAAAGAGCAGAAAAAGAGCACAAGAATGGGAGTGGGCAGTGTGTGTGTGTGGGGGGGGGGGGGGGGGGGGGGCGCTGTGTGTTAACCAGAACCTAGAAGAACCAAACATTTTCATGGCAGTTCTCAATGGTTACTGAATAACACCTTTCTCAGATTTGATTTTAGGAACTTTGCCCTGTTAAGCCAAGAAGTTGTGACCAACAAACAATAGAGGTGGGAAGACAGGAAGCACAAAATATATCCCATCTAAATTTTAATATCGGTAACATCCAATCAATATGAACTCCACTGATTTCTGCAACACCACCTATTAACAGACCAACCTAATTTTGCACCTGAGCTGACTGAAGTTTGGAACATCAGCTAGTGTTGTGAAGTGTGAAAAAAAATGCTCTAATAAACAAGAATTAGTGCTAGCGATAATTTGTTCAAGTTCAAAAGCTTCGAACTATTTGAGCCCAAAGGTCCTAACACAGCTTAAATTCCTGCTAAAATATTTCTTGACAGATACTCTCTAATTATGTTTATTTTCTTTGGGAATTAACAGATTCTGGGCTTTGATGAGATTAATCACACCTCATGAAAATCGCATACAGCATAGAATTTCTGATATTTAGTTGATAATAAATGAGAGCAAGGTTGCCATCAATAAATAAATATTTGTGTTATCATCCAAACTTCACAACAACAAATAAGTACTGCATAATTTACAGTGAAATAACTTCAGAGAAAAACTCATAAATAGGAGCGTTAATTCAGACATTAGCCTTTTATTAATTAGGTTTCTTTATTAACACAGAAAGGGATTTTCTGATGGAAAAATGCCTACGCTATAACATTATATAAGAAAATATGCAGCAAATAGAGACTTACAATAGTGTTTACTAGGGCAGGTTTGGTTTGGGAATGATGCCGTCTTGATTTTGCTGCTGATAACACTGGCAAAGTATCTGACAACACTGGGATAATGGTGATGCCCATGTCTCATCAGAGAACTAAAAGGCTGAAGAGTACCCTATATCAAGATTGAAGGACACTACAGATAAAACTAATTTTTCTCAGATCCACAATTAATATAGAACCAATTCTATAATTCTATAGATTCTTGGTAAACAGACTGATGACTACTACACATACCATTCAAAAGCCTTTAACGGTGTCTGTCCCACTCAGAACTAGCACAAATAGGCATGACCTGTTATATACAGCATACCCAGCACTGTCTCCTCCACTGACACAGTACTATGCAAAAGCTCAGGCAAAACAGTCCAGACAAGGTGACAGTGACCAGGCTTAAATGGTAATAACGGACAATCCATGTGTACAAAAGATAACCAACTGGTATATGTATTTTCAAACTTCCATCTGCTGGCTAAAAGCATAAAGGTCTGTGTTCTTGCTCAACAAAATTGTTCAGTTGATGAGACAGTAATGCTGCAATTGGAGCTTTTAGTCTAGGTATATATTCCCTCACTGACTTCCCAAGGCCCTTGCCTTGTGGTCTTTTCTTCTCCAAGTCCCATGTTCTCTTGCAGAAGGAAAGGGCACTTCTCACAAACCTTGTAATTGAAATGAGAAAAAAGCGGTACAAAATTTTCTCCCTGATTGTAGATGACAGATGCACATTTCCAAGTACTGTCTGTCCTCTGTCAGCTGAACCTGTAAATCAGCTGCAAAGGCAACCCGGCAAAGCTACCTGAAGAGTTTATGTCAATAAATTTACTCAGTTGCATCATTACAGAACTTTCTCCAGAACAAAGTGTCCAATTTCCAGCAGTGTTCTACCTTTAAGAGCCGAGTTACACCAAACATACACATAATTGCACTGACAATAATTAGATGTCAATTACTCTTTTGGATTTTAACATTACATACTGCATTCTGCAAGTGAAAAAATGCTAGAGACCTAGTTCAATCTGATCTGGAATTTACCGACATAAAAGTCGTCTTAGCATTCTGACCTTCCAAAAAGAAAAGCCCAATTTACTCATCATAAAATAAGCAGCATCATTCAGACCCAATTTTCCAACTTAGGATAATCTCTTCCACATATTGATGTGGAATACATATTAAATACACAAACAGAAGTGCTCTGACATGTATTCAAAAGCATTGGGTATATAAAATAATAAATAACAATAAATAACAAATAAATAACAAAAGTACTGCTTAGTGCCTCACAAACAACATTCCCGGTCTTGAATAGCAGTATCTGGGTAGAGTTTATATACCTGTAACTTCCTAAGCATTTCTACCTTCATGATTGCATGAGCTTCAGGACTTGGCAGGCTCTAGGATCTGTGTATCTTATGAGCTCCCAGCCTTGTTAGCAAGGAAAACAGTTTACTATATGCTGAATTTTGGACTTGCGGGATTTTATTTAGGCCTGGAGGTGCCCCACTGTTGCCTCTCCTATTCTTGTACCTCACCTAACTCATTCTCCCACGTCCCCAAGTTCTCCTTTCCAACTCTCTCCTGTTAAAGCTTTACCCTGTGCACTTGATGTTGTTTCTTTTGGATCTCTGACATGTTTGTTGGTTTTCAAGGCAGATAACCCTCTTCACTGATTCTTGAGTTTCAGCTGGACAGTCAGCTATTGGCCACTAACGGGATTGCAAGAACTGTCAGTCAGGTAGCTATTGGCAGCAAGAGGGAGTGTTTTGGATGTTGTGGCTTACAGCAGCACAGACAAAACCAAAAGGCAAGGCTAAGCAAAAATACCCTTGAAGATATTATGCATGTAAATAGCCAAAGGGTCTTCGGAAGCTGCTAGAGGATTGCCAACTCTGCTACTATGGTCAATCACACCAGGAAATCCAATCATGGGTCTATCCTAAACCTAGTGCAAATTGTTGCTGCCATTGACCTTGGACACCTGCTCCAAAACCAAGCTTCTCTACCATCAGAAGGAGGCTTCTGACTTTAATGTGTCCAATTTATGCACACTTGGTTTTGTGACAGTATCATCCTTCATACACAGCAGTTGTTCTTTCACTACAGCAGTCACACAGATCTCCTTTTAGCCATAGGGAGAGATATACGCAACATTTCCAATAGAAGCTTAGGCCTTCTCTGGCACTTTTTTAGCATTTTCATGTGTGCAGGTGAGTGTATGTACATACATCTGTTTCCATAGTTACTGATCATTACTCTTTATAGATAACTGCATACCACAAAGCAGAAAAATTATAACTGAGTTTAAATTATATCATCTTGTATTTTAAAGACACACCCTTTTTTGAAGCCATGGTGAAAATAACAGTATCATTTCCTTTTCTTTATTGCACTGTTTTTAGTGAGGCATCCTCACATCCAGAAATAAAAGTATTCAAGAGAAAATATAAAATCCAGTGTAGAGATTTTGGTGAAAAGGAAAAATAAATCTTTCAGACAGAATTCTACAGAAAGTCTTTACAAAGGTGAATATATAGCCTTCATGTAAGTACAAATTTGAGTTATTGAAAGTTACATTCCTGGCAACTCGGAAGGTACTGGAAAGGGGCGCGCAGCTCTGATTCTCGGGAGATGGGCAGGAGAGCACAGAGAGGCTGTACAGCCTTTCCTCAGAGCCTCTAAGATGAAAAGTCCGAGACCTTTGCTTCCCAGGTAAAGTTCCTGGAACTGAAATGCAGTAAATTCAAGCCACTGGGAAATGCAGGTGTAAAAAAAAAATAATTAAAAAAAGCCCTCTTGCATCTGCATCCCAGAACATTTGCTTCAGTTCCCTTTTCTTTCACCAGATTGCTGTCTCTCTTAACTGATGCCCAGCTCTACACAGAATTAAAATCCGCCAAAATCTCACTGAAAATAACCAGTTCTAAGCCAGACTTACTACTGATTTGGAGGTTTCAGATGACTCTGAAGTTCCTATAAATATGTGGCATCATTACATGTAGTAGTACAGGTTGGGAGAAGCCAGAGGACTAACAAAACCCTCAGCTTTGAAGAGCTGCTGCGTAGGAAGGCATTCAGCAGAGAGGAGGAGGATCAAGAAGAGAGAAAATAAAATAGTGCAGCTGACAGCTTGCTGAATTAAGTGAATTATTTGGAGAAGGGCTGTTTCCAGTCCTTTTGCATTTATATTAGCTTGTTTTTCTTCCAAGGTAGCAACCTGCTATGTAATTAGAGAATAGTATTCGTTATTCATTAGTCTCTTTTGGCTCCTTGGACAAGTATAGATTTCTCAGAGTCTTCTCCATGCATTGGGCATCAACTTTATGGTAGTTCCAATTAAGCAGGCCTAAAAAGGGACAGAATGTCATTTTCTGTCATTTTTTTTCACCTTTCTTGCTGATAATATTCCCCAGCTACCTCTACCTCAACTTAATAACTTTGCCATTACCATTTGCCTCGGTTTCTCCCTTTCCCTCAGATCCAAGCCAACATATCTTGTCTCCTAGTCTTTCATACTCTTTGCTTTATTCCCTGTCTTCCAGCAGTCAAAATATTCACCTTTTCATTGTCAAGATTTCCTTGTCTAAATACAGCCACCTCAGTTCTCTGTTCAGCACATTTTGTTCTTTGATGAAACCGTATTATCCTACTGAGGATTTATGGTCAGGATGCTAAAGCTAAGAATGTCCTAAGCTGAAAGCAACAGTGACAGGAAAGTTTATTGAAGTGATCTATGATGATTTGTCTACATGGGAAATTAGTGCTGAGAACATTAAGTAAATATGCACTGGTATTAATTTCTAATGTCATAGCAACAACAATTGCTATTCCTTGGGCAGTCTTTTCTACCCAGTTTCAAGGAAGAAGTCTTGAAAGCTGAAACACTTTAACACACCTCTGCTCTTAAAGAAAAACCAAACAAATACGGGAGAGAAGCAGTCTTGCTGTTCTGTCAGCAGAGCTGAGGCTGACCTGGTGCAGGGGGACCAGCCCGGCCCTGAGCAAGGGAAGGGAAAGAGAAGAGCACATGGTGCTCTGCTACAGACTGCCCAATGGTACAGAATTGAAAAACTGGAACAGAGTGGCACAACATCTTGTTCTTCATAGAACATATTTATCTCTCTTTCCTTATCCTCTCCTCTGTTGTAAATCTTGCTTGATGGATTTTCTTAGAAGATAACCTTCAAGTCTTTATCAGTGTTTATTCAGGACACAGGACAACCTAGATCTTGCTGCCATGTTTGGACAAAAATACCTCACATCATAATGCTTACTCATGTGTTTTAAACCATATACTGTACAATGAGTGAAGAAAGGAGCATGAGTGTTTGATCTCCTGTTAAACAACTACTCACTTCAGGTTTTGATGGCTCTGTTATCCACCATATGGACAGCTTAAAAAACATTTTGCAATCAGATCCAGTATTTTCTTAAATGTGAGATAAAATGAGCAAAAAGAAAATGGTCAAATAGCCAAGCTGAGGAAAAGCTTCAAGTTCTGAATCAGAAATTAAAGAATATGAGAGATATGAACCTATTTAAATTGGAAGGACTACTATTAACAGAAGGAGGTCAAAAGAAGAGATGCAAGATGAAGTGCTGTGCTTTTTATTGTCAAACCCCAGCCTTTTCAGTGGTTCGTGCAGTCGTTAAGAAGATGAGTATTTTTCCCTAAGCGTCATGGATTTCAGAGCCTAAGGACTCCTCTAATCTATTTGAAACCTTTCTTAAACGATTGCACTAGGACCTCGTCCTTACACTTCCCAACTCTTTCAGAGAAACCCCTGAATATTTCATCTCTTCAGATTTACTGAATTATTTGGTGGTTTGGGGTGGGGGTGGGGGGGGTGGGGGGGGTGGTTTTTGGGTTTTTTAAACAAGTCTAACAAAAACAGTAGCTTGGCTGAGGCTGGTTCAAATCCTTCAAATCCATTTTTCATATGATACACGAGGAAAAATATGGAAATCCTAACTGATCAGTTACCATTGCAAAATTATTCTAAGGATTAGGTATGATTTAAGTTGTGAATAAATATGATATAAGTGTCATATTTAAGATCAATTATTCTCGAATTTAAAACTCTAAAAACTTGTTTTGCCCTTTTATGAAATTAAAAAATTCCTCCAACTGTTCATCATTCTGCATTTTCCTAAGTCTGTGACTCTTCTCATTGGTTTTCACCTACGATGTGGTGGTGGCGACACTAACAGATGTTACAGGGAGAAAATCCATTGCCATCTATCGTGTACACTGCTTGGAGACAGCTACATTACTTATTGAAAGTAGCAAATATAAATGGCACTGTAAGTAGACAGCAAATCCTTCAAATATTTTACTAGTCCTGCTTTGGGGCAGTCTAATAGGCAGAAAACCAAATGCTTTTGATCTTTTTGTGACTTCATTGTTGATTTAGGAAGATTTTCCATCAGAATATGCAGTAGCTGTCACAGAGGGGAAATGCTGTCTTCAAAGTTTTTAATCTCAACTATATTAAAAAAATGGCGAGAATCCCAGGATCATTAGGGTTGGAAGGAACTTTTGGAAATCATAACGCCCTACAATCTCTACATAGATCTTTACACAAAGAAATGGGAGCATGTAGTCAAATCTACACATACATTGTCCTATTCATCTCACAAATGTAAGGACAGTAGTCTGTTTCCATACAGCGGCCCTGACTGCTCTGTGAAGCAGCTTGCACCTGATTTATGGTTACAGGAAGATAACGAGTGGTTTATTCAGCTTTCATAACTGATTGATGTCAGAGCTAGCTTTCCACCTCGGATGTGTCCTGGGTTCAGCAGTAGCAGTCATGTTTCTCCTTAGTAGCCGGTGCAGTGCTGTGGTTTTGACTTTCACCCTGGGAACAGCGCTGATAACACCGATGTTTTTAGTTGCTGCTCTCTAATGCTTACTCTGGCCAAGGACTTTGTGAGTCTCATGCTCTGCCAGGGAGGAGGGGAAGCTGTGAGGAAGCAGAGACAGGACATCTGACCCAAACTAGCCAAAGAGGTATTCCATACCACAGCACGTCATGCCCAGTATATAAACTGGGGGCAGTTACCAGGAAGGGCTGGATCTCTGCCAGGGTCGGGCTGGGTATCAGTCTACTGGTGAGCAGTTGTATTCTCTCACCTTGTTATTTCCCTTATCATTATTATCATTGGTGGTAGCAGCAGTGATTTGTGTTATACCTTAGTTACTGAACTGCTCTTATCTCGGTCCGTAGGAGTTACATTCTTTCAATTCTCCTCCCCATCCCTCCGGGAGCAGTGCAAGGAAGCGGGGGGAGTGAGAGAGCAGCTGCGTGGTTCTGTGTTACCAGCTGGGCTTAAACCATGAGAGATGACAGACCAGCTCAGCATCTACAGCCTTCTCCTAGCTCCACTCCCAGTGGTATGCGAAGGGGCAGTTAGTTTTAACACATTTTGACTGTCAGGGAGATGAGTGCCTAGGTTCAGGCATGCAACTGTCCTTCCAGCCTTCACTCTGGAAGGTGGGAAATTCTGCTTCTGTCATTGGATCTGTACCACACCACCTGGCTCTCAGCTTTGTGCACAGCTCACATGCAATATGGCTCCCAGTAGAACTATAGGCTGCAGGGTTGATCTCAGTTGCCTCTCGCCCAGTGCACCTTGCTCTGTTCCTGTCTCTCTAGCCACCTCCTTCTCCCACTACTTCCCAGAAAGTGGGGAGCACCGTGTAACTCTCATTTGACAGGAGAGAGAAACTTTTCCTCAGAAATGTGAGAAGTCAAAAGGTTGTTCCCAACCAATAACGAGGTATGACACACTATTTTGGTGAACGGAATTCAAGTGAAGATTACCAGGGAGAGATGACATGACTTACCTGGGTGGAAGGTATCTAATTTATTTGCACATATACTGATATTACTATGAAAAAAAAGATGACTGCAAATAATAAAGGATTGCGTTGGGGATCTCTGATCAACATTGGGAAAATATTAGGAAAGGATACCGATATATTTTTTTAATGGAAAAATACTAGAATTTTGCTAGAATTAGGAATTTATCAATTATTTAACCTCGTTACTGCTATGGTGTCCAAGGGAAATAAATTCAAATAATCTGATGTGGCATTTTTGAGCATGAATACCTCACACAAAATTGGCTAAGTTAAAGAAGTGCAAAGGGTAAAACTGCTAGTTAAAAATTGAGTTTGAGACACAGCGAATAGGCATAGCTGGTAACAACGTTACGAGGAAATAACGAGATTTCAAGGGTTAGTTTTGAAAGCTCATGTTAATATTGCAGTTACTCCAAGAACCTAATTTACAAATTCTACAGGTTCTAATATTGCTGATTATTATCCTCATTTGATAAAATGTATGAACTGAAATAATAAAAATGAAGTGTGGGATTTAGCTTCTATTCAAATCAAGGTAAAGGCTCCAGGTGACTTTAAATTAAGCAAGAAATAGAAGTGTTCCACAATAGGTTAAAACAAAACAAGCAGTAAATTCCAAACCTTTGAGATAAGCTCTGCTCCCCATTTGTGCCATTTGTTTAAACAGGTAAGTTCTCAGTGAAGCTCTCTGTTTTTAGTTTGCCCACAAGCATTCACGGAGTTTAGCAGGAGGAGAATCCGGTTCAGTTTCCCAGTCAAACGTGACCCTTTGTATTCTGCCCTGTGCCTGGGACTTGCAGGTGCTATTGGAAAACAAATAGAAAAAATAGGTGACTCCACTGTCATCCCTAATGGAGGGCTAAGACATAAAAGAAGCCTAAGCAGCTAGCAAAGAAAACAACAACTCTTACTCCAGTCAGCAACGAGGACAGCTTTTCAAAACTCTCATGAGTCAGTGGTCCATTTTCGTTCACAGTTACATAAGGCGCAGTGATTTAATTCCATGCCATTAAGTGAAAACCTGTTTATATATTCCTTTTCTTCTTTTTTTTTCTCCTGAAGAAATGGTAAAAATTAAGGTGTTTTGGTGGATGTCAAGGAATAACTAAGATTTCTACCATCTTATTTTTTCATAATCAAAACATGATGATGGTTATGATAGTTAATTGGCAGTATTTAATATTTAATATTTGTTATAAGATTAAAAGCTTTTATTCTAATTTATATTCCCATTTATATTCTGCAACTTTCTTAGAAAAAGTCTAACATTCCCCAGTTAATTTACTTGTTATCAGGAACTCTCTGTCTTTTACTTGGGGGAAAAATTGAGGGAGAATTTTTATGGTTGTGAAAGAATTCTTTCCCAAGTTGACACAACTGATTACTGCATATAGGTCTCACTCTTTTCATCAGTATTTATGAGGGGAAAGATGTTAAGTGAAATTCTAATGTATTTTTACATTCCTACATTATCATCCTTATGCAGTTTCACTTTAAGTAAAAAAAAAAATCCCAAACAAGCTGTCTCTCAAGGAGGAGCTGTTGGTATACTGCTTGTGGTATTCATTGTGAGTATAGTAAAGGCCTTTTCTTTGTTAGGAACTGTACATCTTGCTCTCACTAACATAGCTGTTAAATAAGTTATTTTCAGCTCAAGGAGAACAAGTGAAAGCAATTTAAGCTAAGCCAGCCACCCTATGGTAAAATCCACTCATGTGGCTCAACCATGACAAGGACATAAATAATTACATCAGTTCTGAATAGTCATGAGACTTGGATCTGAGTTTGGACTTGTCTGAGACAGGGCATGATTGGATTTTTCTTGGAGGGATAGTGCTGTGGGAAGCTGCAGAGGTTTCCCACCTCTCACTACCTGCAAATTAACTTCTCTAGAGAAAGGATGCAGGGGAGGGTTGAACCTCAGAGAATTTGCACCAAAAAGAAGCAGGAAAATCCTGAGCATTTTCCTCTCCAAGCAGTGGAGTGCACAACAGTACAGCAGAGCTGTGTACTTATGATCTGCTTTTGCAACAAACAAAAGAAGATTTTCAGTGTTTGCCCTCCTCTTGTGTTTGCGATAGACAATTTAATCCACAAATACAAGCATGTGTGGGTGGGAAAAACTAGTTTGCAAGACCCAAATTGTTACATATCAGAAATCCAGTGGAGTACATATTCTAAAAGCAGATTCAGTTTAGACATTAAAGGCAGAAAATACAGTGGGGGGATGTATATAATGTAATGATTAGAAAAGTTGACTCGTAATGTTAACCATGTTCGAATAATTTCAATTAAATAAGTATTACAAATGCAGCACCCCACATAAATAAAAAATAGCGGAGTCATTATTTCATCAGTTGTTCTGTAAGTATTGCAAGGTTGTTTTACCCTATGTGGTGAGGAGTGAAATACAGGATTTGGCGAGCATATTTAAATTCTGAGATGGCGTTATTAATAGACGTATTTTCCCAAGAAAAGGACAGGGGAAAACAGTGAAAAGTTTAAGCCAGAGAAATTCTGCCTGCATGAGTGATGAAACATCATTCGCACAAATGATGATCAGACACTGGATTAGAAGCTATGGAATCTCCACCCTTGGGTATATTCAAAACTCAGCTAGCCTAGGCGCCAAGCAATTCCCATGTACTTTTAAGTTTGCTCTGGACTGCATGGGAAGTTAGACTAGAGGCTTAAAAAAAATCATAATCTAACAAAGTATGTAAAAAATATTCATTTTTACATTCGGAAGGACAGCTGGAAGTTTCTTACATGCACACACACACTGTAATTTCTCAGCCCTATCCAAGAGACTGACAAATTACATTAAATCATAAGTGGAAAATATAATTTTTATAGTTGGAAATATATCCATACAAAATAAAATAATAGCAAAGATAAGTGTGGCAAAACCTGGTCTGGTACATTAGTTCTGTCTTTACATAAGTATTTGCATATAAGTTCAGTATATTGATTCACAGACTAACAAGAATACAGACCTGAGGAAATACGAAGCAGTTTGTTAAATTCAATGTTTTTCATTCATCCGCTCTAATTCACAATTATGATCACAAAAGTCACATGAAAAGACATAACTACCAGCAAGAAAAATCATTTGAAAGTAAAGCAAAGTAAACTAAAAGTAAAGAAGCTTTCAGATCTTTCCACAGGCCCTGAGGAAGTCTTACATATTTGTCGCTGTGTCAAGCCAAAAAAATGTACAGCATTCAAAATCTCATTCCTGTGACCTTTCTAGGAAAGTAGTATTTCAGCTGAAGCACAGAATGGACTCAACCAGAACACCCGCAGAACTTCAGTTCTCACGATCTTCATCTGTATAAAGAAGTGGGGTTTTTAAAGATATTTCAGAAAATCAAGCTGACAGGCTATTTGCTATTGCCAGTAACTCTGCAATAGAGCCAATTATAAGCTAAGGGAAACCTTCTGGAGACCGGCATACTGTAATAATATTACAATTCCATCTACCTGAGATGTTTGGAACAAAGACAAGCATCATTAGAAGTCAGTGGAGACTACTCCTATCACTTGGTAAAAGAGCACAAGTTTGAACAGACCAAGTTAAACCCTGTTCAATTCACACATAAACTTTGTTTTCCAAACTTCAGGTGCAGGTGCCAGAGACTACCAGCAGAGTAGGAAATTGCATTTAAAAAGAGCTTTCTTACTTCAATAATTCCATAGTCACTCGAATAAACATGAGCAGGTAAATAGAATGGTTCTGCAATAGCAGCCTCAAGCTTCCAAAACCTAAAATGTGTGTGAAAAAAGAAGAGCTGCTGAGTGAACTGATTATTCATTTATATGACAGTATGTTTTGCTTTGTGACTAATACCTATGTTAACTGTATTATTGAGATGCATGCAGCATTTTCATAACTGTTTACAGATGTAGGTCCAAGATAGACAGACACGTTCTCTTGGCACAAAATATAAATCTGACTTCAGAGAGAACTTTCTCTCCTGGAGCTCTCTTTCATTTTCCAATGGAGATGAAGAGTGAGGAATTATTGAAATATTTCATCAGAATTTATGTTGATGACCTATATTAAAGAAGGAGAACAAAATAGAATGAATTTAATCTCAATTTTGACATTGATTTCCTGAGGAAATCACAAAATCTGCATCAAAATTATAAAGGAAAAAAGAGGGAGCAGTTACATATACTTGATAAATGGTACCATGAAGAGCTCTGTACTTGCAAAGCACAAACAGCCTCTGGCATTAGTGGAAATCAAATGCAGAGATCTTGGTTTCTCTTCCCTTTTTCACTGTACTATCTAGTTTGTAGTAGTACGTTGCAGATGAGTTTCAAATTTCAGGCATGACTGCATATTAGCTATTAAAAATTAATTGTAGCATACCTTTTACAGGAGGTAATGAAAAGAGGAGAGGGGGAAGATAAGGTGATTAGAGATCATACCTATATCAACATTTGTGTGACAAATGTTCATCTGAATTATCTAATTCCCTCCATCAAGTTCCTTTGAGAAATATATCTTTACTCCATATAACCATATGCAAGGCATTTTGAAATGAAACTATTTCCTGTTCCTATGCAAAGAAATTAAAACAGGAAAAAAACTTCCTGACTCGACAGCAGGTGTAAGTGGTAAGCAATTTTTCTAACAGGCAGAAAAGTAGAAATCAGTGCAGCAGAAGTTAAAATCAGATTTCTTCAAAAACTAGCTGGAAAGTTGCTACATGCATGTATGTGTTTTATTACTTTGCTACTTAAGACACTGGATGTCTTATATATGTACTGCATTAGGAGTCCATAAAAATATTTATCTGTGTTATAGAAGGTGCCAACCCTTGGAGGCTTTAGACAGGGATTTCACTGTCAGCTTTCCAGAATCTTGACACATATGAATACAACAAACCAAAGGAAAAAGCAACAGCTGAGTTTTCTGTTGCTGGTGTCTCCAAGACAGAGCAGTTTAATGATTCATCATTGAATATTATCTTGCAAAATGTCCATAAGAGCAGAGATGACTCAATGCACTAGCAGTCCCATAATTCTCCTTTAACTCCCTGCCCTGGGTTTAGCAGTAGCAGTCATTTTTTCTCCTTCTTAGTAGCTGGTGCAAGCTCTGTGTTTTGACTTCCAGCCTGGGAACAGTGCTGATAACACCGATGGTTTTAGTTGTTGCTAAGTAATGATTACTCCAATAAAGGACTTTGTGAGTCTCATGCTCTGCCAGGGACAAGGGGAGGCCGGGAGGAAGCAGAGACAGGACCCCTGACCCAAACTAGCCAAAGGGGTGTTCTATACCACAGCAGGTCATGCCCGGGGAGGTAACTGGGAGTTACCCGGAAGGGCACGGGCTCTCTTCTCAATCAGGCTCGTTCCAGCGAGTGGTATCATATTCTCTTCCCTTGTTATTTCTTGTTATTTCCCTTATCATTATTACTATTGGTGGTAGCAGCAGTGGTTTGTGTTATACCTTAGTTACCGGACTGTTCTTATCTCAGCCCGTGGGACTTACATTCTTTCAATTCTCCTCCCCATCTCTCCGGGAGTGGGGGGAGCGGGGCAGGAAGGAAAGAAAGTTGGGGGGGGGGGGAGGAGTAGCAACTGGGTGGCTGACTGGGTTTAAAGCACAACACTCCCCCCTCATTAAAGTTTCACATCTTCTTGGTGCCTCCTCTCTTACTGCTCCCCCAGGACCCCACAGCCCTGATCTAAGGGTTTGCAGTCATAGACATACCAGAGCATAAGTACACCAACTACTGTGTCAAAGATTACTGAAACTGCAGTAAATAGTCTCATTACATTTGTTACAGTTTAGAGCTCCGAGTCCACCCCTTGAGAAATTTTTATTAGGGAAAAGACTTCACTTGCCGAGTGATAGCCTCACTCAGCATCTTACTATTCTGGCAGTGGGCAACAGCAAATGCCTAAGAAAGATTGTAAGAAAGCAAACATATTTATTCTTCTCCATATAGTCAATCAGTCATAACTGCTCTGTGGTGCAAGAAATTCATAGAATCATAGAATGGTTTGGGTTGGAAGGGGCCTTAAAGATCATCTAGTTATCTCTATTTATATAGTCTGGGGTTTGAGGTAATCTCTGTGATGAACAGCTCTTTTTCATCTATGAAGCTTTCCAACTGCTTTTCTGCATCCATGTAAACATTGTAAACATTGACCTTTGCAATGCATTGAGGCAGAGCTCTCCAGTTTCACTATACGAAGAAAAATCTCCTCTTTTTTCTTATGTCTTCGTAATTTCATTTTATAGCCCTGATTTATTGAAAGCTAACTAATACTTGAATCACAAACTCTAAAATAATCATTCCCTCTTCATCTTTTCCATGCATTGCTATCATATTTCCCTTCTGTCTTCTGTTTTCTAGACAGAAAATTCCTAGCCTTTTGCTCATGCTTGCTCTCTCTCAGTGCTTGAATGGTATTTGTATCCCAGACACACGGAGTGAGGACATCCTATTTGTGTTCCAGCATAGGATCATTAGTGTAGGTGGTTTGCTCAGAGGAAATCAGGCACAATTTCACTAGTACCCTCTCCTTTTGTTGGAGGTATACCTAGATATGTAACTGTTGGTGGCTTGCTCAAATAAATGTTTCCTGATTAATCAGATACTAGCCTCAGGCATCTTCAGGGCTTGTCAGTGAATAACTTTACCTGCCATGCAGTGTAAATTGTAACTTTTATGCACGGACAGATCTAACATTTATGAGCATCAGATGACCATCTAGTGACAATACTGCTTGTTAACTTTTTATGCATGCTCCTTTCGTGGAGCTAACATCTTCCGAGACCAGTGGTGAAGGAAATTGCTCAGGATGATCTTTGCTCCTAATCACAAAGGAACTAGGCAATCCTTAATTGCAAATAAAGCTCTCCTCTCTACCTTTTTGCAAACCAGCACACAGGCTTCCCTGCAGGACGTTCACACTGAGGAATCCATGCTCATGTACTCAGCAGGACCTACATCCTAGGTGATTCAAAAGCGGCTATCCTAGCAGTGGGAGAGGAAAGAGTCTGACAACTAATGGAAATATTCACTTCCTCTAACAGTTCAGCTTTTGCCAGCCTAAGTTTGTTTTCTTATCACTAACAATTTTCAACGAAAAATGCAGCTCACAGTGAATATTCTTTACTACTGGCTAGGCTGAAAAGCTGCAGACAGAATGTACCCACCACATTCAGGTGGATCTCTCAGTTCTCTATCAGTGATTTGCTCTTGAAAAATCGATTCACTCTGTAAGGGTTTTATTCCAGTTTCCCAATGGATCTTTAATGGACACTTGACAGCTCTTTAGGTATTCAGACATCATTAGAGAAACATCTATACTCCTCTCCACTGTTCCCCAATCTTTGTTTCCATTTGAATTATCTGACTAGAGATTTATGTTTAGTGTTTTGAAGGATTAGAATATCACAATCTCTGCTCCAGCACACAGCAGTAAGGAGATGGTGGGAGTGTGGAATGCCAGATCAGACTAGTGATTACTCTAAACCACTGTCCTTTCCCTGCTTAAGATCAGATTTTTACCTTTCTGTGTGAAACCTTGGAACCTTCCTTGCCTGAAGAGGAATTTTTTCTTCTTTATCTGCTAACTAGAAAGTGATGGTATACCTTAATCAAATGCTACCTACAGCAAACAAAGAATATTTTCACCCTGAACTCTGTTAACCTTCCACTAATACACTGATTTTTAAATACATGTTTTTCTGTTTGGCAGTACCATTGCAGAGACAGACTTTGGGTAGACCATCTTCTTAGCACACCGGACACCAGAATTTAGGGCTCCCTTGAAACTTCTTCAATTGTCCAAAACTGGAACTTAATCTACACACTCTTCACTCTAGATATAAATTAAAATTTAAGAGTTTTGTATAAAAAGAGAATATAGGGTTTTCTGATGATTAAGTAATCCTACCACTAAGCTATTAAAATTAAGTGAATCTCCCGTTCAAATAAATGCTAACTAATTTCTCTCTAAAACCAAAGGTATATTGAGGCAATCGCTATTTCAATAATACATTTCTTTTCAGAAAATTCAGTCTGGTTGTCATTGAAACTGAAGCAGACCGCAGCCAGTTCTGTTTGACCACCCTATAAAAACTGTTCATCCTTTCAATTTCAAAAAGAAATAGAAGCTTTGCAGACACACAACACAGTTCACACTAAGGAATTCGAGAACACACAAGGGCATGACATTTTAGCCTAAAACTTATAGTCTATCAATTTGCTTCACTGAGTGCCCCATTTCTATCACCACTAACTGTTCAGTTCAGCTCACTTACTGTTTAGCTCAGTTCCTTTCTGTAAAAAAAAGTCATATTCTATTAAGAAATCAAGAGGACAATTTGCTGGTAAGATCATGAATCTGATTTTAATATATCACAACATTTCAAGAAGGACCACAAGAGTTAACCTAAAAGTTTACCAACTCTGTTTTCTTTCCCAAAAGTCCTGGGGACATAATGCCACAAGCTTTTCTCACTGTAGCAATACAGATGGAATTGATGAAAACCAAAGTTATGAAGTCCAACAAAGTAAGGATTGCCTGTGAAATGATTCTGCCAAAGATTACAGGACTAAGAAGAAATTAGTTCTCCTAGGAAATTGAATACATCAGACGCATCTAAATTTATCTGGAAAGCAGAATGTTCTTTGCATGACAAGAATTCATAGGCATTCATCAGAGTTACGCTATTTTATTAAAAATAAGGTACATTATCCCTCAAGCAATATCAAGGTCCTATTGAGCAGCAGCTTTATTCTAAGTCCAAAAATTTCAATATCTTTATTACCCAAATGTGCATACCGAAGCAAAGTTATCTTTGTTTATCTACAGCCTCATTCTTCCCAGAAAATTCTTTCCTTTTATATGAGACCATTTAGGTCTTATGGACTCAATGACCACACCTATGAACCCAAATGATATTTCTTAGGAGGTAAAGGGGAAGATCTGCAATGGTGAGGATCACTTACTAGCTTTAAACAAAATAACAGCTTTAAATTTAAAGAGATGCAGTGAGAGAATTGGACCAACCATAAAATGTCAGATGAAAGATCTGTCTGTTCCAGTACGTTGTACTTGGTAACGGAGAGTGGATTCCTAGAGACAAGTAGAAAGAAAATGAGAGAAACATATTTCCCAGGAATTGCCTCACAGCTTTCAGTTCTTTGTTTTGAAATTTCCTGAACCACAGTGGTCATCCATTCATAATAGCCCTAGGTCATTTTTTCTTCTATTAATGTATCAAATCAGTATTGAACACCAGCAAACTTTTAGCATCTGCAACAGCCTGCGGCAAGGAATTACATAGATTAGCTCTGTAGTCTGGGAGTTTTTTTA
Source organism: Lathamus discolor (assembly GCF_037157495.1). Classification (NCBI taxonomy): domain Eukaryota; kingdom Metazoa; phylum Chordata; class Aves; order Psittaciformes; family Psittacidae; genus Lathamus; species Lathamus discolor. The sequence goes on from NC_088884.1 coordinate 112,172,212, forward strand.
CTTTGTTTATTTTCAACCTGCCATAAGCAATTTCAGTACATACACATCACTGTTAGAGAAGCAATGGAGAATAGTCCTAATGGCTTAGGGTTTTGTCTGCCAAAATTCTTAAACTTCACCCTTGTTTTATGCACTCTTGAATCCACTGAACAGATTATTTTAGAGTCTTTGAACCTGAGATATCTAATGTAACAGATATTGGGATAATCTGCTTCCTTAGACAAGGAAATTCCTCTCAATAGATTAATTACTTTGAAATCTCCGACATTTCTGCAAAACTTTAATTATCTGAATCTGTTCAGTAACCACCATTACATCTACATAATTGAAGTTTAACTGTAATTAGCTGTTGCTCTAACAAGAAGATTGGTTGGAGCAATTAGAGCAGTCCTTCTTGGTTTTGATCTTTACCACTTTTAAATCTTTACCAGTACTAGTAGCATTGACTTGGCAATTATTTCCTGGAAGAACAAAGTCAGCTAATTATTTCCATTGTTACTATTTGGTGCTTTCTTCACATTTTCTCTTGAATCTACATTCAACTTCTAAACTTTCATGGGAAAGTCCATTCCTTTAATCAAGTGAATTAGTTACACATACCTCCCAGTGAGTTGCTTTCCTCTCATTTAAAATTTGACTACACAGCTGTGTAACACTACACTGGTCATTTAGGCTATCATGGTATTTAGGTGAATCACATAGCAGTAGAGCTGCCTTGACTATCTAGAGTTAAGCAAGACAAGACTGTATTTTTAATTTAAAATAAATCTCTCTCTGTAAATCTTACTGTGATAAGATAGCCCGATTACTAATATATGGCACATATATTAGTAATATATATATACACACATATACTGTGTCATATGGAAACTGTACATGCTCGGATAAGCAATTTGGGTTGGGGAAAAATAGGGAAATCACTGTAGGAAACTGGAATAAAAAATGCAAGAAAATAAAAACTGTTCCAGTCTCACTGGCCTCAGTTCTTGAAGGAAGGATCTGGAAATAACCAATTACAGAGTCAGATGTCACAGTCAAGTGATACGCTCAAGCTTTAAATTCATATAGCCGTCTCTGATCCCAGTGTCTTTGAAATTCCTAAGCTTTGTCACTTTTCTGATCGTTGCTCTGGACTGTCACATCAGTGCTATACAAAGAAGAGTTTCCTACCTTAGATGCTTTTGCACGACAAGTCAACTTTGAATGGGTTCTCTGAGAACATGTTATAAGCACATTTTTTCCTACATTTCTGTTACCCCAGTTTTTTTCATTACAACTGTTTTTCACGTAAGCCTTCCCTAGTAGCATATGTGAGGTTTTTATATGGCATCATTAACAGCCTCCTCAGCTATATAATTTACTTTTTTTTTTTTTGGCCAATATTCACCTTGCAATTTTCTCATATTATAACTTCATGCTTTCTTAAAATAACCATTTTATTATCTGCTTCAACTAGTGCGAGCATCTCTCCTTCTAGTACTACCCACAGATTTCATTACACTATTATCAATACCCTCTCTGAGTGCTTAAACAAGGAGACATTTAATAAAACTGTTCCTAATACCAATTTCCAGGCAGATTGCTGTTATTCATTGCCTATAACATTCACTGTTCTGGCTACCTTAAGATATATTACTGTAACCCTATTCAAACTAGTTCAGACTCACTTTCAGCTAAGATTTTATGGGAAAAATCAATCCATTTTCAAGCAGCTTATATTTTTGCGTCTCTACCTTCTCTCTACATTTTATGTTTCTATCCAGAAACAACCACATTTTGATTGGCAAGATCAATCCTATTTATAAAAAGAAGATGCAAAACAGTATTTATTTTAGTCTACAGAGGTACTATGAGACATACCTATTAATATTTTTCACATGCTGAATCACAGTGAAACTCAGTACCACAAAAATGTCTTCCCGAAGCCATCATTCCTATCTAGATTTCAAAAGGTCCTGCCTCACCCTAAAGTTAGACCAACTTAACTAAAAATCAGCCTTAAAGCTGACTTGGTTGAATCATTATGTATTAATGGCAAACAGCCTTACATATCAATTGCAAATAAATTGCAATTTCACATTCATCTCCTACCAAGTAAACTGATACTGAACAGATTTAAACTACAGTAGGTGTCTCATATGGCTTTGAATCCATTTCATTATGATACTTTTAAATCAATGTAGTTGTAATAAAGTTATCAGCTACTCTTTCTCCTTTCTCTTCTCTGTCATACATAATTAAATATCTAGGCCTTCCCTTCCTTGAATCATGGGGATTGAAGTCATCATGGCAATAGTGTTTGGACAGTGAGTATAGATCACCTCAGTTACGTCTTCTACCCTTATCTCTAACCCTACAACCTACTCCTTAGCCTAGTCCCTTACTATATTTCTCTTCACTAGTCTCTAAAGCAAGCCCCTGCACCTTGAAAATCCTAAACCCTATCTGCTTGCATTAGCCTCCTAACCCTAACCTGTTGGGCCACTGAGAGGCAGATGAAGTGCAAGGACAGAGGTCGTGGGGCAAAAGAGAAATCCCTGCTGCTCCAATTAATTCCTAGCAATGGTGCATACCAACTTTATGCAAAATGGCCTTATTCTCTTTGGATGTGTGGACAAACATGGTGTAGGATTCAGGCCACATCTTCCTGAGGTCAGCAAAAGACTTTTCTTACATTGCAGTTAGAGCAGAATCCTTGCACTTAAATTTCTTTAAATACAGTGAATGTGTCCAGTTCCCTTAGCTTTCCATCTGTCACATGATTGTATTTTCTCTACTTATCCATATTTAATGAGAAAGAAGGCACGATTGGATTCTGTGTTGCTTCAGTGATTGCACTGTAGAAAAAGTGATATGTTTGGGAAACAGCTGCTAATCCCACAATGACATATCCATCTTAAAGCAATTAACACAGATGTGGATGAAGTGGTCTATACCGTAATTTTATACATTAAATTTATGGAGCATTTTTTAGCTGTATTTAGACTAGATGTGATCTGACTTGTGGTGTGAAATGGTTATGAAGCACTGGTTGTTCTTTCCAAACCCATGCATCCACTTCAGTGCTGAAAATATTTTTTTCCCCTTGAAAGGGACTTGAACTTCAAAGCATAATTTCAAAATATAACTAAGGTAATGAACAATGCAACAGGTTGAGGGCAGTGATTCTCCCCCTCTACTCCACTCTCATGGGACCCAACCTGGAGTACTGCATCCAGCTCTGGGGCCCCCAACATAAGAAGGACGTGGACCTGTTGGAATGAGTCCAGAGGAGGCCACAATGATGACCAGAAGGCTGAAGCACCTCTTCTATGAAGACAGGCTGAGAGAGTTGGGCTTGTTCAGCCTGGAGAAGAAAAGGCTCACGGGAAACCTTAGAGCAACCTTCCAAAATCTAAAGGTGGCCTACAAGAAATCTGGAGAGGGACTTTTTATAAGATCAAGTAGTGATAGGGCAGGGGGGAATGGATTTAAACTGAAAAAAAGGTAGATTTAGATTAGATATGAGGAAAAAACTACAGAATTCAAATAGGAAATCTTTTCCCTATTTCTGTGTTTCCCAATTTGTATTTTAAGAGGAAGATACATTTTAAGATGAAGATGAGAGTAGATTCAGATTAGATATTAGCAAGAAATTCTTCACTGTGAGAGTGGTAAGACACTGGAACAGGTTGCCCAGAGAAGTTCTGGCTGCCCCATCCCTGGAAGTGTTCAAAGTGAGGTTGGGTGGGGCTTTGAGCTCTCTGGTGCGGTGGAAAGTATCCCTGCCTATGGCAGTGGAGCTGGATCTAGGTGATGTTTAAAGTCCTTTACAACCCAGACCATTCTATGATTCTATGAATATATTACAAAAATAGCAGTGACTGTGTCATGTAGAAAGATGCTATATAGACACCATACTCACAAAAACTAACAATGTTTTAAAACTTGTAAGAACTTCCATGAAAATACACTTTTTCTCAAGACACAATGTGATCTAGGCAGTGACTTGTCCTATTTAATCAAAAAAGTTTGTGCTTTGATGTATTGCAAAGACTTTCTGCAGTATGATAGCCAGCTAACATTCAATAACCACATAGTTTCTATGTATGCTTCAGATAACATATCTTCTTTGTTCAGAACAAGAAAAATAGGAACTTTTTCCTACACCATAAGGAATCAAATAGAGTGGATATTATCAGTGTGCACCTTCTAACAAAATATTAGACCCAGGCTTAACAATGAACAGGTTGTTTAATGGATGAAATTTCTATTTTCTATTGAAGTTCAGTTAGTAAGCAAAGAGTGTATGGGTAGGGAGGATGGAAAGAGATTAAGAAAATGTAGAAGTAATAATAGTAATTTTTCTACAGTTCTAAGAAACAGATCTTAGAATTCTAGGCCAGGCACAATTTATAGATATGGACCAGATATAAATTACATATACATCATTGATTGCAGTGGAGATGCTTTGATTTAAAATACCCGAGGATCTCATTAAAAGAAAGAAGTCACTAATTTCCAGATTTTTTCCAGCAGTATCTCACAAAATTCCTTTTTCCTCCATGAAGATAGAGAAAGACACTTCAGGAAGATACTTAAAGGAGTGATAAATACAGAGATAAATAAGTCATAGTCAGTCTAAGAAATTCTCAAGACACCATATTCCTGCTGCAAGAGCCATGGATGAAATTAATAAATAGTGCTGTATGACAACCAGATGGTTCTGCAAGAGAAAAGAGAAAAATAAATCATTGCACTCCCTAGAGGACTAAGACACCAAATAATTACTCCGGTGCATTAGTTAAATTAACGAGTTGTAAATGTGTCCTCCCCTGCCACTCCCACTCAGGAATTCCACCAAATCCTCCTCTTAACGAAGGAGGAGTCCTAAAGAGAAAACTGCAGCAGCACAGCACTATTTCTGCCATAAATAAATATTTCTCCCATAAACCCCATTTTCCTACACCCAGTCCTATTCAAAGACTGACCCCTCTCTGCAAACACTCTGCATTCTAAAAAAATATATACAGTTTAGGCCTGATCCCGCAAACATTCAACATGTGCATCTGCTAGCTTCAATGTGACATTAATAAAAAAAGTTATGCTTGTGCACATGTACTCATAGGATCATGTCCTCACTAGTGAAATTAAGTTACTTTTATAGCATGTAGTGACCAGTCCCAACTTTACATCTTATGAGAACTGCAGGGGTTGGAAGGCAGAGTTGCAGATGTTTCACAGAACATGGCTTGGGAAAATATGTCATTTTGCTTAAGATGTGTACTGAAAATCTCTAACATCTCACAATGCAGAACAAAGCCTTGAAATCTGGCAGCATTTGTGACTTGCTACAGATACTTAGGATCACAAGTCCCACATGCCCCATAGACAAGATAGAATTTGATAGCAAATGTATCCAGAGATTGTACCAGGACCATTCAGGTGCTGCTCCTGGCTGCATCAAGATGCTCAGGAGGACAGACAAAGTTAATCATAACTTAAAAGTTAATCAGGCCTTCTGGCCTCCTGGTCATTACAAAAATGAGTGCCAGTAAGAATTTAGTGTTGGGTTTTTTTCAGAGCATTTCAAGGAGCATCAAAAGGTTGAAGCATACTTAGAATGAAAGGAATGTTGTAAATGGTTCATAAGGAAGTATCAGTTAATACTACCTTTAAATATGCTTTTGGCTATACTTAGAGAATCTCCCCAAATTAGTTAGCTTTTAACAGCAATATGGAGTATTACCAAAATATTAACATCTAGCAAATACTGATCACAGCAGGAATTTTCAATTGCCATAATTACTCAAGCAAAGACCATTAGTGCTGCTTCCTCCCAGCCAAAACATCGAAGTGCCTTTTACTCAATTTCATTTGCTTCATACTATAATATGTGTCAGCTTCTTAATCAATCTTAATGAATTTATCTTTTGTCCAATTTCAAATAGTTGTTTATTTCCAGAAATTAATGTCATAATCTCAGAATAGCAATGCATATAGCTACATATAGACTGCTAAAGTGTGTGGGGGGGAATATTCAAAGGAACTACAAACATAGACATTTCATTCTTTTACAGTCTCTCTGGGCAACCTGTCAGCTACTCACTTTTTTTTCCCCTTTATATCAGGTCAGGTTTAGATCCTAAGATATTTCTGTTTCTTGAAGTCTTAAAGGCATAAAGATATAATTAGTATGTTTCATGGACTGATAAACGTGCTTGAATCAAAACTGTAATTTATTTGAACTCCAGGTAAGGCCAAAATTTTTTCTGTAAAAAACCTTTTTCTCACTCTGCTGGTGCTGGTGGTGTTAGTGTGCTTCAGACACAGCCATGTAAATACGTTTTGAATTCTTCAGCAAGTGAAACCTATAGAGAAATTACTCTATATACAAAATGTTCCAGCCTTGACACTTGCTAGGGTTCACTTGTATTCTTACTTAAATAAAAGTCCCTAATGCTGCTGGAGTCCAGGTCAGAAGCAGAAAAGCAGGATTACTGAATAATGGCACTCATTTCTTCTTCCCCTTCTAACATGAAATCATTTCTTCAAAGAATCTTTTTTTATTTCTTTGGTTTGACATCTAAAGTCAAACCTCAATAGCAAGAAATGCATGAAATGTCAGAAATTGCTGCTAGTCTTTCATAGGTTGTCAGAGCAACTGGCTTTTTCACCAGGTACAGCCATGATGAAACAAACATGTTTTGTTTTCTCAAAACAAAAGATGTGCCATGGAGATATATTTGATATCGGATACAAAAACTGTAGCTTTACTTGCCAAATCACCTCTGAATGCACCCAGAGAGATGTGGGAGTTCAGACTCACTCAGGACAACCGAGCTCTGGATCCTCCACCTTAAAACATCACCAAAACTCCTGACTAACAGAAGCAGGCCTGTTTGAGGCTGTTGCAAATACTCCCATCCCTCTCCTGGTCTCATAGGCGGCTCACCTGCACGTAAGTTTCTTGTCAGATGGTACAAGGCAGCAAACATCCCATGAGGAAGAATCTAATGATTCCAAGCTACAAGATTCAGAGCAATCCAAATTCCCCATCTGTGCCAGGTCAGTGAAATTCTCAGTTCTTTGAAAAGGAAGTGCAGAGTTCTTGATACAATTAAAGACCCTACAAAGATGCAGACTCTCTACTAAACTTTTGCTAAGTTTTGGGTTTGGGGTTATTTTTCACCCCCCAAAGGAGAAAAACACTCTCATGAGAGACAGACACTGAATGCTTTCCCACTGAATACTGCAGCATGTTAAACCTCTGTGACTGCATGGTATATCACAGAATCACAGAATCCCAAGGGTTGGAAGGGACCTAAAAAGATCATCTAGTCCAACCCCCCTGCAAGAGCAGGGTAACCTACAGTACATCACACAGGAACTTGTCCAGGCGGGCCTTGAATATCTCCAGTGTAGGAGACTCCACAACCCCCCTGGGCAACCTGTTCCAGTGCTCTGTCACTCTTACAGTAAAGAAGTTCTTCCTGATGTTAACGTGGAACTTCCTATGTTCCAGTTTACACCCATTGCCCCTTGTCCTATCACTGGATATCACTGAAAAAAGCCTAGCTCCATCATCCTGACACCTACCCTTTACATATTTGTAAACATTGATGAGGTCACCCCTCAGTCTCCTCTTTTGCAAGCTAAAGAGACCCATATCATAGGCATACCACAAGTAACACCGCTCTGATACTGTATTTTTCGTGATGTATTTTTTCCATGTTCACCCTAAGCCCTGTCTTTAATTTTGTTGCAGAAATAAGCAATAAATTGTTTAATCAACTCTTACCAGCTCTTATTCTTCCTGTTCAGTCAATTGTGTTCCAGTTCTAAGGAATAAACAATTGAAAAGGTGTATTGCCCAAATATACCAAAATAAATGCTCTTTATGTCTAAGGGTAACCATTCTCTTTCATGACTTCCAACACATACTAAATCATTAGCCCTTTGCACTTGCAACCTCTTCCCTCCCAGGCAACATTTGCTTCTGTGACCTGGAGCAGAGAAAGCTCTGTGGAGGCCCTATAGCAGCCCTGTAGGCAACTTAAAGGGGGCCTACAAGAAAGCTGGGACTTTTTATAAGATCAGGTAGTGACAAGACAAGGGGGAATGGCTTTAAACTGAAAGAGGGTAGATTTAGGTTAGATATTGGGAAGAAATTCTTCCCTGTGAGGGTGATGAGGCACTGGCACAGGGTGCCCAGAGAAGCTGTGGGTGCCCCATCCCTGGCAGTGCTCAAGGCCAGGCTGGATCAGGCTTTAGGCAACCTGGTCTAGTGGAAGGTGTCTCTTCCCGTGGTAGGAGGGCTGGAACTAAATGATGTTTAAGGTCCTTTGCAACCCAAACCATTCTATGATTCCATGGTATTTAATCAGTCATTGAATAATGACAGAGATGAGAGCTGCAGTATCTGTCTGAACACAGATGATTCAGACAAATGCTCTCATCACTGGTCTACAATCCACCCTCTTCCAGTTTTGCTGCTTCTTCAGTCCTTTAGTGGACACTGGCCCAACTGCAACCCCGTAGTGCCAAGTCCAGAGCACTCTTATGGTCCAGACCTTTAGGAAGTTGGAGACAGATTCCATTTACTACAGCATCCAGTAAGATACAAGAATTCACAGCAGCTGCACACTTTGCAGATGAGGACTCTTATCCAGCTGGCTACTATGTGGTCAGCAGTAACAAAAACATGACTAAAAAGCAGAAATTCCCTTACAAAATAGAGACATTATTTACAATTTATGATTAACATTGACACTTAGGATAGCACTCTGGGTTGTAGATCCAAGTAGAAAAGAGCATTTCTGTGATGTTCTGTGGGAGTTGTATAATTCCTACAGAGACATAAATTTCTACACACTTGCCATTTACAGCACTTAGAGTTAACGCACTCCTTGCTGTTATTAACAGTTCTCTAGAGCTATATCTATTTTTAACCACAAATCACATTTGCATCTAATGCAAATCACTTTTGTATCATAAAGATGCTTTTGCTGACCCTTGAGATAATGTCATGGAAATGCACAGGATGTCTTCAAAATCCTTAATTTTGGGTGAGCTACAATAGGAGTGTCATAGTCTTCCCAACTGCAAAAGTAGATGAAATAACAACCTTATCTTAACCAATACAAAGAGCACTAGAATTGCAGTAACTTTTGATATGGAAACTACTTCTAAATCTAGCCAATTTAAAGCAAAGTAATATAATTCAAGGCATCATAGAACTTGCCAGTCAGTAGACACTCACTTTAAAAAGCTCAGTCTATTGCCTTTTTACCTTCAAAACTAAGTAGATAAAATTCAGCCACAGATGCATTCATAAATTCAAGAAACCAGTGACACTAAACTTTCATAGCATCTTAAAAAGAGAAGGGGTAAATCAAATTTAGATACCCTCTGAATGGAAAGAAAACGTTCCCATTCAGGCAAAATCTGCATTCAATATTTTTTGAGAATAAAAACCTTAGCTAAGCACCATCATAAGTAGAATAATAAAATAAAATAAACTGAATAGGCAAATATCAGCACCCAGGGAGAGACACTTTGGACGCAATATTTGCAGAAAACAAACTAGTGTAGGAAAGAATTCAGTTAATGAATTATGTTCATGTTGTCCAGTTTTTCCCTTCAAAAAGACAAAAATGCGTAGCCACCAGACAAAATCAGCTACTGCAGAGCTGTTCATGCAGAGAACAAGATCTTCAGTAGCAGAAGGCACGGCAGTAAATAGTGATGTGCATATCGCATCCTTATTCTAGGAACTACTACAATATTAGCCTCCATACTTTTCTTTGAAAAGGAATCAAAACACAGGAAGAGATGGTCCCCATGTAGAAGTTTTAATAGAATACACCAGGAATAGTGCTCATGTATTTTTCCTGGTAGTCCAGTTTTCATACTCTGTTGACTTCAAAGAAATTTTCAAAGAAAAGTATTGAAGAGAAATAGCTGCCCAAGGTCAGTGGGCAATCTAATGACGAAGTTTTCAGTACAGCCCTGGGCTTCAAGCTTCATCTTGTCAACACATTTTGGGACACTCTATTCTCCTGACGTACTTGTTTCATATGGATATGTTGTCATCTTGTCATAGAATAGAATCATACAATGTTTTAGGTTGGAGGGGATCTTAAAGATCATCTAGTTTCAACCTCCCTGCCATGTCCCTCTTCTCAAACATCATGCTGCTCAGTAGATGCCCATTTACCTTCCTGGCAGTTCCTATGTTGATCACAGTTTTGCACTGGAGTTATTCATCACTCCTTGCCTCCAGAGCAGAGCTATGGACCTAACACAGCTTGTTTCAGCTAAAACTAGAAGCAAAACTCATCCTGATCTTTGCCAGAATAGAAGCTGGATGCAAATTAAGAAACAGTTACTCTTCCGCTACAGTTCATCCCAAAGGAACTACATGAAAAATGGTACTGAACAGAAAAGAAACTAGGTCTTATAATAAAAGTGTACTCATGAGCATAGTAAGGCTCTCAGGAATCAGAAAGACAACTGAATAGAACCATTTTTCTTTTCTCTTATCCCTCACAGCCATCTTCTAGGTGTCGATACAGTTTTCCACAAGGCTGTGGTGTAGAGTGCCAATGGTTCCACAGAACACATCCTTGAATCACTTCCAGGTGCTTTATTAACTCCTTTGCAGCACTGGCAGCTGCCTTTGTGTTCTGCTTCAAGTTCCAAATTTCTTTTTCAAGCCCTTATTTACAAACAACTTTTCAGTCAACCAGCTCAAGGAATGAAAGCTGTGAGAAGCAGGTCACTTCAGCTGCAGCAGCAGCATAGAATCATAGAATAGTTAGGGTTGGAAAGGACCTTAAGATCATCTAGTTCCAACCCCTCTGGGCAGGGACACCTCACACTAAACCATGCCACCCAAGGCTCTGTCCAACCCAGCCTTGAACACTGCCAGGGATGGAGCATTCACAACTTCCCTGGTGTCATGGTTTAAACAAAGTCAGCCATAAACCACACAGCCCGTCCACTCACTCCCCCGCTTCTTGCCCTCCCCCTGCTCCTGGAGGAACTGAGAGGAGAATCGAAAAGAATGCAACTCCCACGGGTTGAGATAAAAACAGTTCAGTAACTAAGGTATAACACAAACCACTACTGCTACCACCAATGATAATAATGATAAAGGAAATAACAAGAGGAAAGAATACAACACCTCAACACCAGCCGACCAATAACTCGCCCCACTCCCCCCAGCAAGCACCGACCGATACCTTGTCCAAACCCCCAGTCCCCAGCCCTTCCGGGTAACTCTCCGTCACATCCTGGGCATGACGTGCTGTGGTATGGAATACCCCTTTGGCTAGTTTGGGTCAGGTGTCCTGTCTCTGCTTCCTCCCAGCCTCCCCTCCTCCCTGGCAGAGCATGAGACTCAGAAAGTCCTTGGCCAGACCAAACATTTGAGCAGCAACTGAAAACATCGGTGTTATCACACAGTGGGCCAAAAAATGAAAACATAGCACTGCACTAGCTACTAAGGAGAAAAATGACTGCTACTGCTGAACCCAGGACACCTGGGCAACCCATTCCAGTGCCTCACCACCCTCACAGTAAAGAACTTCTTCCTTATATCCAATCTAAACTTCCCCTGTTTAAGTTTTAACCCGTTACCCCTTGTCCTATCACTATAGTTCCTAGCAAAGAGTCCCTCCCCAGCATCTCTTCAGATACTGGAAGGCTGTTACTTTTTTTTTCTATTGGCCAACACCAGCAGGGATGGAAATGAATTTAAATCTGGCTTATTTCTTGACCTAAAAAACAAAAAAAAAAAAGTATTTTTTTTTCTACACAAATCTTACACACCAAATTTCTGCAAGTAATTGTGTTCACACAGATCCCCACCCCACAAAAAAAACCACATGCAATCATCTTTGCTGTTGAAATAAAGGCTAATTCTAACAATGACTTTCATAACTTGAAACTGTAAGCATGAAAGAACCATGATGAACAGAAGCCATCATTTCATCACATTGAAGGAAAAGACCTTTATGAAGACCTTCTCCAACTCCCCTTCTCTCTTCAAACTAGGCAATTTTATCAAAAATGTGTACAATGTGTTTGGTTGCTACAGTTGGCAGTTTAGCCTGACTTCATTTAATTTGTTGCTGAATACTAAATATTCTTTTCTGTGCTCCATGCTCATTGCTCTTTTTCATTGCCCTCTATTCCTCCCTAATTATGTATCTGTGGAAACACACCAGAAATGCAGCTCCCATTCGATTCTGTGCTATCTTGTATTTGGCCTGTAATGTATTGCTTTGAATGCAAGACACAAACCTTTTCTTCAAATACAAATGTGTCTTCTGGAATCATTCCTCTTGAACACGAAAGGGGCCAAAACCACAGCCAAGGCAATCAATGACTGCTAAAACTCTAAGGTTCTGTTATCTTGACTGGACATACAAATGAATAGGTGCTAAACCAGCAAAGCAATTGTTTTTTAGAAATTTTGAAAGATTGTATGTTCTAATACAAGTCCTTTAAAATTCATTGTAATTTCTTATCAACCAACATTATTTTATATTTGAAAATTAGACACCTAAAACCAGCGTTTTTATTTTATTTCCTGCAATTTCCTGTGGATTAAATGAAGAATACCTTAAAGCCTTACAAATTCAGTGTCAAGCCTTTTATGGCCTGGAAATCAAAGGGGATTAGTTTTTCTTCCTGGTCTTTGTTTAAGAGAAAACTGAAGTAAAAACCCACACTTTAGAAAGCCTGAGAGAGAGAGAAAATGATTCAGACATTACACAGATCTCAGCATTGGTATTTTATCCGTTTCATGTCACTATATAGAGAAGTGGAGGGAAAGCTGAGGAAAGATAAATAAACTGTATAAGAATCCATCCAAATAAACTTTCTAACAAACAGCATTGCCACCAGCTTGAATCAACCTGGAAAACACAGATCTTTCTCTCTAGTCTCCCAGCTGTTTTCTAACATGAAGCTGTTCCAGGGAGCAGCAGCATAGAAAAGGTGAACAATGGGAAGTCATCTCTTTTGAACTGTCAAAAAGAAGGCCTATACTGCTGGTTGAGCTGAGTACAAATAAGACAGAAAATGGCTTCAAAGGCAGTATCAAGACATATTCAGAAAATGCAGCTTAAAAGGTATTGAGGCTCAGGCTCAGATTTACCGCAGGAAGTTGGTTATTAATTCACTCTGACCCACAGGCAGAGCATGCCAGAGAAGCCAAGTGAGATGAGTAACTTCAGACAAGCATGACAGTTGATACTGTGTGCACACAAAGACTCCTCCGTGTCCCCACTGCTCCCTGTGCCACACACCTGTATCTCCCGTTCAGTCCTGCAAGCCTAACAACACCACTCTCTGTGCTCACTGCATGTTGTACTTGAGTGAAACATGCAGATAAGTAGTCTTCTACGGCAACACCATGAAGGGAAAAGACAGATAGTGCTCTTGAAACACAAGCCTAAATCACAAATATTTTGCATGGTTTTACCACAGGGTTTAATGAATGTTACTTAACTTTCCTGTTAATGAATGAAGCTAAGAGACATCTGATTGCTGTACATTTACAAAGGAAAATTAATGCCTTCTAAGAAAACAGAAACAAATTACAAAGCACAGTAATATATAGCAAACATCAGTTCAAAGTTGCTGCACATAATGGACTGGTAAAGTCAGAGAAGCAGTCTGCTAGCTTTTAGGGGAACAAACACAAGAGATGCAAACACAGCAGTTTTGCACTTTCTGGTGACATCTATCAGAAACCAGCACATTAGAAAATCTTCTTTAAAACTTATTCTGTAATCCAGCACTGTGATCACAATGCTTATTTAACATTCTGAAACACTACGGATGGGGAGTGATATAGAAAAATACATATACAAGTAATGTCCAACTGGGCTTATACTAGCAATGTCTGCTCCAAGCAGTGCAAATAAAATGGATGATTTAAGACCTTAATATTTTCTTCTTTGCTAGAGTCAGTTTCCTCAAATATTCCCCATCCTTGTCCATTTTTAGTCACCCATCTCTGGCACTGAGAAAAGTTTTTCAGTACTGGTGTTTGCACCTCAGCACATCTGAAAAGTTTCTTAAGCCATGATGCTTCAGACGATTCTGTGTTACAGACCGTTCTGTACCATTATAACTAGTGCAAAAGACAAGAAACAAAGCTCTGTGCGTTTCCATGGTAGTAAATATTTCTTACAAGAAAAACAGCTGAGAAATGGGATTATACAGCCTCCATGTGCTATCCTTGAAGCAGAACTGGAATTGTAAACAGGTAAGCAATTGCAACCAAAATTCCCAAGTTGCAGGGATTTCTATTCACAGTCTCTGCCAAGATGATGGCAGTCTAAGCTATTATTTCAGTACTCTGAAACACCAATTTGAACTAGCTGAAGCATTTACCTTTGAGTTCAGGGAGCACATTCTATGAAAACCACCCTATGACTCCATGACATTTTGTCCTCCTAAACGACATGAAAAAGTCAACTACTTTGCCTACTCACTAGCCTACAAGAAATATACCCTATCAAAAACATTGGGATCTGGATTGGCTCCATAACTGACACAGGTGATTGCTGTTCTTAACACAAAAATTAATGCGTAATAACAATAGCGAGCATGTGCACAATGTTTCTACTTACGTTTTCCAAACAGCTTTATAAACTTTAGTTATTTAATTCACAAAAAAAACCCCCAAACCATTCAAAGGAAGTGATTATTAGGTGAATGCTTAACGAACACAACCCAGAGATATTTTCTTTAGCCATGTGTCATGCTTTGCCTTCCACATACTTCTAAGATAAATATCTGCTGGAAAAATCAATTGGATAATTACTGTGAGTTATTGTTTGCAAGTTTATGTTTCTACTTCAGCTGCAAAAGGGAACCATTTGAAAGGTAGTCTGTCTTACCCTATTTGAAAAGATCTTCCTATAAACTAGGGTCTTTGCATTCAAACAACATCAAAGGACAAGCAATGATCTTGTGAAAATCATTCTGAATGCTGTTGCTGTCCTAGCTGGCCTGTACATTTCTGAGCACAGCTAATTAGTCACCAAGCGAGACTTTATTAACAGTGAAAGTAGCTATTTCTGCTTTATACTTTTCTCCACTCTCAGCCAGCTAAATATCTTCATTTCATCATATTTGGGGAAAAAGCTATTGCTATTTTTTATGGCAAAGGGAATAACCAGCTTGACTAACTTTTAATAAAAGCTTACTTTGACTAATATTAATAAGAGTTTGTGGGGGTGAGGGGGAGGAGGAGTCCTTCTAAATTAATTCTGCTTCTTTTACAGAGGCTTCCTTTAATGGATAGTAGCTACACAGTAAGCTCTGTCCTTTGTGCTTCTATATATCCATTAGCTGCTGCTTCTGAGCCAAGCGCCTTTACATTTTCTCAGCTCTCCCCCTTCCCTCTAATCAGCACCAGTCTTTCCGGTTTCTGCAAGGAGCTGATGGTATCTCCTTCAGCAAAGAGGCACTGCACACAAGTTGTTATAAAAGCAATGATGAACCGTCTCAGACTGCACAATTTATTCATGGACTTCCATATCAGAGACTCTGAAAGGAAGGACTAGGGTGTATTTCCCCAAGACATAAAAACAGACTAACAAAACCAACACATTTAATCACCAAAAATGCAGCATTCTCTTACAGAAAGTACAATTCTTTACTTCAGTTTAGATATCTTAGAGATTATCAGAATGACTGTCCTCAAGCAACTGCTATAATTTTGTTTTACTCACGGCTCAGATACAAACATGACCTCCCAAGCATTGCCTTCCATGATTTTGTTACTTTCCACTGGACTAGCTGGGCTGATAAAGCGCTCACTGTTCTCCAACTGCCACTCTAAATCAAAATCCAAACTCAAATGCCTTAATGAATGCCATTATTGAATTGCGAATACTTTCATTCTCCTGAATGACAGTGTCTGTGTTTAACTAAAAAATTACCACTTTTATTAATTTTTGCAAGTAAATAGTTTTTCTTCTTCAATGTTTTCCATTGATTTCCCCAACACCTCTTGCAAAATGTCAGCATTCTTCTTCAATGACAGTCTATATTTTGTTAGTGTTTGATGTCTTATCATTATACCACGTAATTTATTGTTTTCTAAAAAAGAAACTGTGTTGACCTTTAAAAATTAGATGTGACAGACATAAATGTAAACAGCCTCTTGCCTTTCTGAAGCAAATGTTTGTTTCCCCCCTTGTGATTTAGGCTGTCTTCAGTTTTTCTCTTATGTCAGCGTAATTCTCAGATGTTTCATCCCAAGAGAGTGACATTCAGTTATGCAACGAAGGTGTTTCTGGCACAGACTTTATTTTTCAGATACAAGGTAGATTAGAAGATCAGATTAATCATAAACTTGTTTACCAAAGAATCATTGATCCATTTAGGTTTGGACACCACCTTTAAGATTAAGTCCAACCATTAATCCAACACTACCAAGTCCACCACTAAATCACATCCCTAAGCACCACATCTACACATCTTTTAAATATCTCCAGTGGATAATGGCTCAACTCCTTCCTTGACAACCTTTTCAGTGAAGAAATTTTTCCTAATATCCAAATTAAACCTCCCCTATCACAACTTGAGGATATTTCCTTTTGTCCTATTGCTTGTTACTTGGGAGAAGAGACTGGCATCCACCTCACTACAACCTCCTTTCAGGTAGTTGTAGAGAGTTATAAGGTCCCCCGGAGCCTTCTGTTCTCCAGACTAAACAACCCCAGTACTCTCAGCCACTCCTCATAAGACTTGTGCTCTAGACCCTTCACCAGCTTTGTTGTTCTCCTTTGGATACACTCCAGCTTTTCAAGACTTAACATCACAGGACTGAAGGAAGTAAGATTTCCACTGGACAGCTTGCTTAATGAAGTCAATGGTAAAGATCGACAAGCTTTAAAAAAAAAATATATGTATATGGTGACACCATTCCATGGGAATTGGAGCTATTGCTGGTAGTGATTTATGATAAAACACATTCTAATAGTATATGATTCCACCATAGACACAAGATGCAGAGTATATGGCAGCAAAGAATTTATTTCAGTTTTCTGTGATGGGAGACGATTCCTGGATTAGATGATTAATTGCATTAACAAAGTGACATGCAAAAAGAAAAAAACCTGTGGGGTGCAGAACATTCTGACAGGAAAGATGTGTGCAAAGGTGACAACATTAGCATATCAATACGAATTTGTCAGTCATATAAACCTGGAACGTTGGGTTGCACTTTGCTTTAAAAAGATCAGTTTGCTCTTCACAAATAAGAAGTGACAGCAGTGAAAAACAGTTCACTCCTGCATGTTGATGACACTTGAAGTAAGCGAGATGCAACTGGATGAAGAAAATCCTCAAGTAAAAATATCAACTTGCTATTTTCTAACCCTAAGGTTTCCAGCTGCCTGTAAAGAGATGGCAGGAGCTGGGTAGCATGCAAAGAAACACAGCCTTCAGTGTACAGCCACAAGAAATTTCAGTAGGTATTTGATCCTGAATCAAGACAAAAACATCAACATAGAGCTTGAGATTGATTTTTTCCCAAGTGGAAACTTTCAAAAGTTCAGTTGTTTTGTTTCGGTTTTTACTAAATAAAAATTACTTGCTGTGTTTCACAAGAGAAACCACTTTCATAGTCCTCAAGTCAAATGCTTTCATTTGAGATTTGGAGACGTGAGAAGCAACTAGAATCTGTGGTAATGGAGGCCAAATAAAATCCTACCAATGAAAGACAGGGGTCTAAACAAAGCTGCTCTGTGTTGGCAGATAAAACTTCAATATTTTTAGGTCTCACTATTGATGCCTGCCAAAATGTATCATCATACAAGTGTTAATATAACCACAGACAAAAATCAGTGTGATTTTCAGTCATTCCTCCTCCCCCCACTCTTGCACCAAAAAAATTTGTTTCAACTTCTAATTATCTTCAGTCCTCTTTTTCAATCTCCTGTTTCCCTGCTATTTATTGATTTGTCTTTCATCCCTTTGTCCTTCCTTTGGATTTTTTCTCTTCAGCTTTCTGTATTTTTGTCTGTCCTGGGTTTACCAGGAGCCGTTTTGCTCCTTAGCAGCTGGTGCAAGCTCTGCGTTTTGACTTCCAGCCGGGGCAGAGAGCTGATAACACCGATTGTTTTTAATGGTTGTTAAGTAATGTTTATTCTGGCCAAGGACTCTGAGTCTCATGCTCTGCCGGGGATGAGGGGAGGCCGGGAGGAAGCAGAGACAGGACACCTGACCCAAGGTAGCCAAAGAGGTATTCCATACCACAGAACGTCATGCCCAGGGAGGTAACTGGGAGTTACCCGGAAGGGCATGGTCTCTCTTCGGGGGGGGTCGAATTCATTCAGCGGTGGTATCGTATTCTCCTCTCTTGTTATTTTCTCTTATCATTATTATTATTGGCAATGGCAGCAGTGATTTGTGTTATACCTTAGTTACTGGGCTGTTCTTATCTCAACCCGTGGGAGTTACATTCTCTCGATTCTCCTGCCATCCATCCAGGAGCGGGGAGGAAAGGAAAGAAAGAGGGAGAAAAAAAAAGGGGGGGGAGGGGGGAGTGAGTCAACGAGCTTTTGTGGTTGGGTTTAAACCACGACATTGTCTCAAATGGAGATTGGCCTTAATGGCTGTCCTTGCCTCCTAACCCAGCTCCAGCCTCCAATTACCCTTTCCTTTGCCTTCTTGGGCATCCCACACACTACACCAGTCAAAACCAAGAACATGAGGCAAGAACTGCTTAGCAGCGGGGCATACTAGTTCAACTTTCTGGGATAGCATTATTTCATTAGGGCAATGCTTGAATTCACCTGAAGTACATAAGCCAGACCAGGATCTCCTTATCTTTATCATCCATAAAAGAATATGTGTGCTCTATAGGAAGAGTGATGAAGGACTCTTTCTCCACCAGAATAATCTGGAAATAGATCCATTAAATAACACTCTGAACACATTAAGTCAGACACAAGAAATTAGTTTCTTTCGCCTACAAATGCTACCTCTACACGCATTCCTACCACTACAAATCCTACCTGACAAAATTAAATTATTTGAACAATTTAGCAAGGCAACAAACATTTTATCAACACTCACCATCTGTATTGGTTTTAAAGGAGCAAAAGATTTATAAAGCAACCTCAATCCCAAGAGCTTGCTACATGTATGAGAACAAATTATTTCCTGACAACAGCCTGAAGGGGATATGTGAGAATTAAAAGATTTATCTTTTTCCCTGCCTGCCTCAGAAAAGCTAAGGAAGACTCACATTTTAATTCTAAATATCCCAGATCTCTGGATTATTTTCATAGCACTTTTTGTAGCTACTTTCTTATTAGAGCCATTGCACTGGGGATGTGTATGTGTATGAAAAAAAAACCCCAGGCTGTGAGCTATTTCCTTTGTGGTTTATATAGACAGGAAAGGGTTTTCACCTTAATTTTTTTTAAAGGTCCAGTAAAACTAGAAAGTATTTTTAATGAGGTTCCTACCTGGTGCCAATCCTAAACAAATGGTAACCTTTAAAGAGAACAATGTTGTTGACAGACTAATATGGTTACAGAAAATGTCAGATGATCAACTATTACCATTATGGATGCAATAACACATTATAGGTGTAGGTACAGCATCTTGGTTTGGCTGGGGTATAGTTAATTTTCTTCATAGTAGCTAGTATGGGGCTGGCTTGGATCTGTGCTGAAAGCAGTGTTGATAACACAGGGATATTTTAGCTGTTGCTGAGTAGTGCTTACACAGGGTCAAGGCCTTTTCTGCTTGGCAGACTGCCCTGCCAGGGGGTAGGCTGAAGGTGCACAAGAAGTTGGGAGGGGACACAGCCGGGACAGCTGACCACAACCCCCAATAACACAAAGTGATATTCCATACCATATAATGGAACACTCAGCAATAAAAGTTGGTGGAAGAAGAAAGGAGTAGGGTGGGGATGTCCAGAATGAGAGCATCTGTTTTCCCAAATAACCATTACATGTGAGGGAGCCCTGCTCTCCTGGAGATGGCTAAACACATGCTTGCCGATGGGAAATATGAATGAATTTCTTTGGTTTGCTTTGCTTACACACACGGCTTTTGCTCTATCCATTAAACTGTCTTTATTTCAGCCCATGAGTTTTCTCATTTTTTTTTCCTCAAATTCTCTCCATCATCCCACCACGGGGGGAGTGAATGAGCACTTGTGCAGTTCTTAACTGCCTATAGGGGATAAACTATGACAAGCCCAAAACAGAATGCACACAAGGCTAAGGTAGCCTCAAGAAAAGAATAAATGCCAAGTTTCCTCATGAAAAATTGCAATTAATCCTTTCAAGGAGTTCGTGTCAAAAATAAGTCTCAGCTAATGAACAACAAATATGAGACATTGCTCCTCAAGTAGTGTGGAAGAAATAGCAAGGCAGAGGCAGCTCTACAGACTGGAATGTGTCTGCAGGAGCTGCATTAGAGGGCAATTGCCACAGTCCTTCCTTAGATGTATAATATGTTTAGGTGGGAGAGTAAAATTTTCCTACCAATATTATATTCAGTTATTGTTCTATGTGTATGTGCATTAAATTTATTACCCACGTACATGAACACACAAGATTCATGGTAGAATGTTTTTCTGCTATGCCAGAAAGCCAAGCACTACAGAAGTGAGAAACTAGGAGCTAAGTAGAGTTGACTATGTATTTTTAATCCTTGTGGAGAGTTGTAACTGAAACAGAAGAGCAAAGAAATATTTTAAGGCAAAATATTTAAAGGCAACATACCACCCTGTGCTGTCACAAAAGCAATGGAAAAGTTTGCTCTGAGAGGATCCAGCTTAGTATCTGAGAGTCCTCCCTTGAGTTCTTGCTAATAGTGTAAAGCAAGTGAAGCCTTAATAGTAAGAGTATCTAGGTCCTGGCCTGCTACATCAATGTTTATAGCAGCTTCTCAGTTGAGTTAATCCATCAGCTATGAGCATAAGTATCAAAGTTCCTTAAATATTTAAGAAGAGAAACCTGCATTGACAGGACAGTAGTTCAAAGTTCAGTGAGCCCACTCACTGAAAAAATAAATAAATAACAATACATATAAAAAAATTAAACAATTATGCACTTCAAATGTGTAGCT
This sequence comes from Lathamus discolor, assembly GCF_037157495.1. NCBI lineage: Eukaryota > Metazoa > Chordata > Aves > Psittaciformes > Psittacidae > Lathamus > Lathamus discolor. The sequence goes on from NC_088884.1 coordinate 112,193,317, forward strand.
GAATTAATAAGCAATAGAAACTGTTACTGTAAGAGGTCAAAATATTCGTTTGAGACAGTTTTTGACAGAACTAGACATTCTAAGTGAGCAATTTGATGTTTTTGTGGGAAATTTTCACTGAAATTTCAACTTTTTGCTAAAAAAAATTTTCCATTTAAAGGCAAGTTTTCCCCAGGAGCAGGGGAGGCCAATGGGGGAGGAAGGACTCTTCCTATTGCTACAGAAAATAACAAAATCTGTCTGATGAAATCATGCTCACAATCATGAAAATGATACAAGAAAGCATTTGCCATGGACAGTTTCTGCTTTGCATTGTAATTTATGACTACAAGCCCAGTCACCGAACATCAGTCAGTAAGCTGGACAGGATAAATGGAGAAATCAAACAGTGATTAAGCAAGATAGTAATTACACCTCATAAATGAAAGATGATCGTCCCTTTAGAAAGAGTATACAAAGAAAGTAATTTTGCAGTCAACTCTTGTTAATATTAGCTGTAGTGTAATACTGCATAGTCCAGCCTAGTACAGTGCAGCAGAGCAAAGCACAGCTAAAGAGCATTCAAGATCCACCTTCACATAAAATAAACTTTCTTTCTGATTACATTCAATCTCTGCGCTACATTATTATTTGAGAATTAATAATAATTAAAAAAAAAAAAAAGACATAATAGTAAAAATTTAGGTACCTTCCCCAAAGTTCCAAAACAGTCATCAAATGTGAATGCTAATGTTTGGAGTTTATCTAAATAAATAACATAATTTGTAAAGAATGCATCTTAAGCTACTATATTTTGCTTTCATGCATCTTCCTCCCTCTTTGCTACTGCTTATTCAAAACTCAGCTGGTGATGTATGCTATATCCACAAAAAATAGTCTAAATCATTTCACCTCAGAAAATTAATTGCCGTCCTCTCTGTTGTCTTCACAATGCTTCTGTGACATTGCTGAATTATTGAGAAAGGTCAATTCATTTGCAAAAAGATTCTTTTTCTGCCAAATGAGCCAGTCTGACACTAAAAAAAAAAAGGAGAAAGGTTTTGTGACTTGCTACATAAAAAAAGCAATCCCATTTTTTGCAAGGAGAGGCATCCATAGAAAAGCTTGGGACAAAATTACTGACATTTGGTTTCCAACCTTGACAGCCATGATTTGTTGATGTAACTGGTAATCTCAGAGAATTTTACAAAGCTGATTAGAAGAATGGGAATTCTGAAGTCGAGAGAGAAACCAATTTCTCCGAGCTGAGCTGTGCCACAGGCAAACTAGAACTCAGGTCTTCACAAACTCAGTTTAATGCTTCCAGCACTCAGCAACTGTTTGTCTTTTGCCTCTAGGAAAAAGCAGATTAACTAAGAACATACATTTCCTTACTTATTTTTTTTAGGTAAATACAGCTTTTTCCACCTGTTCAAAACCAAAACCTGCTGGGTTTAAGCTGTATCAAGAATATTGAACAGGGCTAGTATAGCACAAAAAATACTTTAACACACAGGAAGAGAGGTCACTGACAGTAAGAGTTTGATGGATCAGACTCCCAAAAGGATGTTAGCACATCCTATTACACAAGATGATCAAAGCAAGGAAAATATATTCAACACTACAAATTACTGGTAGAATTATGACAAACACAGTAATTACGGCCTGATTCTTATCTAAATTATATCTGCTCTTCCTGGACTATTTCCACTATAACTCATTTTTTATGAGGAAATTTGAAGTATTTTAAATGATAGCCAAGATAGACTAAAACCTTATGTTTGGATGCAAAGTTAAAAGCTGATTTTGCTTTTTAGTTAGAAAGGCAGAAATTTAGAGCAACTCCCCAGAAATCAGAGTATTTCTGGATTAACTTCAAAAATTGCCATGAATACCTAACCTAGCATCAGCATGTCCTTTCATTCTTTCATTCCTTACAGTGACTTCTATGAGTTTAGCCTGTACTCCTTTTTAAATAAATATATTTTCTCTAATAATCCAGTGTGCTATAGTACTTTTCAGTTTTATTATTACTACTACTTGTAATATTCAGTTCCTCCTGTATGCTTAATCTGCTCTGGTTAATCTGTTTCACAGAAGTTATGGATATTAAATGTAATGATGTACTTTTCCTAAAGGCCTCAAAATGCAACTATTCTGCTTTCCTTAAACTCTAAGGAATATAAAAATATCGATGTAGCAGGAAAGCTTCTTTTGCCTTGTGAATAAATCCCAAATGTTTTTTTAAAACAGTTTACTGAGCAGGCAGAAACAGAATAGCGATTTACAGACCATTGTAGCAAACTTGTGGGAAAAACTATTTGTTTTCTGGAAAGCTTGGTGGAGGGAAGTTGCTAACTGTATATTTCTAGAAAATCTTCCATTAGAAAAAATAGCTTTTCTACAGAGTTTCTGTATGCTTACCATGATAGCAATTACAAAATTCACTTGACTGTGATCTGGCTCTAACACTTAGAATTTAAAATAATTTTGGGGCAAAAGTCATAAGAATGTAGTAACCTCACATGTAAAGTTATACTTTTTAATTTGTATAATAAGGAAATAGCTTGTTACTCTTGTCTATGCTGCCAGAATATGGTCTCATATAAACATTCCAAGTAGACAGTTTTCTAAAATGGACGAGATTTCTTTTCTGTAATTGCCTGTAATGTTTTATGATGAACAATCCATAAAAATTCTTTTTTAATGAAGGAAGCAAGAACATTAAATAGCCTCTTAATACAACAGTGATAGTAAGATAATCTCTCCTGTTATCAAAAAGCAGAGTCAAGAAGTCTCCTTGTTTTACTTATCAGGTAGCAGTTAAATTCAGATGCATCACCGATGCCCTATGAATTATGTGATAAAGCTACCAGAAGATCTTGTTGCCATGATTCTATTCACACCTCATCTTACTTCAGACCTTACAGTGTGCATTTTATTATGTATTAATAGGCATGTACATTACTATATATAAATATATTCAGTAACTCCTGGAAACAGAAGAGACGTTAGTAAAATCCCCCTTAATTTGGATGTTTGGAAGGAAACAAATTGCTGGAAAAAGCCTTGTAGGAGACAGAGAAAATTGTTTTGCCAGTAGGTGTCTCTTTTATTTACTTTAGTGGACTTAGAAACAGGCTCATAGGAATTTCAGGTGGCAACAGCAGCTAGCCATTAGTTTCAAGACTGTAGGTTCAGAACATGCAAGATCTAATAAAACACATTGTTTTCATCTCTGATGTATGTGACCTTATGATACTGCTATAACTGTAACTTAAAAAGAATAGAATCATTAAAACAATTTAAAAGAAAATAAGAATATGAGGAAACACAGTGGAGTGCACACATATGTGTTAAGTTGCTGGTTCATCTCACCTATGACATCAAACAGACACTTGAGCAATTGGAAAAAGATGAAAAGGCAGAAGTGCCTGGAATTGCAAATGCAAATACTTTGTCTCCCACTGGAGAATATAAAAATGTACAACAGTCAGGGTGGAGGGAGGGAACCCAAAACCAAACAAACAACAATAAAAAAAACCCCAAAAAACCAAACCAAACCAAAAGCACACCCCCACCCCCCAAAGAAAACTAAAATTGAACAAGCAAACAAACAAAAACCCAAAAAGAAAAAAAAAAAAACCAACCCCAAAACCAACCAACTTGGTAAAGATTTCACACTACTTCGTGTGAGGGACTGCAACAAAGAATTTAAAGAGGAAAAAGAATAATAACAGGAAAGACAACTAATCACAATAGCCCAAGAAAATGTTTTTTGTAGCACATCCCATTTCATTTTGCCTTTACCTTCTCTCCACATACGATTATCAGGTAGAAGTACCACTTGAATCAATTCACTTAATTTTTAAAAGCAAAAACCTTATAATGCCTTTTCCTCTCAAAGCACTAGCTGACCAGGAAAGCAAATGAGTACTTTTCACTGAACTGTGCCCTACAAATTACATTTTGACACCAGCACCTCGCTTACCAACTATTCAATTACTTCAATCATGTCCTATGCACAGCAGCTAAAAAACAGAGGTCCAACCTCCGCTCATGACAATGGAAACTAAGTGTATTTAGCCTTTCAGAAGGATCGGAAAAGTCAAACTCTCAATAGCCGACGAAGTCCTCCTGTTTCTTTCTTCATCAGAGTTTTCTCACACAAAATATTTTGTGAATATTGTGTATAATTCAGAATACTTTTCATTTCTACGTAGTGTTAAGTTCTCATTACTCATCCCTAGACCTGCCCAGTTTCACTTCATTCTAAAAGTAGCTGACAGCGAAGTTGCGCTTCAGTGTCATACTCCAAAAGAATATCTGTCTTTGGCTCTGATTGTCCCCACCCCTCCTGCCACGATGAAAGGCCACATACAGTATTTCTGGGTTTCTCCAACCCCTTTACTAGAACATCCTTACTCACTTGCTTGTGAAGTTGCCTGCTATCCTATTGAGTCATTTTCAGCTGGTGCCAGGAAGAAGACTTGTGCATTTATAATCAGAAATCAAGTTCAAACTGAAACTTCCAGCTGTGTTTAAGCCACACAAATGAAAATAAACTGTTCAAAATCCAGGCTGACATTATCATGACAGCAGCACAATGCTAACAAGCAGCTATAATAAAGAGGGCAATGGTGAGCATCCTTAAATTGCAAAAATTCTCCTGCTGTAGCCAAAGCTTTGCATGACTGACTGAAGAACAGGAGCTGAGGAAAACTAAAAACTGCTCCTAAAGTATCATCTCTTCTAGCTAGCAGCTAGAAGGATGGAGACAATGAGGTCGTTAGGGTAAGCCTAATCAAGCAAGCAAATTGAAAAACAAAAGCAAACTTAGTGCCCTCAGTGCTATAAACAAAAAAAATGAAAAAGGAACCATAGAGGACAGATCTTGTGAAACAGAACTTCTGTACATAACAATGATGCAGCTAGCAATCATGCTAAATAGAGATACTGTGCAGACTGCTATTTTACCACAAATCCCTACTGGTACACTACTGCTGATATTCTCTGGCTCTCTTTCCCATCCCACACAGAAGAATTTAGTGGAAGAGTGACATCAATTGAAAACTTCAAGTACACCAGAAGACCTATAGAAGATTAAATCATAGTCTCATAAATAGCAAAGAATAGGGTAATTTCTAAATCTACCTTGTAATCAGGATGCTAAGTCAAAAGCTTAGCTTCTACTCAGCTCAGAAAGAAAGGTTTTGCTAGAACTGTGAAAAAATAACTTCAAGCTATATAAAGGAAGAACTACAGACAATCACAGCTACTTTCCTGATCAGACTTTGGATATTTCTTTCACATTTCTCAGTGTTTCTGTGAAGCTTGGGGAACTGCTAATAGCAGCAAGTTTAACCCCGGCTGACTGTACAAGCACAAAGGAGCTATCAGTGGAAAGGCAAAAGAAAACAGCAAATAGCAGATAATCAGAAAGCAGTCACTCCAAAATTTAGTATAGTCTTAACCAGAGGAAAATGAAACACTCCTACTGCAAATATGCATAACCTGGAATGGCCAAAAGCTAGCCTAAGAAATCACATGCCTGTGTTGGTTTTAGAAGAAAATGCCAGAATGCTTACCTTCTACAACCACCTCATTTTTCTACAAGAGACTGAGAAAAGACACAGATCTTTGTCTTTCGTACTACTCTTTTGCATAGGTCTCACCACAGCCAGGTAGGTTTTGTTACTCAGAAGTTAATAACAGAAATGCTTTCACTAAAGTTGCTGTTAAACTTATTTGAGGAACTGAATGCTGATGACCTTCAGCTGAACAATCAGTAAGTGTATGATCAGTACAAATGTTGATGGAGAAACACAGCTGACCTCACTGTTCAAGTAGATTTCCTCTTTAGGCAAAAGCCAATTACTGGCTGCTTAACCTCTTTCCTTAAATAAAATGGTAGCAAGACAGGTGCTAAAGGGTAGGTCAAGCTATTTCTTTGCTGGAGTCTTTTTGATGTAGGAAGATGTGGTTTTTGCTCCAATTGATTGTACCAGACTGCTGCTTTAGGGTTTCAATAAGAATGAAAGCCAGAGCACAGACAATTTATTCTAGTAATCACTAAAAGGAATCATAAATGTTCCCTAAAGAAGGCTGATCCACTTGCCCAACATTTTCCCTGTACTGTTTAGCGTTCCACTTCTTAAAACTAAACAGCTCCAGATACTCACCCACCTCTTCTTCCAGATTTGAACACCTGCAGCAACACAGCAAATAATACCCAGCTTACTGAGCAAGTGACTAATGAAAAAACAAGGTTGTTGCTAAAGGACATTTTTTCTTCTTTTCACACACAGAGGGATGGGGAAAAGCACACTGTATAAAAAGCTCCCTACAGGAGTGGAATAGTTCCTCAGCGTCCTCAGGGTACCCCTGAAGAGGAAGACAGGACACTTTTGTCACATACTGTGTTGGTGGTCTGGCTGACATACCACAAACACAGACTACAAAGAGCTTCCTGGTTTTTGTTTAAAGTCTGAAGGACTCAATTTACCTATAGCTGTGCCTATGTAAGGTGATGTTGACCAGTACGGACTTATCACTGTGACTAGGAATGCATTGAGAACAATTTCTCTTGGCAGCACTGTAAAGGATTAGGGAAGGACACATGGGACTGGTTTCTCCAGAACACCCAGTGTGCAATGGCAAGCAGTTTTCCAGGACAGAGAACTAGACCAAGCTTCCTTCCTGTGAGAAAAGAAACAAGAACTCAGACTCCTGCTCTCAAAGTCAAAATACAAGCCCTAGTTTGCAACATCGGGTCAAATTACCGCACATTGAACATTTTTCAGGGGAACTCACCACTGAGACAGAATCTACAGCACATGACTAGGACATGACTCCATGAACTGTACAGAGTAAGTAGTTTAAACACAGATCCTTCATGTTTCTGTACAGGGTGAGTTACTGGACATGCTAACAGTATGCTGTTCCTGTATGTTTGCACTCTGCTGCAGTGTTGGCAGTCCTGTGTGCAAGAAACAAGGTCCCACTAGCCTGGGAATGTGAAAAACACATCAGCTTAGTAACTGAATAGAGTCTGAGGCTCCTAGTTTGGGCATAAGGGTGGAAAGGTATAGGGCACAGGGCTGAGTTTGTGCTTTCTGACTCACAGCCATGTGAAAATCTTGAGTGAAGCTCTTAGAGTCAATAGCTGAATGTCCAAGTCTCTGCTATAATTAGTCAATTCAGTAGTCCTCACTCACTGGAACCCCCATCTGAACTCTTTCAACACTCAAACTCACAGAGACCTTCTTCACCACAGTTAATTCAACTTCTTGGATTTTGTCTCTGATTTAGACCATTTATTACAAGTCAGACTTCTTTGCCCAGATAAGGGATTCTCTCAGTCTATCCCACTGGTCTATTTCAGATGACATGATACAACAAGAAGCCCTAGCTACTAAGCCTCTGGCCAGCACCCCAGTGATTTTACCAAAGGAGAGCACCTGAATCACTCAACTGCTTATTCCTTACTGCCTTCCCAAAGTCCCCTTTACACACATCCAAAAGGCAGAGAAATATACCCCACAGTTTGCTGGAGAGCTAACTTACAGCGTGGTTCAACTCTCTCAGCACTACTACAGCTTCTGCTGACCCTGCTTCTTACTATGAAACCTCTTGAGAACAGGGCACAAAGTCTGCTGGGGAAACAATGTGTGAACTACTATTCCCTTCTTCAGACTCACCTCCATGGAGAGGATAAAAGACAATGCAGGTGGAAGACTTGGGTCTTGAAACAGAACTGTGGGATTAACTCCAGTGTTTTTCCTGTGATGAGGACCTGCAGCATGTGGGTAGGTTTCACATGTGCTATAGCAAAGGGTGGTTTTCAGCAGAGATTCTCAGCCTGGGATGGGCTGCTGCTTGGGATCATGGCAGGTGGTAAGAACTGAGAAGCATACAGAAATGGCCACAGTTGCCGTCAATCAAATTAAAAGTGCAGTGCAGACCTGACAATTAAAGTGCAGTCACTATTTCCACTGGGTAAATACAACAGGGAGGAAGTGGCACACAGGAATATTTGATTTTTGTATGAAGCTTTTGTTTAAAAATAATGTAAATGTGTCATTGTTGATAGGGGTGTTGTATAGCTCCCACTCCTGTGATACAGCTGAAATATCTGCTGACGACAAGTAGTAGCTCTAAGCTGTTAAAGCATGGAGCAGATCAGCACTAAACCACATTTTCTCCCCAAGGACTGCAGCTTGTTGTATAACAAAGATTCGTTAGTTGAAGTCCCTTGCAATCAACCCTTGCATAAAGCATGCATCCCCAATGCCAGCTGTTGTTAACATGTTAATGAGAAAATTGATTTCTTGGATGTGAAGTCATCAGGTGTTACATTTCCTCATTTACTCTCTTCTACCAGCATAAAAATCACTACATATAAAAATATTGTTTGCTCAAAATAATAATAGTACTAAGTGTAGAATAAATGCAAATAAGTAAAAAAGAACTAAAAAAGGTAATTTTTTTTGAAGACACAATGGAAACAAACCCTTACCGCTTTACACATATTTAAGGACATCTATGTTTAGGGCTGCATAGTGTTCCAACAAAACCCAGTGTCTGAGGAACATGCAAATGCCCTTACAGGCACGTAAGAAAAAGCCACATTATAATTTTACAAATGTTTCTTGATGTCGGTCGTGGTTTAAGCTGGGCTTAAACCACAGAAATGTCAATTACAAGTTACAGATAGAAAAGTGAAATTAGAGAGCCACAGGATGTATTTATCTGTCTGAAAGGAGTCACTATTCCAAACCTGTAGTTAACGGAATGGTTAAAAAGAAAGCGTGTACTAAATAATAGAGAGCAGCAAAAAAGCAGATCTGAATCCTCTGGAATTTAGGAAACAGCTTTAATCAAAAGCAGCCCTGGGATATTCAACTAATTAGCCCTGCAACGACAGGGCAAAAAGACTGTTTTAAGACTTAAACAAAGGCAATATAAAACAAATCTCTCAACATAAACAAGATGAGAATTCCTTTTCCCTGTGGCGCTCTCCACAGCTCCTGAAAGTGCCTGCTGCTGTCAATGAATGAAATAAAAGGGGAGGAGGGAGAACAAAGAGGTGCTATCTTACCAGCCGATGAAGCTTATTGCTCCACTCCCTTCATGACGCTGGGAACTCACAAGCCTATAAAATGTGCCTTGGCTCCCAGTCAGCTTCTCTTTCAGCAAAATCAAAAGCAAGAGGTGGCTGTACAGAGGAGCAATAGGATGCTACTCTACCCAGAGGTAGCTCTCCAGGCTCAGCTGGTACAGCATTTCTAACAGTTGAACAGAGTAGCCAAAGCTTTTCTGGCAGGTTTCTCATTCCCACTGCCTGCTGTGCTGCCTCACTCCCTTTTTTCTTTCTTTCCCCTTCTTACCTGTTTGTGGTGATTTTGGTGGGCTGCGAGAGGGGGCTGGGAGAGGCACATCATTTCTGGAACTGAGGAGAGGAACATCCAAGATGACTTCCGTCCCCACATCCAACGGGAACATGAGCATGAGCAGCAGGTGGAACATTAGCCTTGCTGCAGTGGGTGATCCCTGGGGACAGGAACTGGGAGCATCAGCTGGAAACACTTCTCCCCCTGTAGCATCCTCAGCAGCCAACTTCTCCAACCAGTTTGTGCAACCCTTTTGGCGCATTGCCCTGTGGTCTCTGGCTTATGGTGGTGTGGTGGCAGTGGCTGTTTTCGGAAATCTCATTGTCATCTGGATTATCCTGGCTCACAAGCGCATGAGGACAGTGACCAATTACTTCCTGGTGAACCTGGCCTTCTCCGATGCCTCCATGGCGGCTTTCAATACTCTCATCAACTTCATCTACGCGCTGCACAGTGAATGGTACTTTGGAGAGGCTTACTGCCGCTTCCACAACTTCTTCCCAATCACAGCTGTCTTCGCCAGCATCTACTCCATGACAGCAATAGCTGTGGACAGGTGAGAAAAGAAAGGAAAAGTTTGGGGGTGAAATGTCAAGTTCAAATTCTCTGCTGAAATAAAAATACAGAGAAAACAACCATAAAGTAACAAGAGGCAGAGCTCTCAATAGGTCACTGTTTGTGCTCCTCTGTACTTCTGTGACTTCTCTCCCTAACACACAGTTTTTCTCCCTGTCTTTGGTCTTTCTCCTGTAGCCTTTCATTGTTTTCACTCTCACATTTTGTTTTACATTTCCTCTCTGTTTGACTTCAGTGGCTCTTTCTGCTCCATCTTTTAATACTGATTCAGTAACACCAGCCATTGCTCAGGGTTTTGCTTCCCCACGTGTGAAAACAGTATCTGTCCCTCAGTCAATGTCATCTAATTCATACCAATAAGTAGTTGTAGAGATTGTGTGTGAAGGGAGAGGATTTCAAACTTCCTTCCTCTTTGTATTTTTGCAGCTGGCGGAAGCATTTGCCTCCTCCTCAGAAATCACTTCAGGCTCTGTTTTTAATAGTTCTTTCCATAGACAGCTCTGAGTTACTTGGTTCCTCCTGATTTTATCTAATGAGACCACTTACATTGTCGTTGGTGCACATCCAGAGGTCTGGTAAGAACGTGTTTTCAAAGTGCTTGATCTTTTTCTGATTACTTCTGGCAAAGGAAGCCTCTGTGACTGTGAAAAAAAACAGGACAGGAAAAAATTTACCTTTCTGTTCTTGACGATAATAGAATAGGACAGCTATTGTCCGATTTTGAACAGAGGTGCTTTGATGCACCACATTTCTCAGAAGGTGATGTGAGTCTTCCCTGGGAAATATTCCTTTCTTTATGATAATTTTCACATTTGCTGTACTGGAGAGGTGACTTACCCCGTGCTTTAGATCTCCAATGAATTCCTGAATTTTCATTCAGAAAAACAGATCATGTTGTACTTCAGATCTTTTATTCCTTTTAGCAATACACTCTAATCACTCATAAAACTCTTTTCTACATATCCAAATCACGTTATGCATCTTTCCTGACCTGACTTGGCAGAACTGCAGCACTTTCTGCAGCTGGTAGCTAAGATTCATGGTGATGCTAGGTTAAGAATTGGTGATGGTAGTTAAGATTTTTATGAGGTTCAATCCACCTTCTGAAATGTTATTTCTCATTTCCAGGTGCAAAGATTGAGAAGCATGCTATTGTACCTCTTGTCTACACTGTGGACCAGTTCATAACAATGCTTTTGTGTTGGTCATTCAGAAAGATAAAAGGTTTTTAACTGATGGTGAGGATTTAACTGTTATTGCTGCAGCTGATCACATCATTATCTGAGCAGTTACTTGGATGCTCTGAGTAAGGTTTTTTCATTGTTCTGGCAAAAACATCCACGGAGATGTAGTACTTACCACCTTGAAAGTTCACGAATTTATGCTAGGAAACTGGAAACAAAGATAAATACAGTTCCCTGGGAATCCAAAGGGTGCATTTCCAGAGTAAAGAGTAGCTCTGCTCCACACTGAAGTGCAATGGTCATATGCAAATACATTAGAAATGTTTTCCTTGGTTTAGCAATGTGACACAGTGACACTCAGAAGTGAGTCAATTACTGCTGTTGCTCACTTTGATCTATTTCTTGTCTGACAATCCCCTGAAAAAATCACGATTTCCACCCCTCCACATCTTCCAAGCTCACCTGCCCTCAGAGGCATATCAAAATCTTCCCTTGGGAAACAGTGAGTAATGCCACAGCTGCGTTCAGGAGAGCTCTCTATAGTACCAAGGAGCATCTTGTAAAACAAAGAACAATCTAACCCTCCTTCCCTATTCAAACCACTATTCCTTCTCTTTTTATACCAAATCACACCTGATGCATTCAGCACCTTTATCCATTTCCTGCCTGCTATTGCAGAACAATTCTGCAGATTCAAGAGGAAAACTGAGGGTCAAAGTGAATCCCAAGTAATGTCCTTAGATGTACAGTCTGCTACATTCCAAGGCACACATCTACTGGGTGGACAGTTTTTAAACTTTGGGTCCCATTTCTGTGAAAGTTCAGCCAGTGCTTCAGACAGGTCCCTGTGCTTTAGTTTTGACCCAGTAAACCCATCCTTAAACATTCATGTTCATCTAGAATTCAAAAAAAGAAAAAAAAAAAGCCACAAATTAGGACAAAAATTACTGAGGGAACGGAAATGATGGGATTGTATGAGATGATTTAGTAGTGGAAATTGTTAACATCCCAAAACTGAAAAGTCATGGGTTGCAACTCAGACTCACTAAAAAGTATGCCGTGTTATGCTCCACTGATCATTTTAGAACATCCAAACGTTCACAGAGTATGAATGAGTCACTGGGATTCTAGACATCACTAAGCAGACGTCACAGGCTGTACATGTTTCCTTTCACATCTGATTCTGTAGGCCAAGTTGTGTGCACTGGGCTGACACTGATTTCCATGGAGTAGGTGGTTCCTTCAGTGGAGTGTGCTCATCTGGAGATGATGATGAAACTATCCAAGACTGCTGTATGGCCACCTGGTCATTGAACATAGACAAAATTTATGTGGGTTTATTCACAGTTCTGACCACCCCTTCCTGGTGGTCTTTTTTCCCTGACTTCTGTTTCTTTTCCAACAGGCTGTTTGCGGTCTACTGCAGAGATGCCACAGGTAGCTTTAACCAAACCAGCCCAAGTATCAAGCTGCACAGATTTTACACTACTGCTTCAAAGGCATTCATTCATTCATTCTATCTTCTGTAGTTCATGCTACACAGTACCACAATTACACTGCTTCCAGTGCAATAGTTCCTTTAGCTACTTCATGGAGATAAGCTTTTAAAACAGCCTAAGATAAACTGAATAAGGGATAGTTCTGGAGCCAATATGCCCTTGCCACTGGTAATTATCCGAAAGGGTCATATGTCTTACCTCTGTCTGTGACTACTTGCTGTGGTACAGTTCTTGGACATATTAAAGGCAGTAACTGAGGTAGAATTTATGCCATCTGGTCCTGGCTATTGAAGACCCACTGTCCCTTCCAGCAGTTCTTAACATGCAAAAGAGATAGCTCATGTACGATGGCACTTATTTCCAGTCCCAAGATTGCCTCATTATACAACCAGCTCTGTGTGTAGGCATAGAAATTCTCTGCAAATATCTGATTGTAAAAGTTCAGAGATGTAGGAATATAACATAAAATAAGATGCCTCCAGTAGAGTATTTAGTGCTTTATGCATTTTTTCCTGGGTTTTAGCACATCTACAGTGTGACTTTTTCAGTTATTGTTCTATCAGCAATTCCATAAAGATTTCTTCACTTCAACAAGTTAACTCATTGTAAAAGCAACTGCTCTGGAATTATACAAGGTACTCCAACAGTGGCAGTGAGTAGCTGCTGATGCTATTTAAATCTTACCACTTCTTTTCTTCCTAGTATGCCAGCAAACTTTTGGTCTTTGAAGAGGCATTGCATATATATTACATTTATTTATATACCAAAGTTATTGAAAAGAGTTACACATGCTCCAATATTTTATACAAATATAAATAATATTACATTTATGATACACTAATATTCTGCATTACTGCAAAACAGCTTATACAGCTTACTGCTGCTCAGTATGGATCAATGTAATAACATCAAAAAAACACATAAAATATTTTTTTAACAAATTATTACCAAAGAAAGAGTAAAATGATGGATTTAACCTAATTCTTTCCAAAGTTCAGATTCTGCTAAATGCTACCCACCTTAGTCCTATACTTTGCAAAATTTCCAGCCCATTTTTCAGTTCAGCTACTTGCAGAGTCAGAGTTATTGCAGTAGAATGATAAAATAAAGCCCTATATTAAGAACTAAGAGAATTCCACTTTCATGCACTTTTTTTAATCACAGAACTTTCCTCACGTTGTGTTGATGCAGACTCTGGAGTTGTTACAGTTTTCTGCATTAATACTGAAAGTTCAATAATCAACTTCAAATCAGGAGGTTATCAGAGTAAATCATCATTTTTAAAACTTAAAACTGAATCATGTCCCAAAGTCCAATTATGATTTCAATAATAACTTAATCTTCTCCCCCATTTTCTGGTCCTTCTGATAGAATGAAATATTTTCGACCTACAGGCAGATACAGAACTTTATCCTGTATTTGTCTAGTCCAATAGAGCTGTTATGAAACTTTCTATTTGTATTTATTCCACAGAACTGTGTCTGCAACTCTGTTTTTAAAAGCTATTCAAATTAGAGCTAAAAGACAGGTGTGTAAGTACTCTTACCTCTGGTATCCTAGTCAGCTCACTTAAGTATGGCTACACAGAATCACATTGCTAACATGGATAACATATTGACATTAGCATGGATGTTTTTACAAATTTGATTGAAAAATTGAATAATCAAACAGTTTGCAGCACAATGAAATTCAGAATCCAACAGCCATGGGCCCAGCTTTCTCCTTCCCAACACCCCTACACTCACTTTGCTGAACACCAGACTCAAAATCAGATTAACCTTCACTAATGAAAGATTATATAATTAGAGAATCTCCATGTTTCAGAATATGATGGATTCTTGTAATTAGCAGTCTCTGTTTCCTTTTGGTTGCCCTTCTCATTTCTTTTTAATAACCCATCTCATGCTTTTATAGTTCCCCATTTTTAAAAGAAACACTACCACAGCACCTTTTGGGGGCTTTTATTGTTTCTGCTGAGATGCTAAAAGCAGCCATAATCAAGAGAATATTAAAAGAATAATAACATTTAAGCCTGACCGTAGCCACTGTTAAGGATCAACTCAAAAGCTCCTTGTTTACTTTGGGCTTCCTCTTATAGATGTTCTGTAAAGCAGTCATTAATGCTGATGAAGAATATATTTTATGTCTGCACAGAAGTCACTGATATTTTCTATTATTATTATATCACTTGCTATCAGAGCCTTTCTAATTTCTTTCAGCATGTCATCATTATTACCATGAATTAGCTGAGTGTGTAATCTTGAAGCTGATGTTTTCAGTCAAGCATGGAGTTTCAAACCATACAATTCTACATTATTCATTAATACATTTGTTTTACTTGACTTGATTTTAAACTATATTTAACATTCAGTTTTACTCTTCTGCTTGCACAATCTCCTTTTTATGAACCTTAGTATTACAGTGTTATTTTCCTCCTACCTAGTTTCTATTACACCAATATTCTTGTTCAAAACTTGTCCTTCTAATTTCCCACTTGATTTCTTAGACTTCTAATATGTCTACAGAAGCCTACGTATACTGGGTCAGTTTTCTATTTTTCTGTGACATTGTTCAGTTACAGATGGCTGTTAATAATCCCTCTATACACTCATTAGGCTCCTGCATAAGTAGTATAATACAAGCTTCTAACAGAAAACAGTTAAAAGGCATAAACATGTGGTTTTAATTTATTAAATTCATCATATGTACACACTCAGATCCTCAAAATATCACTTAGGCTCTTCATTCTCTTCAAGTGTATGCTGCAAGAGCAGTTATTACTGTCACAAAGTAGTACCACAAGCCCTATCAATGAATCTGTTACTGAAATTCTCAAGTAGGCAATTGGGCCATTGAAAAATGGATTATTTTCCCAGTAGAATACATTTTGAAATCTTTCTCTGCATGAGTTCCTATTCCTGGAACAAATTGCTCAAGGCCTACATGTCCCATAAAGATTTTAAATTGACACTCCTGCCAAACTATG
Organism: Lathamus discolor; assembly: GCF_037157495.1. Taxonomy (NCBI): domain Eukaryota; kingdom Metazoa; phylum Chordata; class Aves; order Psittaciformes; family Psittacidae; genus Lathamus; species Lathamus discolor. The sequence goes on from NC_088884.1 coordinate 112,208,933, forward strand.
CATGACCATCTTTAATCTAGAATAACATTATCTGAATTGGGAGTTACCTGTTCTGTCTGCTCAGAAACACTGAAGTGTAGGGAAATGTGTGTATGAAAAAATGATCTTAAACATGTCTGACAGGTTAGGATATGGAGGCCTATGACCTACCCTAGGTTGTAGGGTAGAGGCATCAGCAAAAGATCCACAAAAGATGTACACCAGTACTTGCAATCTTGTACATGTGCTTTGTACCAAGTGTTTTGTGCTTAGCTCACCAGTGAAAAGAGGAGGTTGAAGCAACAGCAGGCAGGAAACCTGCATTGCCCAACCAGCTGCTATCCCCTGCACAGAGATGAGCCCAAATAGAACTGCAGCCTTTGGCCCCTCTCTCACTCATCTTCCCTCAGATTCTGTTGTCTCAAAGTAAATGGCTGCTATGTAAAAGAGATAATTTGCTCTGAAAACTGGAGCAAGATACATATTAGCAGAGGAAAAACAAAAACAAAAAGCTAGGTAGGTTTCTTTTCAGGTTTCTTGTGCTTTATAGGGTATTTTGCCCAGAGAGAACTCCTCCTCAAATCTGAGAATATTTGCATCTGAAGAAATGGATGAAGGGAGCTTCTGTAAACTCACTGTCCTTTTTTTCCACAGGATGCCATTTTATGGTTAGTTAGCTTTACCTTTCTCTGGTGTCCCATAAATACACAAAACACTACCTGCCTTACCCCCAGACTAAAGCTCAATACAGCTTTTTTTCTAAAGTAATGGATGACTTCATAATCATAATTTCATGAATCAGCCTTGGTCACTGTGTATTATGAAGGGGAAAATGCAAAATATGGTTTTGAAATTATTACTATTATATTATTACCTTGCAGTCAAACCACAGAATTCAAATAGAAAATCCTTTCCCTATTTCTCTGTTTTCCAATTTGTATTTTAAGATAGAGATATATTTTAAGATGAAGATGAAGGTAGATGCAGATTAGATATTGGGAACAAATTCTTCGCTGTGAGGGTGGTGAGGCAGTTGCACAGGTTGCCCAGAGAAGCTGTGGATGCCCTGTCCCTGGAAGTGTTCAAGGCCAGGTTGGATGGGGCTTTGAGTAACCTGGTCTGATGGGAAATGTCCCTGCCCATGGCAGTGGGGTTGAAACTATGTGAGCTTTAAGGTCCCTTCCAGCACAAACCCTTCCATAAGTCTATGAAGCACATCATATTTCTGGATTTCAGTATCTAGGCTGCCCTCTGAATATTAGTAGTCCCCAGAACCAGAGACAAAATGTTGTACAGGAGAGCATTAAGGGTTCAAAAATCAAGAGGTGAAACATAAAGGACTCTATGCCTTGGGGGCCTAAAATAATTTTCTGGGTTTGACTATTCTCTTTCTTTCTGAGAAAAGAGGTGAAATAGTTTCTGCAGAACATCCTGATACAATGACTACAAGATTCAGACTGTGAGAGACCCAGGAAAAATAATTCATTTGTTGCTGTGGTACAAACTTATAATGATGAGGATAAAACAGAGAATCTTTTTGTAGTTTGCAGTACTTTTCAAGGTTTGTCAAGGGTTGGGTATTTTCGGGTTTGGGATTGGTTTGTTTGTTTTAATGTTATTGTGTATATGCCTGTATTTCTGACTGATTTACCAGCCAGGACAGAAATTTCCATCATTCACATATTTGTGTTTACCTAAAGTTATTCAAAATGACTGCAGAAGAAACAAGCCACTCAGATGACAGTGTCAAAAATATAGGCAATCACAGAGTAGAGTGGGTTGTACTCTGTGCTCTGGAATTAAACAAGGTATTCCAGCAGTGACAGTGAGCAGCTGCTGATCCTATTCACATCTTAGTAGTGTCTGTGTAGATGGAGATGGTTTCGCAGACACTGCATTGATATTGGTCATTGATAGCCAAGATAGATCATATTCAAAGAACAGGAGGAAGAGAAGCCCTTCTATCGGGAAGTCAGTTAGCCCATTATTTTATGAGACAGACCAAAGAAAAGTGTTATCCCTTTTCTATTAATATGCACAGGTATTGAAAACATTGTGTAAAATCAATTACATACTAATAAAAATCTAGCCCATTGTCAGTTACCAAAATGTTCCTCAAATAGAAATCATTGCACTGTTTATGAGAACTCAGCTGCACTGAAGAATTTCAATATTCCTGTTTCAAGGTTTTTGTTAGGAGGTACCCAAAAGCAAGACCTTGAAGGCTAGTCCTGATATCAGAAAAGCTGCATTGTTATCCCTGCTCAGAGCATGACAGCCATTCACCAAGAACAGCATATGTGCCGCTGGAAAAATCAAGGCCAAGTTAATCCTTCTGGGAGATTGCCCATTGATCTCTCGTATGTACAATGTGTTTGTTTATCTATCATGCTGTCCTACACTCTTTCTTCATGCTGTCAGTTTTAAGGTGATTGCTGAGTAACAGCAACATTTTTCACTATAGATCCTTCTAGCCACCAAAACCAGTCTTATTCAACAGTCCTACAAAAATGTCCATAACCCTCTTCCTGAACAGAACGTCAGTCTAAATAAATTAATACAGACTATTCCCACAAGAAAAGATGGAACTTTATACTAGTAGGTAGAAGATAAAGATTAAAGAATGCAAAAGTTGAAGATCCGGTTTTCAGCATACAAAAAATGTTTCTAAAATCTCACAGTTCATTCCATCCTCTTCAGCCTACTGTATCTACCTTATAAAGACCTTTCATAGGATTTTTCCCCAGCAATGTTTTAAATAAGGGCAGGGAATCATAGCAATTTCCCTACCTATATTTCTTAATTACCAGTTGATTCCAAATACAAAGTTTCAAAACCAGCTTCTGTTTTGAGGGAATAACAGCATCTGTGCATTCCCAAAGGAAGTGCACTCTGCTGTCTGCTGTTGATGAGCCACTTATACGCAAGCATTATGGTTCTCTCTCAGTCTCTTCCTTCGTCAAGTCCTAATTTCCTATTACAATCTGGGGCTGAATTGATTACTTTTTCCCCCATTTTAGTTTATAAACACACTGTAAACAGGTGAAACAAACCACTTAGAATGATTAAAGGGTTCCAACTGTGTCTCCAGATAGGCATTTGTAGGATCCAATTTTGAACATCATTTTAGTTGTAAAATGTCTTACATATTTTTGCTACGATTTTCTAAATAATGTGCTAAGAAGAGAAAATTTTCCTGCCTGTATTAGTCAGTGTACGCTGTCTTACAAAAAGAGAAATCAGGATTTTTTAAATAATCTTTTCTATTGTCAGAACCATAATACGGAAACTTCAGAAGCTTTTATGGGATTTTTATAGGACCAGTTATTTGTCTTTTACGTTATTTGTAAACTGTAACAGAGCTACGTGCTATCATTATAACCACTGGCTTAAACAGTTTATCGATGTTATTCAAATGAGGACTGTCTCTATTACTGTTTCAGAAAAAGCAGATTTGCTTGATTTGATAAACCCAAGAAACAAGTAATAAACAGTAAATTGCAGACTGAGAAGTTCTGAAGGAAACTAGATCTATTCTGACACATGCAGATAAGAAAACAGCCTTGAAGGAAAAGAGTGCTGCAGCAAGCACACCATGATGCACCACCATTACATCTTGCAGCCTGACTGATATCTCATTAAGTTCACTAGAAAGATTATTGCTGACTTTGGCTGTAATAAGCTACGGACAAAGATTAACAAAACACAAAGCTGAAAGAAAAACAGTGACAGTGGGATTTAACATGATCCCAGGAAACAAAATGATGTGCTAATGATCCCTGTGATGAAACTAAAGTGCTGCTGCCTAAAAAGGCTTTAGAGTAATGCATAGAATATGGTTCAAACGTTGAATAATCCACACTCTTGCAAGTGTCAGCCTGAATCTCTACCTAGAATAATAGAAACATAGGATAGTTAGGGTTGGAAAGGACCTTAAGATCATCTAGTTCCAACTCCCCGCCATAGGCAAGGATGCCTCACACAAGATCATGTTGCCCAAGGTTCTGTCCAACCTGGCCTTGAACACTGCCAGGGATGGAGCAACCTGCACATATTTACATCTCTAAATTTCTAAATGTGCATATTTCATCTTATAATTATTTTCCAAGTGTTAATGTTTATGCTGGATGGGGTACTGGCTTCTGCTTGTTGTGATAAAGGAGCATAACGAGTAAATTCTTTTTAGTCGTTACACTTTAGAATCGGTATTGCTGCTTTACTATGTGGAACAAGCTATCTGTGGCATTATCAGCAGCTCCCACTGGAGTAAGGAAGCATTAGAAGTTCAATCTTGAAATCAAGTGACTTCAGTGAGTTCACAGCACTTTGTTCAGCAGAGAGTCCCATTTCTCCAGCTCGGTGACTGACTGAACAGTAAACGTCCAAAGACTGCAAAGTCAAGTGGCACAGTACCCCACTGAATAATGTTTGTGTGGCTACAGAACTCTTTTCCACCATGTAACAAATCTGCAGCTGCTTGTAGCCATTATAAATCCTCCTTCAGCTCAAATGCCTACCATCTTTTAGAGTGCTTAGAGTCAGAGGTGTAGGGAGGTCCAAGGTCTGTGTATAAATATCACAGAATACAGTGGGCCTACAAGGGCCTCAGCACTGCCACCTTCACTGACTTCAGAAGGACTGCGTAAATTCAGACCACTTAAAAAACAGTGGAGAAGCAGAACAACAATTAAGACAGATTACACTGGAGCATCAGAGAAGTCCATTTGTTCCCCTTGCATGCAGTTTATGGCTGCCTGATCACAGAAACAACTCTTTGGGAGTTCTCTCTCATAAACCTTCAGAGTCAAAAGGTCTTGCCATCACAGAATCCCACTGTCAAAACATTGTGCTTTTCTTCTTACCTTGGAAACTCTGGGCTAGTAGGGCTGATTTTTCTCATATGTCTTCTGCCTTTACATCACCCCAGTTTCTTATTCTCTCCTCTCTCAACCCACTTTCTATCTGCAAATATTCTACATTCCTGCTTTCTTTGCTCCTCCTGTTAGTTTCTCATTATTCTTGTTTCATTTCAATCCCTATTTTGCATTCAGCAAACTGTTTACCAGTCTCAGTTCTTCTGCTTCTGCTCCGTACCCTGTATCTCATCATTCTCCCCTTCATTCCTGGCCTACTCACACAATCCTTTTTTTTCTACACCGTGTTCAGCACCATTTAGTGCACAATTCAGACAGCATGTCTGCTGCTCTCCATTGTGACTGGCACTTTGCCATACAAAATCTATTAATGGATATCAAACAGATTAAGGAAATGAGCCCTAATGACAGAGCTACACCATGAAAAATTACAGACGGTTGTCAGCTGTAGGTAATTGGAACATACAGGGGCAATATCCTGTATCATACATACATATTCCCCATACTTAACCTCCTCACCTCACTAATTTCCTGAGCAACACCTACACATGGAAATTCTAGCCTGTGCTGGCAGGAGCTTTCATTCCTGATGGAAATATCCCAGCCAAAATGCACAGATATCAAAGACAAGGGCCAACTGGAAAAAATAGCCACTGCTCCTTCAGGTTGAACTTAAAGTGACAAGCAAACAACTTACCATCCTTAGCTGCCAGTAATGGCAATATTGGCAATAAAATGGCTTTTCCAGCACACAAAAATTACAGCCAGGAATAGGTATGCCTCCTTCGCAAATGACAGTTAACAGTGCAGGAAGGACTCCATTCTCTTCTAAGCTTCTTTTGGGTGCAAAGATTAACAACCACAGACAGCTCAGCCATGGAGGTGTCTTTTTAACCTGCAGCTGAGAGTCATTCCACATTTTCCACTGTCCTTAATCATGGCAGTGATGGCTTCTCTAGGAAATTGCTACCAAACTTAAATGACAAATTTGAGTGAGTGTTCCAACTGCAGCTACGAAGCAGTATCTTACTATGCTAATTTAGTAATTTTGTTTCCAAGAAAAGCCACTTAGGGAACAAGTTAGATACTTCATTGTAATCGTTAGTGAACTGGCACATCAGGATAAATTAAATCTCTTAGCAAAGGCTCAGTAATAGAGAGTTGCCAATGCTTTCTGATCAGCTAAGTCCTTCCTGCACAAAGGAATTACTGAAGAAGTGGTCAAGGCCTCTCCACCTCCTCCCCATTTGTTTGTTGGAATGACTGCCTATGTTTTTGCAATCTATCTTGTGCAAAAGCTAGACTGTTGGCTTATCACTCAAATTTCAGCAAGAAAGACAAGCAGCCTGCTTTTCATCTCATCCTTGTATTTGACTTAGCCAGCCAATAGTTAAAAATTTCCATCAGTACAGCTGTAGGAGTCATTTCACACAAACAACCCACATTTTCAAAGGGCAGTTACCAGACAGGAAGATAAACCAACAGAATTTTATCTTAGCCAAAGGGATTGCTGCTGGTGCCTATTGGGAATAAGAATAATGTGAATGTAATAGAAATCTGACAATAGCACATAAAATAATGTCAATGTGCAATCTGAAGAAAACTAGCAATTGAAAGGAAGGATACTAGGCTAGAAGAAGATGCCTTAGGAGTCCCACGAGCATGTGAAAATGATGAATTACGGGTTATCACCTACTACAGGTAAAGATCATCAAGCATTCTGGACAGCATCAGGCAGCCAACACTCAAGCTAGCTCAATTTGAAGGACAGGACTCATGACAACCAACTTATATTCATTATCAAGTGGCACTTGTTTTTTGGAGGAGAAGGGAGCTAGGAGATAGAAGGCAACAATCCAGCTAAAGTTTATACTCATGAGATCTGCTGCTTTCTTGGGCCAAGACACCCAGCACTCAAAACTATGCCATAGTTAACATATAACACCAAAAGTACTGGTTTATCTGTAAAAAAACCCCAACTAACCAACCAAACAAAAAAGCAGATAAAGGAGAAGGGAACTAATTACCCCATGGTTAAAAATACCAAAGTGTACTAAAAGCAATAGAAAATGAATAGCTGTTGTAGATTACTATTTCTGCCAGCATTTGGATGTTTTAATATATTAGCACAGCTCTCTTGTCTACCAGAGGTTGAAAATCTAAGATGGCAGATGTTGGGTTTATCACATATTTGATGGTTAACTAAAATTGAATTACTTTTGATAAACCATATATCTTTTCTGCAATTACCTATCTCTCAGTATGAAATGTCAAAAAAATATGGATATCCTGAATGAAATTTGTTTTCCATAGCAGGTAAACATGGATGCAGATGATTACTTGCACAAATTTTTATCAGGAGCATTATCTTATAAATATTATAGTTATTGTCTTGTAGCTAATGTCTATACAGAAAAATCCTGGGCAAGTCTGCCTAGAACATTGTGTGCACTGTAACAATTGGGACATGTTGCACTCTCCTTGGTTTAGATGACTCTTCTGATTGCAGCAGAACACAACTTACACATCCTCAGAAAGGATTAATTAAAATCACTGGTAGCTCGTCCATTGATTTCAATGGATTTCAATTCAAATCGTGCCTGGATTTGAAAGCACAGACCCAAGCAGTAATCAAACAGTATAAGAAGGTTTCTCATAATCTAAAGCCAATGCACAAGATGAGAACACAAAAAGTAAAAATTGTGAATGGCTTTGGAATCTTTTTATCTATGAATGCCAATACAACAAACATAGATAAGAAAAATAATAATCACATATTGTGTCACTTTGGAATAGGATCTACTAATTTATACTTGCTTGCCTACAAAGTAATTCATTCTCCGTGAGTGTACATTAAGCTGATTGTATAACTTCTAAGCCCCACAGCAACAACTAAAGTCTCAACAATAGCACAAAATCTACAAAGCCTAATAACACAAAGTGCTTTTTTTTCTTTTTTCCTACAGTCCTGCCATAAAATGGCTATTACTGCCTATGTAATTTTGCATACTGAAAACAGTCTCTGAATTCATCCTGAGCCATCTTTATATGAGGTAGAAATGCAGAGAAGGAGTAGATGACAAGCCATAGTACATCTTTTACTTATTGCAACTCCTTTATAAGGTACAAATGACACAAGGAGGGCAGCAATACTGGAAAATTCTGGAAATATTTTCTCTGCACATGTAGGCTGGAATAGGTGCGGTTTGACTTTCTAACTGTATTTAAAACCTGTAACAGACAGGGACAGGGGCAGTTACCAGGCATGAAGACTGGAGGACATTTATGATCACTGGCATACTCCAATAACCTCGTCAAAGATGATCAGATAACTGGACATGTACTGTGAAAGAGAGTGAAAGTGTACAGGCCATAATGATTGTTTGGCAGTGAGTTTGCTTCTTCCAGAATTAGTACTAATCCCCATGGCTGATGACAAAGCGTTGAAACTGATCCAGACACTCTCCTAGAAATTTGGTAAATTCTCATGGGAAATTATTTTCTCATCGGTGAAGCATTCAAGCTGATTTTCATACTCACCCCAGTTTCCTACCTGCTTCAGGTGTTTTCATATAATATAACAAACAAAATAAAACAAAACAAAACCAGAAAGAAACGCAGAAAATAATATTTTGTTAGTTTCCTTCTGACCTCCCTGGTTATTCCCGAGCTGCTTCTAAATCATTGCTATTCTAATTCTGATTTTAGAAAAGCAATGTCTTGGAAACACAGTGTAGAATATCAATGTTACCAATAACTGCAGAAGGGCAGATCTTCATTCAGATTCAGTTTCCAGAATAAGCACAGATACACTGAATACTTCCATGGAAATTTCTTGATTTAAATTGCTGATCCATTAACTGCTACATTAACTCACAGCCAGCATGGAATCAATCATGAGTGAAAGGATTTTTTAAGGTACTCTGGGAACCCTCTGGATCTGAAGCAAAATATTAATGTAAAAAACATTTCCTTGTATTGTTTTATAAAACATTAGGATGTCAGATTAAAGAATATGTAGTTAGTTATTCAGTGTGCTATATCAAGTAACAGAATATGGGCACAAATACAGCCAAAATCACCCTGGTTTTATGGAAGTATAAAAATTTCTTTAAATGTGATTTGGGCTGATACTTATCAGTATTCCCCTAATACTGGAGGAAATTTTGAATAGTGCTACCATTTCACTAACACAATTAATGATTCTGTAAGTCATTATTTGGTCATTGTTATATAATTGTAATCAGGGAAGTTGGGGAAAAATATGTTAATTCAGTGTTTAGCCAAGAAATCAAAGCAGTAGTTTTGCTAAGAAAAATGTGAAAATGTAACATGGAGTATATAAGATACAAAATTCCTTTCTCCCTTGTTCCTTGCATATATAACAGAGATTGAAACAGAAAACAAGATCTGTTTTTCTTTTACCATCTTGTTGCCTTCCTGATGCACTTTTTCCTAAGCTTTTAAACTGTAATTAGAGTAAAATTTTAAATTATTTTTTGCATGTTCTTCTAAAATTACTATACATGGGCTGCCCATACAATTATAGAGCTGCAAAAAGAATGCTATCCTACCTGAGATCACAGGAACTGAGAAGTCAAGTGAGATGTTTTCATGCTTTATATATCTATTTCTCTTGGTGCTTTTCTCATGTCTACATTACCCAAGGAAATGCTCATATGGCTCCTCTCTCCATCTCTGTATGAATCAGTTGCGGTCTGGGGCTCTTTGGCAGATGTTCCAAAATCAGCCTGTGTTTACTGAAATGGATGCATGTGGCCTTATCAAGTTCCTGTAGCTTTTTGACAGATGACTAATAATCCTGACAGCTTGACTGTAAATTTTTTAATTAGAGATAAACCCTGTATTATGTAGCAGAGTAACAGAGGATCCAGCTGTATTGTTGCTTTTCAATCAGGTTGTGTAATAACAGGATTAACTCATTGAGAGTTGCTCTACTGGTATACATTTCGTTAACCAGGTGTCCCACAGCTTTAAAATAATATTCAATGGACCTTCCTCCAGCCTTCATAGGGGCTGAACCACTCACAAAGCACAATGCCATCAGAAATCCAGGAAGCCAAATATCTCTGCTTTTATCCTTCTCCCAACCCTAAGCTTTGGTTGATTCTAGATACATTCTGATCCCTGAAGGTTTCTTATGCACAGGTTTTTGCTTCCTTTTACAGATACATGGCCATTATTGATCCCTTGAAACCTAGGCTCTCTGCAACTGCTACCAAGGTGGTCATTGGGAGCATATGGACTTTGGCTTTCCTGTTGGCCTTTCCGCAGTGCCTATACTCCATAACCAAGGTGATGCCTGGGAGAACTCTTTGCTATGTAGCGTGGCCTGGTGGTCCAAAACAGCACTTTACGTAAGCTTTTGTTCTTTTAAACTTGTCATGGTGGTGTCTACACTTGCAATGGACTTGGCAAAAGTTGTAGAGTATCGTGCAGTTATGCTGCATGCAGAACAACTAACAGAATTGATCACTGAGAAATGTAGAACAAGTTTTAGAACATAGAAAGATAGAATATTTTAAGTGATAAGTGGAACACATTTATTGTCTTCCACTTCTATGTGTTCTTCATCCCATGCTCATGTTTACCATCACTGCTTCACTTAAGATGGCTGCTTCTACACAGACAGAAATAGTCAGAAATGGGGATAGAGTAGGCAATTTTCAGAAAGGGATCTGAACTCCACCGTGACACTCTGAAAGTTACTAACAGAATCACAGAAACCCAAGGGTTGGAAGGGACCTCAAAAGATCATCAAAGCAACCTTCCTTTTCAACCTAGATAGGAAAAAAAGTATTTCCAGCCTTTCCTTGTCCTAATCAGATTTTTTTCTCTGGATCTCTTTGTGAGAAGGCTGGATTTTCCCGTTTCATTCTGTTACATTATCACAATTACTTATCTCAGATAGCAGTCCAAATAAGAAAACTGTAAAACCTGTAACTGGTTCCAGTTTCTGAAAATGTAGAATAACAGTCAATTAAATTGAACCTATCCTATTTTACCTCTGGCAGAATTAGGAATAAGTGGTTACCTAGCCATAGAAACATTATCTGTCCTTATATGTCATCACTGGCATTTAAGACGAACTCTGTGTTCAAGGCTGAAAGCTTGTGTGATTATCCAGAATCAAATTTTACTTTTTGCCCTCTTTCAGGCAGGTGAAAGGGCCCACCCTGGTCACATAAACAATTTGTATCACTTTAGGAGGCACGCACAAATATTTCTCTTTAGGGCAGAAAGGTCACTATCAGTGATAGCTGGGGATTCTTCACTGATCATTCACTAGGATTTTATCTGAGGATGGCATTCAAGCACGAAGGCAAGAGTAGTTACCATTTTTTCCCTAGTGCTTGTATCAGCAGAGATGACTCTGTTGCACATAGGCAGCAGGTATTTCCTATGTGCAACAGGTCTGGTATATGAAATACTGTCATGTTTCTTGCTGGGATAGAGTTAATTTTCTTTCTAGTAGCTGGTGCAGTGCTGTGTGTCAGCTCTAGTCTGAGAACGATGCTGATAACACAACGTTTTAGCTGTTGCTAACTAGTACTTACCCTGATCAAGGAGTTTTCAGTCTCCCATGCTCTGCCAGTGAGGAGGGGCACAAGAAGCTGGAAGGAAGCAGAGACAGGACGCCTGACCCAAATTAGCCAAAGGGGTGTTCCATACTGCAGCACTTCATGCCAGTGTATAAACTGGGTGAGTTGGCCAGGACTGAGTGGCTTGTGTAGTTAAACCAGCTGTGGTTAAACCACAAGAAGTACGTTGGATAACACAGAGCCTTTGCATAAGTATACCGTTTAAATACTTATTTTCCTCTTTCATTTATGGTCCAGAATGAAAAATGCCTAACTTGTCCTTAAGATACTTGGCTGTGCAATAATTAAAAATCAATTCAGCTAGTTATGGACAAGCATACCTTATTTTTCAGTCACTGATCACGATAACTTTAGAGTCCCTCTTAATTTATGATAGTGAAAATTCAAAATCAGCTCTAGAAACCCCATAAAGCTCTTGCATTAAAATGTAAACAAGTTTGCAGTGCAATTCAAGACTTTCAAAAAGACAGAGAAAACACCAGCCACTAGCCAGTCAATATAAAACATGCTTTGTGCTACAGTAGCACTCTTGTCTTCTAGCAGCCCATTCCATTGTTATAGCTCCTCTGAAAGCACTTATCAGCTTTATGGTTTTTATTGCAGGTATCATGTTATTGTGATTGTCCTGGTCTACTGCTTTCCACTGCTTGTCATGGGCATCACTTATTCCATAGTGGGAATTACGCTCTGGGGAGGAGAAATACCAGGCGACACATCCGACAAATATCACGAGCAGCTCAAAGCTAAGAGAAAGGTACTGTTCCATTAAATCTCACTAAGTGAACCCTGATAACATCTGCAATCGTGTTACAAAGTATCACAGTATATACCTTCAGAAACACCAAGTCACTTGAAATAAGAGTAATGAGAGATCTACTTTTATAAAAAAATTGATTAAGTTTGACACATTGCCTTCTATTTTCATTAGCTGGTGGGTTTTTTGTAACCTTCCTGTTCACCATTAAGTAAAGGTTTGATTTTAACTTTTTACTCCACATATAGCAGCATATACTGTGTCTGATATGTGGAAACAAAGCCCAAACATTTAGTCTTTACAGAGCTAAAATACTGACTTTTGAACAATGGACTAGGGAACCTTTAGCTCCTCTTCAGCCAGTCTCATCCTACTGAAACGAAAGTGAATCTTGCTGTAATTTTCAGTAGATTAAAGCCCATTCAGCTTTGAGATGAGTGCTGATTGGCCTGCTTATAGTAAGTATTTTAGGTTTTAAATCAATAACCTTTGGTGGGAAATAGAAATTATTTTTTCCCAGTTACTTTCTTTCAATCTTTTTCACTGTAAGTCTTGCCTAATCTAACAAGACTGTGGATTGCTTATGAACTCATTATTTGACTATTTCCAGTTGTTTTCATGATACAGTGACATGAAAGTTTCTTTCTTATAATGTTCTTTTTCTTAAAATAACTTTCTTCTTTAATAAGACGGCCCTTCTGTTTTTTATTCCTGACAATTTTTCATACTAAAACGTATTTAACCTTTCATATTTGAAAAAACGCAACATAAGCATAGACTTCTAACTCACAATGATGAACACATTTTCAGTTGCTCGATTTGCTTCCTGACACTGTGAATATGTTTGAACAGTGGTATAGGCTAAGATGCTGTAGCAATAGCAGAGTGCAGCATATTGGGTTCTGAGACAGTAGGGATCTGCAAATACTGGAGGACACTGATGTTTTCATTTCTTACAGGACACTATCAGCAACATTAAAGTGTTTTTTACCCACATATTACACAGAAAAAGTTGTTACAGCAGAGTATATATGAAGGGAAAGATTAGGATCATTCCTCATTCATACACCTTCAGACCCATAAGATGCAAGTGCAAAATTTTTATGGCAAGTTTCAGTTGTCAGAATGGTAGACATGCCTAGACAGCTTTGCAGTATGATGTGCAATGCCTCCTATGAAACCAAAGGTGTTATTAATTTTCGCTTTTACATAGCTTTTTTAAGAGGACAAATTGCTAGCCTCTCTTAAGTAAAATGCAGTTGGACTAGAATTGTCACCACTATTGCTTTCTACCAGCTTAAAGATTATTTAGAATGTGAACAGATGGAAAATGATGAAAATTCAGCATGATTTTTCATGTGCTTTACATATTTGTCCCAAAATGAAATTATTGGACTAATTTCCAGAAATGCTAAAGCATTTTAAAAGATCAGCATTTTCTCTTTAACATAATACATAGAAGTCCAACATTATCGTTACAGTCTTTGCCATGCCTGTTGTCACTTACCCGAAAGTGTATTTTCAAAGTTTCAAAATTACGTTTCCTACAGAGCATAAGCAGGAAAAGATTTCACTCACCAATTAAGTGTGCTAGCACCAATACTGTCCTTCCAGTAAGTGAAGAACTGGCAAGAGACAAAGAGTAGCATCCTTAATTAAAGGAGGAGAGCACTGGAATGCATGCCTTCAACACATGGAACAAGGGGATTAAATTATGGGCAGATATATTGTAACTGCATCAGTGACTTTGTTGGTAGAGCTCCATGACAGCTCTTCAGTTCCACTGCTGTGCTCTCCAGCAGGATTTATGAAATACCCAGTTTGGAAAGATGATAGACTGAAATCCAAATAAAGCTATCATCCAGCCTGCCTCTGATAATAGAGCTATTTCTTTTCCTTTATTCAAACAAAGAAATCATCTGGGGTTTTTTGCTATTTAGCATGCAGATACCAAGACATAGAAAGTCTGTGCACTTGTAATGAAGGAGAAATATAAAATAGCTGACTGCATGTTTCATTTTATGCAATGATACAGTACAGAGGATGTTTGGTTAGGATTGTTTGAAATGGTATTTAATGTTAGAGAAGGTAGTGAACGGAAGAAAAGAAACAGTATTTGCCAATAGAAGATTTGAAGCTTGAGAAAGTTGTTAGTAGTTTGATAGACAGTCTCATTACTCCTTATGTGTGACTCCATATGTACCCTGAATCCTTCTGAAATCAACATCAAAGAGGAAAGGATTCAACGAATTTCACCATACACACTACAGGTTGGGCAACACAAAGTCATACTTAATATCTTTAAGGGTCAAAGACTTGAAATTTTTAGAGATTCAGGACTGCTAGAGACTAATTCCAATATTTTTTTTGTGAAAGATCAAATGTCTCGGGGACTGATCCACTTAAAGTTGCCTGACACCAGTCTTTTGAACTTCTGAACTTTCACTACATGTGGGGACTTTGCAGGCATTACCCCTTCTTCTTAAAGCTCCTGGCATGAGACTCACTGATGTCCAGCTGAACATCATTTATTCTCCTTCAGTTCTAATTTTCAATTATAGTTTCAACACTGTCATATGTGACTAAAGTTTACATAGGCGGTTTATTACATTACAATCACATTTTACTGGGCCATAGTGTTCTTTATATTCACTTCAAAAAACTAGACTTGATCACAGATGTCTCCACCTTCCCTCTTTTATTACTATCTAATCTGTTCCAATCCCTCTTCCAACTTTACTTAGCCTGTAAGAGGGAATGGTCATGTACTGTAAATAAAATCAACCAGTTACTGTTGTCATTGTCAAGAGATGCAGTTCTGATACAACTGTTTTCTGAAATATGTGTGCATGTTCTGAAACAGTGTGCACATGCCATTGCCTTGTCCCAAAATGAAGAATACAGAAGAAAAGAAAATACTCTTTCAACTTCTATTTTTCTCCTTTACAGTTCCCCTTACCTCTATTAACTTTAGGATACTATATCACTGTGCACCTTTTTCAGCAATTTTCATTCCTCCATACATAAGCTTCTGTCTACATTTGTTGCTTCTCCTAACACAGCTTGAGGTGTCATTTCAACTTCTTACTGTGATAATGATATATTAAAGGCCACATTTTTCTAATGTCAAAATTGTTTTTCAAATTTGCTTATAAAAACAGAAAAAAACCTGTATATTTTCTAGTGACTTACAGTATTACAGGACTCACTAAGGAGATGGTCAAGGTTTACAGCCTAAGTACATAAGGAAATTTTCAAAGTTTTATATATATATTTTGACAGCAGAAGTAGACATCCCATATCCATTTACAGTCAAATGCATCTATCTAATCAGTTAATATATGTTAATATATGAAACACAGTGGAGGAGAAAATGAAAAAGTAGATAACTTTAGACTTCCATCTGAAAAGAAAATACTATTCAAAACAATATGGGACTGTAGGAATAATGATATCATGAGAGCTACTTTTGAATATGAATTTGAAATATCACACAGTGTGAGAAGCCAAATCAAGTAAGATGGCAGGACACGCTTTTCCAAGTCAGGGTCAGAACAGTCATATGTAAATTCAAAAATCACTCAAAATTACTGTGTGAAAAAAGCTTTTACTAGATAAACAGAAATATCCAGGTGAACTCTTCCAGAACTACAAGTAAATATTACAAAAAGGCATCCAAACAATTTTAAATAATTTTCTGAAATACTTACATAAAACATCTCCCCTCTTTCACAGGTTATGGAAGTAAGCAACAGGACAGGATCTGAGCAAATGGTCTCTCTAAGAACTGCTGCATGAACACTTCACACGTAGCTACTCACATGTATTTTTCTCTTAACTTTATCTTATTCCCAGCACAAGGACCAGCATTCCAATCTCCAATAACTTACATATGCTATATTCCATTTTCAAAATGGCATTAAGGAATCAAACTGCTTAATATAACAGAAAGCCAATATAACTTGACTATCCTAAATTCCATTAAAAACACGAGCTGCAATTGACTACATAGCTTTGTACTACAGACTTCAAGGGACAGCCAAATCTTCACAGCTGACACCCTAGTCTATACTGAATCACCACCTATACATGTGTTTTAAAAGTCAGACAGTAATAAACACAGCATTTTTTGGCCTTTATTCAGGTAATGGTCTACCAAGGCTGCACATCTAAATATACACTTCTCCATCTTATGTATGCAAAGAGAACCAAACCCTGGAGTACACAGATACAGGCAGAAAGCATTTGGCTTGCAGTTCATCCAGATCAGCCATGTAACAGCAGACTATGGAAGACACTTACATTGTCACAAAACTTGCCCACCACTTGCTTATTCATGGCGTATGAATGTTTCCACCTAGTAGATTCGTTTGTGCTTGTGCTTCATGGACAAAAATGACTGCTATGGTGATGTAGGAACACTTTGCTTACCTACTGACAAGGTGCCCACTCCAGAACTATGCAAACATACACAGAGGCACATGAGCTCCCCTCAGGAAGGTACCCCTTCCCTTTTATTTGGGGAATTAAGCCCTATTTTGTTAGTTCTTAGTTCAGCAAATCCCAGATTTTTTCCAAGCATGCTCTTACCTAGGACAGTATAAAATGATCTCCAAAGCTAGTTTAGTACCAATCCAGCAGTTTCTGTCTCCTCTGTGATACATTAAATGAGAACAGTCTCAAGACTGTCACTGTCAGAGCTGTGTTCCATACAACATTAGAAAAGCATCATTTTAAAAAGCCAGTAGCTTAGACTGCTCATGAAAAATGTCACTAATGTTTTGATTTGGGAGGGATCCCACATTTTAGCATTGTAAGACAGCAATCTGATTCAAAGCTACTTCATACTAGAACAGAATATCTTTTTCAACATTACAGCTTAAATAACAGTAAGTGATTGCAGATTCGGTCTGTAGCAAGGGATTATGCAAACTGAAATGAAAAGTAGTTTCTTTATCTCAAGCAACTGAGAAAAAGAAAGTATAAGTTGGAAGAATGAAATTATTTGTCAGGCACTGGAATTGATAAGTGCCTTACATGACTGAAAGACTTCCAAGCTGTTTGATACCTTCTCATTCTAAATGTGCATCTCTTTCAGCGATTAAGCATCTATCTTTTCTCTGGGCTAAAATAGCACAAAAAATCCTTGAGCTTGTCAAAGTTATATGAAAACCCGCAGCACCTGGCATCTCAGAAATCAGTCCTTTCTCCATACTAGTAGAGACCTTTGAATCTTAATTTTCTTGCAAAAGATTGTTTAATCCAAATAAGCATTGTAGAAAAGCAGAAGACATAGTGATGTTTCCCTTCTCTCTGGTGCTTAGTGTACAAGTGCCGTGTATGTCCCCAGGATTGAGAAGTGGATTTACTGAATGCATCCTTACGATGAAAGAATGCTTCTTACTCAGGAAGGGTTTAAAGGAATGGGCAAGACTAAAAAGCACATAAATCAATTTTTTTATAGACATAGTTTTTCTTAGACATAGGCAGAAGTACATCAATATCAGCAGAACATGTTGATGAAAATAAAAACCACTTTGATTTTCCATCATATTCCAAATCCAGCCTCAAGACTCACCTAAAGGTTGCATGACTGAGAGACTCAGTACAACTCATTTTAACCAAAGTCCTGGAACAGAGGAAAAACTCTTTCCTCTGGCCGTGCTGCCCATAATACACAAAAGGAGGCTGAGCAGATTACCAGAGGAAAATGGTGCCACTGGGATACTGATAGATGATGTTCACTGTAATCATACATTTTTGAAAACTCCATGGTTAAATGATGGTAGGAACAGAGTTAGATATTAAGCACTACCGAATTCAGTAATTTTCTGGTTTGCTTGCTTTAGAAATATTTCCTAACCCCCAAAAGCGAACCCTTATTAATGAATTCTATGCAACACAGAGGAGAAAGCATTTGAAAAATGGTGATATCTCAAAAAACAAAACAGAACAGGCATATTAAAAAGAAATAAAATCAAAGAACTTTGTATTGTCAAAGCTACAAGTCTGTGTACTCCACACCCCCCCATAAAAATAGAAAAAAAAAAAACAAAAAACAAAACAAAGCAAAACAAAAACCAAAACCAAAAACCATTGAGGTGCTCTTTTAAACTCTGCAGCTGAGCAAGCAGTTCTGCAGCAAAAGTCACTGGAGATTTTTTAGTGAAATATCACAGTGTACTGGGAAAAGACAATAAAGCTTTTGCAGCAAATTTGTACTTGGCCTTTTTCATTTATTTTCCCTGTGCTCTAATTGAGCTTAATAATTTACTGGCATTCATACATCAGAATTTATACCAAGTAAAATAAAGGTGCCCTGGGTTTATAGACCTTGAAGGCAGTCTCTGTTCATGGGTATCGATATCATCCAGAAATGAAACTTAATGGAAGGACTAGAGGTACAGATAAGAATTGCAAGAACTGTAAGGTATGGCATTGCACAGTACATGTGCCTGTCTTTGAAAGAGGAAAGGAAATTGGGAATAATCTTCCTCCTTTTCATTTTCCTCTTATTCTTCTTTTCCTCTATTTCTGCCAACATACATTCATTCTTAGTGGATGAAACAAAGAGAGACTAGTGCTTTTTCATTCCTCTCATTACTTCTATGGTTAAGTTCAAATTTAACTATAACTGCCCTGTGTTTCAAATGATTTTATGCCACACAGACTTGCAACATCACACCTACCTTTTTCTCATATCAGTGAATGCGTTGTACTTTCCGTAACAACATTTTTTGCTGGGAAAAATAGCACTTTTTTGTTCCAGGAAAACACACTTTACACATTCGACGCTACAGAACTGATGGACAGGGGTAGAGCAGTTGATGTCATCTACCTGGACTTGTGCAAAGCATTTGACACTGTCCCACACGACATCCTTCTCTCTAAATTGGAGAGACATCAATCTGATGGATGGACCACTCAGTGGATAAAGAACTGGCTGGATGGCTGCACACAAAGAGTTGTGGTCAATGGCTCAATGTCCGGCTGGAGATCAGTAATGAGTGGTGTCCCTCAGGGATCAGTGTTGGGACCAGTCTTGTTCAATATCTTTGTTGCTGACATGGACAGTGGGATTGAGTGTGCCCTCAGCAAGTTTGCCGACACCAAGCTGTGTGGTTCAGTTGATACACTGGAGGGAAGGGATGCCATCCAGAGGGACCTTGACATGCTTGTGAGGTGGGCAGATGCCAGCCTTATGAAGTTCAACCACGACAAGTGCAAGGTCCTACACCAGGACTGGAGCAATCCCGGCACAGCTATAGGTTGGGCAGAGAAGAGATTCAGAACAGCCCTGCAGAGAAGGACTTGGGGGTGTTGGTCGATGAGAAACTTAATATGAGCAGCTTCAGTGTGTGCTCACAGCCCAGAAAGCCAACCGTATCCTGGGCTGCATCAAAAGGAGCGTGACCAGCAGGTCGAAAGAGGTGATCCTGCCCCTCTACTCTGCTCTCGTGAGACCTCACCTGGAGTTTTGTGTGCAGTTCTGGTGTCCTCAACATAAAAAGGACATGAAACTGTTGGAACAAGTCCAGAGGAGGGCCACGAGGATGATCAGGGGACTGGAGCACCTCCCTTATGAAGACAGGCTGAGGAAGTTGGGGCTGTTCAGCCTGGAGAAGAGAAGGCTGCGTGGAGACCTCATAGCAACCTACAAGAATCTGAAGGAGGGCTCTAGGGATGCTGGGGAGGGACTCTTCATTAGGGACTCTAGCAATAGGACAACGGGTAATGGGTTAAAACTTAAACAGGGGAAGTTTAAGGTTGGATATAAGGAAGAAGTTCTTTCCTGTTAGGGTGGTGAGGCACTGGAATGGGTTGCCCAGGGAAGCTGTGAATGCTCCATCCCTGGCGGTGTTCAAGGCCAGGTTGGACAGAGCCTTGGATGAGATGGTTTAGTGTGAGGTGTCCCTGCCCATAGCAGAGGAGGTGGAACTAGATGATCTTAAGGTCCTTTTCAACCTTAACTATTCTATGATTCTATATTGCCATTCACTTCGGTGAAACTGAGACTGATAAACCCTTATCCGAGAGAAAAATGATAGCTCAAATTTTTAGTTAATTTTTGTTATTTATGAAAAACAGCTGTAAAAGGAATGATTAAGAAAGCAGTGTGCTTCACTGTCTGTCATTCCAGTGACCTGTTACTTCACAAATCAAATCAAACACTAATGGCCATCTAACATCGTCTTCTGCTTGTTGTCTAGTTTAACTATTTGCTTCAGGAATTTCTGCTTTCTGGATGATGATGACATAATATTTAATCGTGGATTTTCAGAAAAACAGCGATAAGAAAATTTTATGCTGATCTCAATGTTTTTAAAGATGAGTGTTTTGTTTTAAATGAAAAAGTAACCTTGCAGAAGAAGATGTGATTTTTGTGGGGGTGATTTGGCATTTTTTATTTCAAAACTTAATTAAAAAAAAAAAGTTAAAACATTTAAAATAAGAATTGAATTTCCTGAATTTGGTCAAAAAAAATTTTGTTAAGGATTTTCTTTGTGTCATACTGTAAATAGTTACTTTGGGATTTCTGTTTCCCTGAAGAAAACCTGAAATACTTCGTAGTAATGTAACCTAAAACTTAATTCATTTTGTGTTTTAATTGTTGAATGCAGCAGTTGAAATAAAAAAGCTATTATGTGTATAGGCTGTGAAGGCTTATTAGCTTTAGGAGACCTTTAACTAGGCCTCTCAAGTACTGCTTGTCCTACCCTTCAATATAACACAGAAAGCTAGCCAAAAAGAATTTGGATGTAGGAAAGAGACAAGCAACTTTCTTTTGAAAATGTAGTTAACAAAATTTAGTATGCCAAACTGGCAACCCATTCTCTTACTGTGATTTCTACCAGTTCTAGGGCATGATTGGCACGGTTTTCAACTAGATTAAACTGCATTTATTGCTGGAAAGCTCTACTGTTTCCATTCTCAAGCACTGCACAGATGAAATGTGCACTATAAATATGGATTTGTGTGATTACACCTTGAAAACTTTGAGACAAAAATCTTTCCATTTAGTACCTACGATATTCCAGTGATAAATAATTGTAGGAATAATTTCACATTCACAGCTGGTACTTCAAGACTTGCTAATTAGATATGAAGGAAAGTAATTAGACTTTCAGGCATTCTGAAATTACAAAAATCCTGAATGGTGTTGAAGTAATATTTATCATTCCTGGCACGTATAAAAACACAGCAACAAGTGCACTTGTAAGTCAATGGACAGAGAGCTTAAGTATTGTGGTATAACTATGGAGTTAAGTCTTCTACCCATACAATGTATGCAAGGCACAGGTGTAAATCCCAGCAGAAGAACCATGGAAGCTATGTCCAAAGGGTAGAAAAGACATGCCATTTAATGATCCACTGTGATTTGCCAACATATTTTTGTGTTATCATTTCAGATACAGAATTTAATCCAGAAATGTCTATTCACATACAGTCAAAACTTCTTCTTTACCCAAAAAAACCCTATTATAACAGTGCTATGTACATCTATACATGTCTAGATATAGACATACAGACGCACACTCAGCAAAGGTGAAACTGATACTGTTTTGGCGTGTTGCCTTCCCTTATAATCTTCCTTCTGCAACGATTTACAGTTGACTGATGAAAAGTGCTTTAGAAGAACCAAATATCAATAATGTTGGGGTTTGTGTGGACAGATGCCCTTTTTGCATCTTCAAGTGATGGTATGTATTGGTAATAATAAGTATTCTCTTGTACAGTACAGACCCGGCCAGCAGGAAAGATTGTAAACTGGTGTCAGATATTAAGAGAAAAGTTGCTTTATGTTCCCCACAGGAAGATGTAATATGGATGGTGCCATAAAAAATATATGTAAAATATGTAAAATTATTTAATTATGTTACCTGAAATTTATAAAAATATCAACCTGAGATACGTAGGTATGGCAAATATCTTCTTTTTCTTTTTCTTTTTTTTCCTTTTCTTCCTGGCAAAACTACAAGCAGCAGGAAACAGTACCTTGTGCAGAGAAAGGAAAACAAAACAGCTATTGATAGCAATCCCTATTACTCCCCAGCATTGACAGTACAAATGAACAAGAGACATCCCAGCACAGATCTATCATGTCTGGTTTCATTTTACTCACAAAACAAACAAAAAATCTGTTGTGTAAATGTGTGACATATTGGTTGAAAATGGTAGCTGAGCTAGTATTTGGCACAGCTGAAGAGGGAAAGACAGGAGGGAAAGTTTCATGTGATTTGGAATTTCTTGTGTTTCAAGCACAAAACAGAGCTCCTTTTGATTTGTGCTTAATGGAAACTATGGTAGCTAACAGATGCTACGATGCCTGCAGAAAACAACAAATAATGATCGCCAGCCAAGGAAACTGTTATCCTCTGAAATTAAACAGGATACTGCAGTTGCTCATTTCCTACAACCTTGTATTTACTCAAATCACATCTAATAAATGGGGATAAGCCATATACTTGCAGACCACAAGAGAAAAAGATATCAGGGTCACTAAAGGCCAAAATGAGGTGTCCCAAACACCCTGTAACTTTATCTCATTATTAGGTATATAGAAAAAAGTAGTATTTTAGATGCCAAATACAAGTAAGGAAATATATTTTCTTGAAGGAATCAATACAAATGAAGTTAGAGAAATTTTCATGTTATTTTTCTTGGGAAAAGGAGGCTCTCCAGCCAAGGAAAAAAAAAAAAAAAAGAAAGAAAAAGAAAATAAAAAGAAATTTAGGAGAGTCAGATTAAAAGGGAAATTATGTAAAAGCATATTCATTCTTTGCTTTGACTAACTTTAATCAAATGCAAGAAAATCATTAATGGATGTTGAAATGCTAGTCCAAATAATAAAAAAAATAATGTATATTATTAAATAGCATTATTACATCCTTCTTTCAGGTGGTAAAAATGATGATTGTGGTTGTGCTGACATTTGCCATCTGCTGGCTGCCGTACCATATTTACTTCATAGTTACTGGAATCTACCAACAATTAAATCGGTGGAAATACATTCAGCAAATCTATTTGGCCAGCTTTTGGCTCGCCATGAGCTCTACAATGTACAATCCCATTATCTACTGCTGTCTGAATAAGAGGTAAGAGCTGGTTATGAAACAGTTGGTATGCATAACTTCAACGAGAATATAAATGGTTTAAATGGGATAAAAGACAAAAAATTTCACTTGAATAATTTTCAGTTAGTGGGAAAGAAAACAAAGCACAAAAAAACCCTTTCCTTTAGATTTGTACTTGAAATGAATCCCACGAACCAAATGTCCAGTTCCAGTAGTTACGTTAGTCTAATTTCAGAGCAAAATTCAGTATTCAGAAACCAACCCTTCCTGTTTCCATATGCAAAATTTAAAATCTATAGCAGTTTAATATTTTTTTTGCTTGCAAAACAGTGAAAGAAAGAAGACAACCATTAGTGATATACAGTGGAATCTGCATGTTCACTAACTAATGGTAGCCACAAATTTGTTTTGCAGCACTGGAAGGATATAATTTAAAATGTGGTTTACTGTGTATTAGATGACATTAGATGTCTACTGAGCTCTGAGGTCTGTAACAGGCTACTAAAACAAATATTACTTAATACTGAATTACAGTACTGTTTGATAGCAACGCATTTTGCTCTGAATTTCAAAGGCACTGCTGTTGAGTTTGGTGAGGTGTCTGGCTGTTTCAGACTACTGGATTGCAGAATGAACTCGTGCTTTTGATTTCAGCTTGTAGGACCAGGATCTAAACAAATGTCATCCTAGGCATATTATTTTTCAGTATTACTTCTCATAATGGAGTCAGTATGAATCACTATTGAATAAAGATTGTTAGAAATCTCTTTTGAATGAACAGCCAGCGTCAAGTTTAATTGCTGACAAGTTTTACGACAATTTTGTTGAATACTTATAAAACCCCACTAAGGATCATGAAATACCTGTGAAAAGGAGCCTAACTGAAAAAGAAGTGACCAAATTCTGCCAAGCTTTTATTGATGGAAAAACACTGGAGTTTGCCTCCTTGATTAGAATAGCTTATAATGCCTAACATTCATTGTCTTTTAAAATGTCCAGGTAATGCTCAGTTTCATACAATCTCATTCCCCTTTTGATGATTAGAGCTGTTTAAAGAAGATATAAAGTTCTAGTATCCCAGAGCGATACCCTAACTCAAATGGCAAATTTCCAACAAAAACCAGAGTTCTCTAGATGTCCAATGAGTCCAATGTCCAATTTCTGCAAAATCAAAGGCGAGGAAAGATAATGCCTCATATTTTCTCAATTACTACCATAAAACCTCTAAAACGTTGCCATTTTCTTCAAAAACTTTTTATGCAGAATCACAAAAGATGTTATTCAGAAAAAATGAATGTCTCATATGGCTTAGATTGACACTCGTACTTTAGTACAACCCATGTTTCAGTACAAAACTAAACATCTGGATGAAATAATATAAGCAACAAACATTTCATAATTTTGAGACACATTAAAGGTCATCTTGTACAGAATGTAATGCAAGGAGGAAATACTGGTGAAAGTTTTCTTATAATTAAGCTCAATATTGAAATCAAGAAGCCAGAATGTCTGCTTCCTATTCATTCAGCAGGAAAATACAGCCTGTTGTTGGGAGTCAGATCAATTCATGCAGTATTGTTACCTCTGCTGGATCTAATATGAGATGGAGTTACACCACCTATCCCCAGCCTCATCTTCCAGGCTAATTGGGGTATTACTTATGTATCTAGATAAAGAGGGCATTCTTTCAAGATGAATTAAAAACATGCCCTGATATAAGAGAAGGTGAAATAAAAAATAACACAGTCTAAAGATATTTAGATTTTCCGGTCTCCTTCACTAAACCCATTTCCATCAGAGATTCTTTCAGTATCTTTTTCAATTTCTGTAATTCCATCTGAGCAGAGAAAGCCTAAATAGCAAGTTACCTGCTTGTTTGTCACCATGTGACAGCTCTGTGACAAACCTGAGAAAAATGAAGAGGAAGAAAGTTATTTCTGTGAGACCATTCAACTTTCACTGAAAACAATCTAAATTTTTTATCTGTAGTCATCACTGTAGTACCTTTACCATTGCTCCAAAAGACTTATAGGCACAATAAACAACATGGCTGATCATTGAAACAGAAACAAGAGAAGCAAGATAAAGTGAGAAAGTCTGGTAAGTTTTAAGTCTAGGTGAAAAGGTGCTCTTTCAAAGGTTACACATAAATATACAGCAAATTGCTTATCTAATGCTTCTATTCTGGAAATGCACACACACAAAAAGTAGCAGTAGTTCTTATAGTGTCCCTCTGAATTGAAATAACACTATCTGGATATTGCAAGCATTAATGTGCTAAAGCCTCAAAATTCCCATTGGTACATTGTTCGTGTTCAGTTTTCAACCTTCTGGAATCTTCTTTGGTTACTACAAATAACTTTCAAAATATGTGATATGAACAATTATTCATTACATCATTCCCATTTAAGCACCTCTGTTAGAATGCGAAACACAGAAGGGATATTGGAATCTGGAAGCTGCGATGGTATTTTACAGAAAAGAATGTTATAAAGTTTCTTGCTGAAAGATGAAAATATAGGTGCAGAGTTCTTCACAGCTCAAATCAAAACAATTTCTGTGAAGACAGTGCTGTGAAAGCTGGTGTTTGCTTATTTAGGCACAGGCAAAGGAAGGGAAATTGAGTACAAGAAAAATACCAACGTCAAAATGCAGGGAAAGTATATTGAAAATCCAAAATGGAAATGAGCTGTTACCACTAGCTTTTTTTACCTTACTCAGACTTTAGTCAAGGAAACTCCCACTAAGTTCACCACTAAGAGGATTAGGCACAAGATAATTAGCCAAGTCAGTGTTCCGTCAGCACAATATATATTTTGAGATGAAGGCCTGTGGCTGGCTCACAGCACAGGCTTTCACCAAACATCTTTCCTCCCAGGTTCCGAGCTGGCTTCAAACAAGCTTTCCGTTGGTGCCCCTTCATTGAGATGTCCAGCTATGACGAGCTAGAGCTCAAAGCAGCTAGATTTCATCCCACCCAGCAAAGCAGCCTATATGCTGTGTCCAGAATGGAGTCCAGCATGACAATGGTGTTCGACACTAGTGATGGAGACAACACCCATGCCAGCCGTAAGAAAAGAGCAGCTCCAAAGGACATGAGTTTCAGAGGCTGTTCACGGAAGAATTCCAAGACTGTCTCCACAGCCTCAAGTCTCATCAGTTCACTGCACACATCAGCAGATGATTATTCCTGAGCATTTCATGGTGACAGCTGCTAGAAGGGCAGCACTGGACAATGCTTTCCTACTTTGGGACTAGATACTCATGCCACAGAAAAGGAAACTTAATTCCACTGAGGAAACCTAGCTATAAATACAGTGAAATTTCTAAGCATCACTTTTCTGCTTTGAAGAGAAGGAGGAGCTTGAAGACATATGTATGCGTCAGTTTGAAAGCACACACTTATACACAGCAATGTTGGGAGCAATTACCTGAAACAAGCCAATGGCATAAAATACATTGTTTCAGCTGTATCTGACCTGTGGCATTTATGTTTCTCTTACTGTAATGTAAGAGACTCCTTATTAAAGCTGATATGCATCGTGGTTTCTCCTACGAGTTTATTAACCCCACACAAAATTACATGAGATCTGATAAAATATTTCTTTATAACGAAGACATAATCAGCCCCAAGTCTATTCTTTTTGTTTGTTTGTTTGTTTTATAATTGAGCCCTATTCCCAGGCAAACAGACAAAATGGCATTCACTTGAATGAAGTTCAGCTCTATCTGCAACAGGAAAATTATTCAAATATATATGAAAACTATTTTTTTTTAAAGCAGAAAATCTCTAAGGGACTAAGTTAAATTCTACCCAAGTTACTATATTAGTGAACATTAGAAGGTGTGCTTCCAGAAGGATTCATTACTTAGATGAATGTCTTGTATCTTAGTGCTAAGTTGTTTAAGTACTAAGAACTTTTGTTTAAGTACTAAGAACTTTTGTTTAAGTACTAAGAACTTTCTCTAATGACCCTAACAGGACCTTTGTGATTGACTTTAGAAAGGTCAAAACATTTTAAACTGGAAATTCACATATAAGAAAAATATCAGAGACTGTAGTGACAGGACAAGGGGTAATGGGTTAAAACTTAAACAGGGGAAGTTTAAATTGGATCTAAGGAGGAAATTCTTTCCTGTTAGGGTGGTGAGACACTGGAATTGGTTGCCCAGGGAGGTTGTGAGTGCTCCATCACTGGCAGTGTTCAAGGCCAGGTTGGATGAAGCCTTGTGTGGGATGGTTTAGTGTGAGGTGTCCCTGTCCATGGCAGGGGGGTTGGAACTAGATGATCTTGAGGTCCTTTCCAACCCTCACTATTCTATGATTCTATGTTCACGGTGGCAATAAGCTCTTCTCTGCAGAAGATACAGTAACATATTTCACTATGAAACACCTCTACCAGGAAAAAAATATTGGGGCTGTTTTCCAAAATTTTCCACGTAAATATATCTTCTGCCTGCATCTGAAAACATGTTAGGCGTTATAACACAGACATTTTCCCACCCGATTCAGGGAAAATCCACTATAACTGTTGCAAAGAAAGCTGAATTTACTACAAAAGTGACCACAGAGCAGCCTTTGTTTCAGATAAATGGCTATATCAGTTGCATCAATCAGCCGGTTGGTTGAACGCTTGCTCTCCATCAGTTAATCAAAACTGAAGCAAAAGAGTGTCTTCCCAGGATGGCCAGACAAGCACAGAAGAGTGTATACCTGACTCAATCCAAGACAGTATCAAAGCTGAACAACTAACAAAGTTTGAAGAGAGAAAGGCTTGAACTGGGTTTAGCTCACATTCTTTCCCAGCAACTGGGAATGCCCAGCATTGTGAGCATATGATATGAGACTAGTAACAAGAATCATGTTTGTATTGTGATTTATCTGCATAGTAAATTACTATATTCTGCTAAGTATAATTTGAATTTGTACCATCATTTCAGTGCCTTGCTGTATCACTTGGCTATATCAAAATCCTGTGTAAGATGAAACATCCTCAAATAAGTAAATCTAGTATTTAACATTGAACTCTCCATGCGTGAAATAACTGAAGAACCTGGTCATAGAGTATTGTACTCTGATAAAAACGTGTCATGATTCCAGACTCACAGTTTTCCTATCCAAGGCCTGATTTTAAATCCTCTGAAGCAAAGAGCTCTGTTCATTAATGGCTTTCCTTTTAAATTTAAAATCTTCACAGGTGTTTAACAACTCTGCTGAGAAGATTCAGGATAGCCACACACAAAAAGTAATGAACGTAGGCATATTAACCTTGTGGTGATGTATTACAAACATGTGCTGTAAATTCCTGTCTGCTCATGTACAACTTTTGAGGAACGTATATGTACAGTTGTTATATACACTGTCTTTTCTAACTATGGCTGTTACAAAATCAGTGTTGATAAATGTCAATACATGGATGTATGTTTGAACAATATGGTTGTAGTGAGATGAATTTATTGTTTCTAAATGTAGAGCATGACTCTTTAAAAGCTATATATAAAAATATAGCATCACAAATATACAAAACATGCTTGTTTTGTATATACAAAACATGATACTTGGTTGACAAATATTGAGGAACCAATAGTGGCTTCTTCACACCTATGCCTTTAATTAGTGAAACAATTTCACTTTACTAAGTATTTTAGGATATTACCTCCTAGAGAAGTAATCTATTGATAATCTCACCGTATATTGTGGTGTAGTGGTCTCAAAAACACCCTGTAGTTCTCTGAAGTTACAGGATATTCCTGTACAACAAATGAAGAAATTTGTGCTTTTAATCACAGCATTGCTTTAGCAAAACATTATGATGATACATGGAGCAAATCCATCCCTCTGTATCATCCTCAAAAAGCATGAGGGGCTACACAGTCAAACAGGTAGCCTCTAAAATGTTTATCTGATGAAAAGGCTTCATTGCTCCCTGAACTGCCATTTTGCTATGATGTTCCCTTGATTTAGGTAGGACAGGTTTAACTTTCACGTCTCCACAGACAGGATGTTCAGTGTAAGTTTTTGCTGGCATTCCCCTGACATTGGCTAAAGTTTCCAAAAAAAAAAGGGGGGCTAAACATGACTACGTGTAAACACAGGTATTCAAAAGATGGCTACGTTTAAACACAGCAGTAAACAAGAACCTCCTATTTCACCAATATAAATTTCAAAACACAGATCTTCAAAACTCATTTAATTAATAGAGATTTACAACACCTTTGTCTCAAGTCTTCCATATTAAAGCATGATGTTGAGAGGAAAACTGAACTCGGAGCTTGGAGTAAGCTCAGGATGCTCATACAAGATGCATTCAGCAGATTGCAGCCTGTGGCTACTTGGCAGGAATCCCTTCACAGCACCAGCAGAATTGCATGGCATGAGCTATTTGTGGCATTTTTATAGCTGGTAACTAAATGTGACAACTGAGGTAGGTCACTGACCAATACTAATATACATTTGCAAAAAAAACATTCAAAAGGAGCTAGTGTAGAAAAGGAGAGCAAAACACAAGTTTTAAAAGTTGCCTTTTTTTTAATCCAGATAAAACCATTCAGGTGTTTTGGATGTAAATGTTTCTTCTTTAATAACAGTGAATTCCTTTTGCAGCAGTAAACAAGAACCTCCTATTTCACCAATACAAATTTCAAAACCTTTCGGGCTGTTCTCTCTAAGAACCATGGAGTTTATAAAAGCACTCTTTCCTGTTGCATTTATTTCAAGAGTTCTGAAGTGGCCACAGCTCTCATAGAATTTTAAAAGTGCTGTATAGCTTCCCCTAGTTCAAGATGAGCTTTATATCTAGAGTCCCCATTCGTACGTGCTGTTTGTACGATAGTGCTTAGGATACACCACTGTTTACAAATGCTGTGTGAGTTCCTTGTATTAAATAATGCATTCAGATCAATTTAAATCCTCCTGTTCATGAGCAGCTTCAAGTGATTCTGCGTTAGTTATTCAAAATGATTTGTGAGTGAAGTCAGAGATTCAGTCCGTGAGCAGTTGCTGTGGGTATTTAAATTTGGATTGTTTCAGATAGTTTAATATATCACATGGTATACCATTATTGGATAATTGGATTCTCTCTTCCTATCTATAAGACTGAAATGTGCATATTGGATTACAACTAGAATCACATTTCCCAAAGCAAACGGTTACATTTACAAATACCAAACCTGCCTGTTGTGAGTATTCTGTAACATAGCCTCTGGAATCACTATTTTCAAGTTTCCCAGCAGCAAGTTTTTCACTGCAATATCTGTGACGCAAACAAAAAGAGGCACCAGGGCCAGCCACATGAATCATATTTCCAAAGCACACTTACTTTGAAAATTCATGTTGCCCAGCCTGCTTCAACTTATGTTTTAGATTAAAAAACTAATCATTTAATCAATAGACATTCACCAACAGAAAGCTACAAATCTGTTAACACTTGAAATAGCAGCTCTTCTATAACACTGCCTACAAATTCATATGCAAATGAAAGTGACAACAGATCAAGTCTGTAGATCTTGTAGATGCATAGTGGTAGATGTAGTCTTGTAGATGTATACTTTCTGTGTATACCATACACACAAAGACTTCAGGCAAGTTCCCTCCTGAGTGCAAGGGAAAACTTCCTGCAGAGCATCCCCAGATTGACAGAGGTTCTGACAGATGAGGTCTGACAAGCTAAGGACAGGGAAAGGTTCCAGCATCAAAGGACTCTGCAGTGTACCCCAGCCAGCAGCTCTTTCCAGTCCGCAATACTGAAATATACCTCCTGGATGTTAACTGAAAAATTTAAGGCAACCAGCCACACTTTGAAGATCAAAGGTACTCCTCTTCCTTGGCCCAAATCTCTACAGTATGGAAGGAAGGAAGCTTTGTATTCAGAAGTGTGTTCTAATATGTTCACAGTGTTCATTCATTTTGTTTGAGTTTGGAAACTTAAAAACACTTAGGCAAGGATATTAGTAATGAGTTAGGTAAGGCTACCCACCTGGAGCAGTTCTCCTGGAGCTTAACTTCGACAAGGCAGAAAGGAAGTGATCTTCACTTTTCCTCCGATACCCTGCATCCCAGCAGCCCTGGGGCTACTAACCAATGATACTGCTGTTACCCAACCAGCTAATTGTGTATGGGGCAGCAGGACCAGTACTGGCAGAGGAAAAAGAGAACAAGCCAAACAGTGTGTCCCTGGGTCCAAAATTACCTTTCATAGCTTGTTAACCATGTAACTCCCTTAAAACTAACAGGCTGTTAGTGGGTATAGTTATATCTATTTATTGTGAACTAGTACCACATAAACCAGACTTTATTTCTCCCCACAGCAGACATTTATAAGCTCTTTTTTCCCCAGTAGATCCTGTGGTTCCTCAATAGTTTTCCCATATTAACTTAAGATTCTGGCTCCTAATCCCTTCCTTCTGGTCTGATCCTGAGGCAAAACACAGGAGGGACTGAGGGAACCAGACTCTTCTCAGTAAGAACCCTTTGAAGTAGCCTCCGCTTAGCACAAAATTTAGCCCAGCTTGCTCTGTGTCAGTCTCTCACATAGATTTATTAGAGCTCCCTGCCTTCTGGCATTGCTGAATGGTTTCAGGAGACTGTAGATGTTCCCTCATCACAAAAGAGATCAGCCCTCAAAATACTCTGGTGCCACTAGACAAACATCTTAGCCCTTCCCCACAAGCACTGATCAGGCATCACAGAAAGATGGATTAAGCTTTCACCAAAGAAACTACAGGCCATCAGTCAGAGGATGTTGTGCATTTGACTTCTCAGTCATCATGGCAGCTTATCAAACTGCACAGAAAAATGGGTAACTGGTGGCAATACCTATGATCAGCTTGGCTATAGGTTGCAGTGACATTTATAGCTGCATAACATTGTCCAAGGAAGGGATCTAACTGCTTTACATCCCAAAGAAGAAAGAGTAGTATCTCCCACTGGGATTGCAAATTCAACAACTATTCAGGCAAATGGTTATAAAATACATAATTTGAAGTGTAGTCTTGCAGCTTACTCATCTATTCTGCAGTCTCTTGGGTTAATTGTGCTGGCAGCTTCTATACCTTGTACAGTATGTAAAAAGTATCATCAAACAGCTAAGGTATACATATGTGAAGTTTGACTCTGTCCCTGAAAGGCTAAAAAATGATTGAGTAGAAAACCACCATAATGCATTTTGTCTTTGGAAAACGAAGTATCTGTCACTCAGAGTAGCTAAAGATGAATCAAAATGCAACAACCTGAGATCAACATTTGTCTCTTCCAGTAGAAAAGGTTGACAGTAACACTTTTTCAATAGCATTTAAGTAAACAAGGTTGGATGGGGCTTTGAGCAATCTGGTCTAATGGAAATGCTTCCCATGGCAGGGGAATTGGAGTTAGATGGTCTTTAAAGTCCTTTCCAACCCAAACCATTCCATGATTCTATGATTCCATGAAACAGCATAAAAAACTAATCACAGAGTATCAAGAACTATATCTCACCTTCGGAAAAATATGTGGGAATAAAAAGCAGCTGAAAATAAATTAATTTCCTAAAAAAAAAAAAAAAATCTTATTTGAACACGCTAAATATCTGACCAAATTGTCCAGCTTCAGAGTCCAGATTTAGCAGAGGTGTAAGTGAATTAGACTGATAAGCACAATTTATCAGAGTTCCACTAATACATTTGCAAATCTGGAAAAATAATTGTCCTAGTTCTTATGAGTTGTTTTATTGGTTATCTGAACACTGACTTCACAAACCACAAAATGCTCTGAATTCTGGCACAAATTACAAGTCTGAAAGATTATATCAGGAGCATGTTTTCATGGCCATATCATGCAAACAACAACCCATGACAAACATCAAACACTGAGTTGTTGAATTGGCTTGAAAATAACAGTGTACAATTATATACAAATGGGAAATGTTTCCAAATTAATGTTTTGCTTGGTTTTTGTTTTGTTTTGTTTTTTTTAAAGCATGAACAACTGAAGAAAATAGAAAATTACTACTAAACAAATCCAACAGACTAATAAAGAGCTTCTATTGTGTTCTTTTAAGGTATTTCCTTTTCAAACAGTCGAAGCACCGGTACCCTGTATTCCCAAGTAACAGGAAGGAAATTATCTTTCATTGTCTGTAGCAAGGCTGGCTGTCGTACAAGGGTAACATGATTAAGTTATGCCAGTTTCCATTGACAGCAGCATGCAAAGAAGAGATGTCTTTCTAAAAGACATCTCAAAGAGCTAACTTTCCACCTGGCCAGCTCCCTCTTGCAGATGACACTATGTCATGCAGTACAACACTGGGATCAACTGGAAGTCTCCTTGCTACAGATTTATACAAGGCATAATGTCACATGTCAGCTCAGAAGGATTTAACCAATTTGCTATATAACCTGACTATGTGTGCTCCATTATTTATTACTTTTTAAAAAATATTGGTTTAAGTACATTCCAAACACGATGACCATTAGCATATCAGTTACCCTGCTATTAGAGGTTATATAAAAGCTAGTGGAAATAAGTTATATTCAGTTTCTGAGTACATGCCTATAGGCATGAATCAAAAGGTTGAGTTGTAAGTGACAATACAGTGAAAGCCAGCAAATGAAAGGGCACTTACAGTTCATAACAACAGAAGTTTTTTAAAAACTATTACATTTACATTTAACATTTAGATTTTAGAACCCCTTGGCCCTGCCTGTTCCAAAGGAGAGGGCAAAACTCCTCACACACCCTACCCATCTCCACTTGTCTTGCCATAACAAGATCTTTGGGCAACCTCTCCTTTTTTCAACTCAAAAGAGACCTGACCCCGAGGAAATGAGGGAGCTGCAATACAACCTGAAAAGTTTCCCAGTGTGGCTGCACCTCTGCAAGCTCTGACACAGAGCACTCTACAACTCATCTTGATGAAGACCTAGAAACCTGAATGAGACAGCAGTAATAGGTCCTAACTCTAATCACTTTCTACTAGATAATTCCATTTGCCTTGCCTGCCACAATGACATACCAAGGTACGTGTTACATAGAAATTCTTTGAAATAGAACAAATAATCCACACATACACAGGTTCTGAGAAAGGAGAAAAACCTTGAACTAAATCTGTAAGTTCCACCTATGGAAAAGAACTTTCCTAATGTGCCTTGGCCTTACAGTGGTGCCTTTAGGGCCCATTCACAGAGCTGAGATCCTTGCAAGAATCTGAGAGTTTGCAACAATCAGAGTACTGTCAGGACAGTCACCAAAAGACAGAACCTGGGCTAAAGTCCCCCACGCCTTGAGACTCAATCCCCACCTGTGGAAAAATGCCGAGATATTAGACAAGAATATTTCACTGACTCAAGGAAAATTTTTAACGAGTACACTTTTGTATGTCTTTATGTATGTGTGTGCACGTGGATTAATTGTTATAGCAACTGTAGTAAATTCTATTAACTAACTTTATAAGATCCACCTTAAAACTTCCGATACATGATACTTATAACTCTTTTGCCGAATCCTGCTGACCAAATCTGAGACTAAGACTAGATCCAGCAGCAGGTAGGCTCCACCAATTTAGAAAGCAAGGGGGTCTATTCTGAACCTCTTGACTCAACAGGATGATTTCCTTATTTGTTATATTTCATCGATTAAATATAAATAGATGCCCTAGTCTGAGACTAAGATTGGATTCAGACATACCTAGGCTACATCAGGAGTCTAGAAAGCAAGGGTGTCCAATATGAAACTCGTGACTCAACAGGACGGTCTCCCTTACCCTTTGTGCGCGCAGTCTGTATCAATCATCTTTAGCTCAGTTTTACCTCTATTTTCCTTCATATTCTTCATCCATATAATAAGTAATAGAGTAAACCTTGCCATCTAATTCTGTTAAGTTGTGCCTTTATAAATCATATTAAAACTGCTCCGGCTAATAGCTTTGATGGTCCTTCTTTGAGTGACACTAAACTACTAATTTTACACCAGTGATCTTCAGCCCAAATTACATGTTTCTATTCTACTGAGAAATTTGGCTAGGAGAATAATAATTGCCTTTATTCTTTTGAGTCCTCTGAGGAGGTGATAAAGGAGCTTGCAGGTCATGCACCAAAACCCACAGGAGCCCATGGCTTTAGAGGTAATTGAAAACAGAAACCAAATTTAATTTCTCTTACACAGGTCACCATGTTTCTGGATATATTAGAACAGGCCTTGATCTTTTAATTGACAAAGCATTGTTAACATTACTTCTATACTTCCAATCACTGCCAGAACAATTAGGAGTTAAGGTCAAACACTAAATTAACTTTGTTGAGGAGGCAGAGTACATATCAAGGCTGTGAACCCTGCAAGGCTCAAAACTCCTGTCTGAAAGTAAGGGTAGAGAAAAAGGGAATAGAATAGATTGGAATAAGAAGCTATATTTCTCTGCCAGGCGTTAATATGAAATTTTGGAAAGCGTTGCGACTGGAGGTGTTGGGGAACACCACAAGTAGCAAGTCTAGCATACTGCTCAGGCCACAGAACAAGAAGGCTGGACATTCACATACTGCAGAGTGAGAAAACATGAGGTAAAGAACCAGACTCTGCACCACAGCTGACCCTCAGCTGGAGCTACTTTTGTCCCCCTGGCAGAGACCCAGCAAGCACACTGTTTGAAGACCTTTAAAAAAAAAGTAAAAGTGAAAAAAGGGATAGAAAAGAATATGAAAATAAAAGGGTATTAATCTTGCTTACCCTGAGAGAAAGCAGTCGGTCTCTAAGCTACAGAAATCATTAAATGTACGTTCTTAAAGCTCAGCATTTTCCTCAATGAACATGCCAAAAAAGCTTTTAATGGCAAATAGATGGGATCTGGAGGGTGGGAGGGAAAGGGGCATGTATCAGGACCGAAGTTAATTTCTTTCAACTTGCTTTCCCACAAATGCCAATAAAGTGTGGGGGGGGAAGGTTGGGTTTGTTTCTTTTTAATGCCCCCTCCAGGTCATCTGTGGCCTTAAGTATCCATACATGTCTGTATCCTTCTAATATGGAAAAGCAATCAGACCCCCAAAAGTGCTGAACAGAGGTACTTCTTTCTGTGTATCAAACTGTGTGCCTGCAGAAGGCACTGGATAAACACAACGCTGACAACTGTGATAGGGAATTGGTATGTCTCATCACATAGATGGTAGTATGATAAATACCTATTTTATAATCATAATACAAGCATCATACTTAATTTTCTTACATTAGTAGCATAATGCTGCCAAAGTACTTACTATGTAGCAAGACTCACTGTGCTACATACCTCATAGAGCAGAAAACAAAAGCTCCTGCTTCAATGAGCTTACAATTTAAATATAATACAAGAAATGATGGGCAGATCAAAATATGTTTGATTAGAAAAGGCTTTCAAAATGTCTCCTGGCTCTCTCTGTGGAAAAGTACAATGCCTTTCTTCCCCTTGCAACGTTAACATTGAATCGCAAGATGATCTGCGGGAAAGTATCTGGGACCAAGTACCATATTCCTTTCACTTGCATGCAACAAAGTTAATTTAATTACAGACGGTTCACTCTGCTATAACTGAGAAAATACACTCAGACATTTTCATTATTGTTTCATTTGTATTCACTCAGATAGAAAGAAGAAAACATAAAGCATTATTTTTCTTAGTTTTGCTCCTGCAACATCCATTTACACAAAGATTAAGAATTTGTTAAAATTATAGAGCTACAAATGACAAGAGTTTTTGAAAGAGATAAAAGAAGAAAGCATTGCTAGTATTCAAGCATTAATGAGAGATTAGGTATTTCCACTTAGCTATTCAAATGATTTAATTTACTGATTGTAAGAGGAAAGGCTTTTCCTGATGTGCAACAGTGGGTGTTTGTAGAGAAATTTTAGAACTATTAGAAATGTAACAGCCAGTGTTTGTTCTCAAAACCTTGGGACGTTTCGAAAGTAAGATGTACGGAATCAAATCCGTAACTGTGGGTCTTGGCCACTGATAGAAATATTTTGTCTTTATTTCATCCTGCCTAAGTCCCTTGGAACTACTAGCTTTTAATGCATTTGTTACCTTATTGCCAGGGATTTTATGACCTTTCTCAAGTGATGTTTGTTCTACAACTGTCTGATATACCTTCAGTACATATTAATGCTAGCATCATACATAGAAATGTTGACTACGAGGCAACACAGACACAATCCTAATATTTCAAAAACACAAACCCTGCTTCCTAACCGCATAAAAGCAGGAATTTGTAATAGGCAAAATCACTTACATAGAAAAAATTAATTCAAAAGGTTGAATGTATACACAAGCAAGAGATCTGCTTTTTATATACTTTGAAAGTTATTAATATGTATTATTCTGCAATTGGCCTACAGTGTTTTGAGTTCAGAATGCCATTGATGTTATTAAGAAGATACAGAGTTTCTCAAAGTAACCCTGATACCACAGCTGACATGAGAGGGCACTTCAGTGGGCTGAGTGATGTGGACTTCCTTCCTACAGCTGAACTTAACAGAAATCCTCACCATTACAGTTGGAACTCACTAGCCCCTCCTCAACTGAGAAACCAAAGGCTGAAACAACCTAAACCATCACACAGTCTCTGTATTTGAGCCATTTAGCTCATACCAAGGAAGGTTTTTTCACACTACAGAAGAGCTTTGTTCTCTGAAGTACTGAGAAGCTCCGATTCCTGACAAAGTCAAGGGTGATGCTTGAAAAGTTATGATCTTAAAGTGTTATAAATCATGACATTATGAGACAAAGATGAAAAAGAAAATATTTCAGACCAATCTACTTTTACCTATATTTTGCAAATATGAGGCAAATGCACAGAAAAAAAGCTATTACCTCCATGGCTTGGCTATAGACAGGAAAGTCATAATATAGTTGCTTTAAGCTCTGTAAACAGGTTCCAGATGCATATGTCAGAAAATGGATTCAAGGAACCATTCTTTATCCTCATCCATACAAATGCTCCTTTGTAAAAATATCTAAATAGAAAGGGGGCTGAGTGAGAGCTTTTATTTAAACATATACTAAAGCCTAAAAAATGGCTTGCCTGGAGGACCATGATATAACTGGAACATTGCGTTTCAGAGGAAGAAAAAACAAATACTACATGTGATAAAACCACTATCACCACAGTAACACAGATAAACAAGTCGTCTAATGCCACAAACTGGAAAAGTACTCCTGTCTGAAGCATGTGAGCCTTTCTAATTTGTCTCATCAGATAGCCATGAAAGCCTCATGAAAGTAAAGTACATCTTTTTAGAGACAGCAAAAGAAATTGATTTAACAATAAAATATCCATTGAAAACCAGTGGTCAGATTATCCATTAAGATTAATGTTCTTAGCTTCTCTGGGATGGAAAGGATGAGCTTCTGAAACAGGCTTATTATTTTCAAAGCAACACTTTGGGGCTATTAAGAAAATCAGTGATTTTAATGGTGGAGAAATCTGTTATTTCCAAGAGTATGAAAAGGTCAGAGAAGAAGTATAAGTAGGTGGCAAAAAGACTACACTACTCAGAAACCTTTCGGATTTTTATTCCAGCCTCCATTGACCTAAGTCAATCAATCAAAAATGTTGGCAAGATGAAAATCCCTTCCTTCAAAAAATATTTTAAAAGTGCTCAGCCAAAAAGAAAAGCCTTACTTGCTACCATTGAATATTTTAGTATCTTATCAAATATAAATATTTCTAAAACAAAACCAGCTTTGAGCAAAGAACATTTTACATTTTACAATATAAATATCTATTTTACACATTTCAAAACTCATTTTCAACATTTCAAAATTTGAATGTTTAGAAGAAATTGGTTTTCTTAAAATATTTGCCATAAAACTTCTGACCTTCTATAACTGAAGGAAGAATGAAAAAAATTAATCTGAAATTCCTGTGACATCTAAAATTTCAACTGATTATATAAATTAAGCTTCTTCACCTCTTCAACTGCTTAAAGGTCTCCTTAATTAAAAATTATTATTTCTCAAGAGGCACTTTACCTATATCATATGGAAGCATAGAGTTGTGAAGTTCATTAGTAGAGAGAAAACTAGAAAAACTTCACTTTCAAACAGGAAAGCTCTAAGTATCTGAAAAGCCTGCATGCAGGAAAGTCTGCACTAGAAAGAATCATAAGGGGATTGACTGAACTGAAATAAAATCATATTAATTTTTGCATAACATGATACTACATAATATAATCTGAGCTACTTTGTGGCGGGGAGGAGGGAATACACCTCCCTATTCCTACTCAGGATTGATGTTTATGGTTTTATTATGCACACTCCTGAGGTCTCTCTTCACCCTTATGTGAGCAGGTTAAAACTACTAATCAGCACTACTAGTATATTGTCGGGTTCGTGGAATTTAGAGTCATCCTGGTGTAAGAGAAGACAATTTTGGGGTGATGTGATACTGAAGTGTGCCTTGTGGCTGCCAGGCCCTGGGTGGCAGAATGCGCTTCATCTGTCAGGTCCCTCTGTATTTCGCAGTATTTTTATAAGGCAAAGTATATAGCTGGTAACTTAGATAGTTTTCAGAAAGTTTTTCTACTCCTTAGACCAAACAAGGCTTATGAGTAATTTAACATATACTTCCATCAGATACTAAACTGCCCAACACAGCATAAAAATAGATTCCTAATCTGCGTTTTAGTTTCATTTTAATCAAGATTTCATCACAGCTTTCTTTCAAAAGATAACAGATAGGAAAGAGCAAAACAAGATGTCCCATACCTATGTCTGCACCTAAAAGTGCTTGAGCAATTAACCAAATAATAATATCTTTAAAAATCAGGAATGTGTAATTACATGTAATGGAAACCATTATATCACATGTAATGGAAACCATTATATCACAAGACAAGGCAGAAAAATATCTTAATCTAAATGCAAAACTTAGGGAAGCAGACCTGTATAATGTACGTTCTCTGGACAGCTTGGGTACTGAAATGG
Source organism: Lathamus discolor (assembly GCF_037157495.1). Taxonomy (NCBI): domain Eukaryota; kingdom Metazoa; phylum Chordata; class Aves; order Psittaciformes; family Psittacidae; genus Lathamus; species Lathamus discolor. The sequence continues at coordinate 112,249,160 of NC_088884.1, forward strand.
ATGAATCACAGACACAAAAGGAAAAAGCTCTCCAACAAAAGTATCACTGGAAATTATTCTTAGGCAAATATCTTACAAAATGCACACATACCATCATTACAAGAACAAGAAGTACAGCTATCACTCACTTTCCTATGTACCAAGAGTTATTTAACACCTGTATGTCGGGGACATATTTCTCTATCTAATGAACATCAGAGAAACCACTTATTCAGCCTTTGCTATTCCCTTGTGATTGCTAGTGTTCACCATTAAGGCCATGCATTATTTCACAACCAAACAAAAGCCAAAGTCATCATCATTAAAGAATATTATGTAGCAGAACATCTTACAATTACAAAGCAACCAAAAGAACATAAAAAACATAGCAATCAAATCACAAACCAGCTTAGAGAAGTACAAAATACTCCCAAGCAATCAGAGACCTAGACTTCTCATGTTTTCAAGAAAGCTTCAACTCATCTACTAGCTAAATGCATATGCCTGTGTGGGTGTTTGGGCACATAGCTAAGTACTCCCAAGTATCAACAACCAAGTAGCTAGCTAGCTAACTAGAAGAACATCTTCCTTCTTCCCACTACGACCAAAATTTTTTAGCCTCAGTAAATCTGGGACAAAAATTAAGAACAATTTATAAAAGCTGATCCCTTTCTCCTTCAGATCTGGTGCAACATATGGAATCTTTAAACTCGTGTTTTAAATTAAAATTACCTTCTTCAGGCAAATGCAACAGTTTCATGGGGTTTCAACCAGAAAGTTCAGTAACACCCATAAGAAGTTTTGATAAAAGTTTTTTTGTAGCAAGTAAATTACTTTCCCATAGCATTTGATTAAAGTAGAACAGGAAACATCAGAACTCAGAGAATTCCTCTGAAGTGTACATTACTTTCACAGACATCTCTAGGCTTAAGCATACAAGATGAAAGACAAAAAAAATCTGACACGCATTGATTCACAGAGCAAACGGAAATATAAACTTTGTAGAAGAGGTGGAGTGCCATGTTCAACTCTTCTCAGCTACTTGCTCACCCTCTGCACTTCATTTGTCCCTCTACCAAATAAATGCTGTCATGCTCTACAGGAAAGTACACATTGTCAGGCTCCCTAGCAATTACAAATACTGTAGTGTTATCTGCAATGCATTACAGGTGACCACAATGCCGGTTTTCTAACACAGAAATATGTTTGAATCAGGTAATATGCAGTCAGGAAAAAAAAAATCCTTAATAATCTCTTTTTCAATTCAGTTCAATCCAACCTGGTTGCATTGGTTTACTACTTTTTTCTTTTTTGATATGTAAGCTACAAACAAAATCAAAATGTAATAAGAAATTTTCACACATACTATATCAAAATGAAAATAGAAGAATTAATATCATGATTAAGTCATTGATTCATGGATATATATTAATTATAGAGACACTACATCTCCCAGCTGACAGCTTTGCTAGGAAAAAAGGGGGGGAAAAAAAGTTTTTACAACTCATTTTAGAATATTTTTCATATCATACTTTAAAAAATTAGAACCAACAGTTTCCTACATTTGTCTTTGGAAATTTTTGATGCCCATGAATCTGTTTGTCAGAAGATCTTTTCTGTTAGTAAAAAAGTTGCCTTTTCTTAAACTGAATAAAACTGATCTTAGCTATAACCCATTCTGTTCCATTTACATAAGACCTTTCAGTCACTAATCCTACTCCAATTCATATTTACCTCCTCCTCAAATAATTTCCACTCGGTTTTTATATTTTGTTTCTTTTTAAACTTAGTTCTGTTGATTTTTTTCTTGCCTACTTCTAGCATCACTTTCTAGCTCCAGTTAAGAGATGTAATTAAATATGTGGTTGCAAGTCAAGGTGAAGTTTGTACAGGAAGAAAATACAGCTATTTCGCTGTTCTGTCATATGACACTTCCAAGGAAAACACAGATTTTCCTTGGCTTTTTAAGTTGGTTTATTTCATTACACCTCATATTTATACAATATTCATAGGCTTTTACAGCAACAGGCCTTCCTAAAAACAGAAATTCAGGTTTTAAATGTGCATTTTTTACTTGAATAACAAATAACTAACTTTCAGGTTTCTTCTTGTTGTTTAATTTTACTTTTCTCCTCATGTATTTGTAAAGATCCTTATTCTCTCTAGGTTCTTTGTGCAACAGCAAATCACTATCTAAGTTTGCTTGGCTCTACCAAGTTAAAGAAAGGAAAAGAGTAATGGAGCATGAACAATTCTATGTACTGCTCTTCTGAGGCATGACCATTTGCTAGAGCAGTAGCCATAGCACAGCCTCTAAAATGGACAAGAATGCATGACAAAAAATATTGCAATAACTTAGTGTTCCTAAGACAGTCAGCCAAACATGGACACCCCCTCCCCTTCTTTAAGTGTCCACAGTTCATGGGGCATTCAGTTTTGCAGAACTGTCATTGTAAAGTCTCATGATAGGGAAGTCTGTCATTTTACAGATTGTTTTGAGGGAAATGAAGCTGTCTGATGTCCTGAAATGCTTAGGAACTTGTGTGGAATATAATATGAGTCAGGGTGTCTTGCAAACTTTTATCAATTACTTATTTCTGGTTTTAATGAATCTCTTGAGTTTAATTTTAATTCTTACAAAACTGAATATCCATGTAATTGGTTATTTTCTAAAAAGCTGAGGATGCCTTTGCAAATTCACAAATAAACTGTGTTCACAGTGATTATGTTTTTTATAATCAAACATGGCACAGATTATTAAGATACGTCATCAAGCTGTTATTATTTTGCAACAGATGAACCAAACAGCAGATCTGACAGTGATTTACTCACTGAGATGTCTTTAATTATTAATGTGATAGATTTCAAGCTGTCACCAATGGCTGCTAAACCATTCAGAAATCAGCATCAGGCACTGAACTTCAAAGTTAGTCCCGCTGTTCAGTGATCACCACCTCTAGAAAACTTCTATTTTTAGGTACTGAACTTTAGACACAGCAACTGAAAGCTTTTCCTGAGCTCCTAATTTCATTAATTCATAGACAGAGGCTAGAGCAAACATGCACTACTGTAAAAAGCAGAAACTATAATATCAGTGTCCAGGACTGTCATTCTGTTGTAATAAAGAAACTTGAAGTAAATCAACATTGCAGAGCAATGCAGAGGTTCTACTGCATCAGTACACACCAAGCTGTGTGGTGCAGTCAACATGCTGGAGGGAAAGGATGTGATCTAGAGGGAGTTTGACAGGCTCAAGAGGTGGAGCAGCACAAACCTCATGAAGTTCAACAAGGCCAAGTGCAAGGTCCTGCACATGGGTGAGGGCAATCCCAAGCACAACTACAAGCTGGGAGGAGACTGGATTGAGAGCAGCCCTGAGAAGTACTAGGGGTGTTGGTTGACAAGAAGCCCAATATGAGCTGGCAGCGTGTACTTGCAGCCCAGCAAGCCAACTGTACTATGGCCTACATCAAAAGGAGCATGGACAGCATGTTGAGGGAGGTGATCCTAACCCTCTACTCTGCTCTTGTGAGACCCTACCTGGAGTACTGAATCCAGTTCTGGGACCCCACCACAAGAGGGATGTGGACCTGCTCAGGTGAGTCCAGTGGCCACTAATATGATCAGACCACTGAAGCATCTCTCCTACGAAGACAGGCTGAGAGTTGGGCTTATTAAGCCTCCAGAAGAGAAGGTTCAGGGGAGATCTTGTAGCAGTCTTCCAATACCTAAAGGGGGACTACAAGAAATCTGGAGAGGGAATTTTTACAAGGGCATATAGTGACAGGACAAGAGGGAATGGCTTTAAGCTGGCAAAGAGGAGATTTAAATTAGACATTAGTTAAAAATTCTTCACTGTGAGGGTGGGGAGACACTGGAAGAGGGTGCCCAGAGAAGTTGTAGATGCCCTGTCCCTGAAAGTGCTCAAGGCCAGGTTGGATGGGGCATTGAGCAACCTGATCTAATGGAAGGTGTTCCTGACTGTGGAGCAGGTAGCCTGGAACTATATGATCTTTAAGGTGCCTTGCAAAGGTAACTGCATATGTAAAGCCCTACCTGCTTTGCTGCCAGGTGCAACTATTAACTCTCAGTTCAGCACCTAGCCTCCACAGGGCTTATACATCCGCAAAAACATTTTATGAAGAAGAGTTAACAGGTTTAGAGCACAGGCAGAACTACAGTGAGATCAAGAACTACAGACCAGGAGCTAGCAGTAAAACAGTTTGAGAAATGAGACTGAAATGGAGATCACTGGTGAATGGTACCACATAAGGCAGCGTCTCATATAAATATAGCAACTTCACATGCCACTTGGCTTCACAAATTCTGCCCTATTTACTTTTCTCAAAAAGCAGTTTGGAAACTGGTAACACTTCTGACTTCCTTTGAACAAACTTATTTGACATATTAGAGCAGTGAACTGGGCCTGTGCACTTGTCTTGGGCTTTTGTTCCTTACAAAATCTCAGGAACTACCATACTTGGCCTATTGCATGTATTCTGCCTATATTTTTCTTCTGTGCTTTACAGCTTAGTTTCTGGATTAGAGTGCCTAGAGAACCACAGAGGTCTTTCACCTCCTATAGTTTGATAGAAGTAATTACACTGCAGAATAATGCATGCTGAAAGAGTCAGTAGTGGTATACTGGTATATCAATGTTCTGTATTAATACAGATATTATAGCAAAGACAGCTGCTCAATAATTTTTCTGGAAACAGATTCTCAAAGAAAAACAGGAAATAAATTCCTTTAGATGTCTCCTGCATAATGCACAGGAGAAAATGCTATAAAGCATTTCCATGAGAATAAATTATTTCCATAACTTAAGGCCACTTTTTTGGGAAAATACACATCCATGGACTAAAAGAATAGTAAGTTCATTCTTGTTCTTGTTCCAGAATTTCCAGGCAAGTAACAGCCTAAAAACAGAACAAATACATTAACTTGAGGAAAGTTTCTCCAGGACATGCTATTTTCTAAGCACAGCGGTAAAAATGCAGAATTTCATTGCAATGCTTTGTCATTTGAATGACAAAGAAATCAGAACCTCCACCAGGCTGTTAAGAGGTATAGCTTGAAATATTTAAGTCAAATTGATGTGAAAAATTACATCTGCCTTCAGACTCACCATAGCACAGAACAAAGGGCTAGGGGGTTCCTCAGAAAGTCTACATATACAGAAACTTCACTAACAAAATCCTTTTGATTTCACCAGTTGCTACATCAAGTGTTTCAGACAAGAGAGTAAAAGGTAATTACAAAGAGAAACCCACACAAATCTTTTTGCTATGAAAAAGCTATTGGCAATGAAACTGACAAAATTTCACATGAAGTAATTGAATATAGCAAAACTTAAGTGAAAAGAAAGATGCACCATAAGAAGATGCCCCATAGTATTATATATGATTAGTGAGATTAGTTTCCTGTCTTCATGCTGCAATACTAAAAAGTCCTCCTGTGAGTGATGCTTTTAATATGCTGTTCCCTTTCATTCTTTTCATCAGCAGAACAGAAAAGGTTGAAGTTACAAAAGAAAGTTTCATATCTATCGTACCCATAAGTCATTTTATCTTTCTGTAAACCACTCAAGGAGGGTAAATATGAAACCACTGCTACAACAGAAATTAAGTTTAATATTGCAGTTACTTCTCTGTAGCAGTGATAGAACACTGGTACCTAGTCTCCAGCACTGGGTGGGGATACCTGGTGAGGGCTCTTCATGAATAAACATCCTATCAGCACTAGCTCTACTTCAGCTTCCATCCATATCCATGTAAAGAACACTTCAGAATAGACTTTGTGCTTTGAATAGACATAGTGCTTTGGCCAGACACTTTTCTGGTATATATGACCAATCATCTTCTTAATTTAGAAGGGCTTTACTGCTTTACAGTAAGAGTGATTTTAGCCTTTTTGCTTTAAACAGTATTAAAGTATTGTTCAAAATCTGGGAATAGTGACAGTTGTAAAGTTACAGAAAGTCTCCTATGTCAATTCTCCCTCTTCCTTTTTCAGTGACTGCAGCAGGACTAGGAGCAAGTCCTAGCTTCCGTCAGCTGCTTCCTAACCCCCAGCCTTTTCTCTGAGCATTCTTTAACATCAGCCATCAATGGAAGACTCATCATACTCAGCCTGGCTGCAAAATACTGGCAGCTGCAGGCATTTTGGGGATGAATTCCACAGTACAGACATTCAGCACTTGTTTAAATAGAAATGAAACAGATGGTTAAATATGACAGGTTTGGATGTGCTGGCAGATGTATTTGGATATATTAGTAGATCATAGTTTACAGGTGTCATACACACATGTACATATTATTGCTGAATTACGGACTTGAAATATTTCTAGTTTTACCTCCATTTTTTCCAGTATCACACTTAAGGTATTTGGCATCATATAGTGTGATAATTCATCAACTATTACTTCTCTTCATGTCTGTGTTTGCCTCTTAGCATTGGTTTCTCTCACAACATGGAACTTGACACATTGTTTGCTTTGTTGTGTGCTTACTTGAAAATTCATGATTTGCAATCTAAGAGACCATCTTGTGACACTTGTTTACAACTGTGTGTAGTGATAAAAATAGCTAACGTCTAGACCAAACAGAGGGACAAGGTGGTTATGCTGTGTGCCTAAGCCACAATTCTCCTCACAGGAAAATTCTATAACAGAGCTTCTATATGTTGCCTCTCGCTCACAGATGTCTGGCGAAGGAACGTGTGATGCAAGGCATTTTGAATTGAGAAATGAGAAATAAATTCAACCCCCCCTTCTCCATTTATTTTAAGATTATTGAAAGTACTAAAAGAGACTAGCTTTGCCATTCACACATCTATATTTTGTAATTCTTACTCATTGTGTCACATCTAAAATGAGATCATCCAACTGACTGAGCAGGAACTACATTCTCTAGATTTTGTCAGCTTCCCATCTCAATCAGTATATGACAAAAAATAACAATAACCACCTGTGAAGAAAGTGTTACCCTCAGAATCACAGAAGATGAGCAATCAGTTGAAAAGAATTTCTTTGCAACTGAACATATCTTTTTCTGAGGTTTATCTTCAGCTTGAAACCACACAAAATAATTCAATCTGCCTCTAACTGGAAGAGATCAAATGTACTAATGCATGCAAAAATTAGCAAAGTTTGACTTATTTCTGTGTACCAGAAAACAACAAACTCACATGGCTCTAAATAGTTATTCTGTCACTGGGACAAACAACTATTAGTAAGGGCGCTTTCTTCAAATCTGCAAACCTATATTTTCCCTACTCTTAAACAGCAGGTGATGTTCAGCTCTAAAGCTTGAGCCTGTCATTAAATACCTCCTGCTTGCACTTCCTCATCTTCTGCAAGAGATATCACCTTGCAGATTAAAACAGACCTAGAAGAAGACCTTCTCTCTTGCAAGCTCATCTGCCCCCCTTGCTCCAAGGAAGCATTTATTAGAACAAAAAGCAAAATAGAACCATAAGGCTAACCCTATTATCCTTTTTCATTAACCAATACCTCTAGCTTCTGGGATTTTACAAAATTCAGTCTTGCCTATCTGAAAATAGCAGATATTAAACTAGTCATGTATGTCATCCATGCAGGAAGTTTCCTGTCAACATGCTTGCTGCTCTCACAGTATCTCCATGAGGAGCAGAGCGTTCTAAAAGCTGATTGATTTTAGAGGAAACTGAAGATGGAACAGAAGTATTTAAAAAAGTGTTTATTTGGAATTTCATAGCTATCAGCTACAGATTTTTATGAGCTTTAAAATTGCCTCAGTGTTCATTCATCTACAGGGAAAGACTGAACTGGTGACAGACATATCTGACTCGCCATAGCACTTACATGATACTGAAGATCAAGAGAACTACAAGCTTTACATGAAGTAAGGTGGGTTAGGATAGACGTGTCCCACATGTAGTATCACAGTGGTATTCTTACATGGACATTAAGAAATCACAGGAAATTCAGACTGGGTTTCAGCTTCTGCTCATCCCCTCAAAAACTTTTAATAACTGCCAGAAAACAGAGTTGCCAAAGCAAATGCCTGATCTCCATTAGGTACTCACTCCATTTACGCTTCTAAATTGTGAAAATACCTGAGAGATGCCACTCCTGTTCATCAGTGTATAATACCTGAAAAGCAGTATGCTGTCTAAAAGTACTCTAAGAACCACTTGCTTCCCTCACATTCCCTGGCAGGAGGTTCATCTTTGTGTCTGTTCAGTTGGAAATACAGCCACCTCTGCAGCCAGGCGATCTCCCAAACCTTACAACTAAGTACCCACTGTCAAAAGACAATACTTGAACTTCAGTAAAATAGAGACCACCTTCAATTAACATAATCCCATCTTGTTACTAATAAAAACATTGCTGCATTACCTTCAGAAATAACAAAGAAGCAGCTCTGTGGACACACCTTTTTCAGGATTCTGTGAGTATGCAATCTGGCCACAAAACAAATGAAAATGTCTAAAGTTTATAAGACATTTGTTACAGCAACATAAACAGCACAATCTCCAACTTGTAGTGCACTAAATCTCCAGCAACTATCCACTTACGTATAACCAAACCAATATAACGACAATTCTCTTCCACACACAATATAAATTTTTACTTTAAAAAAAGCCTGTTCTTACACTGCATTAACAGTGATTATAGCCACAAAGTAAAAGTACTTCTGTGTCCTATTAAGTGCCTCTGTCCACATTAAGACTGCATCTCCCCAAATAGCTTCCCCCACATTCCCAAATGTTACGGTTATATTTAACAACGTACATCTGGATTTGGGCACTGAGGCATTCATTGTGCATCTGTACTGATGGAAGAACATCAATCAATATTTGTGAGGACATTACTATCAGCCTCTCCACTAGCAGTAAACCATTGCTGTTGACAGCAACCATATGGTATTAGCTTCCAGAAGACAATTTCAATTATTTTCTCTTCATACAACTAAGACTTCTGGAAACAAAGAATTTCCTAACCAGACAACCTTGAGACTAGGATATTTTCTGAATATTATATTTAGCATTTTTTTCTTCTTTTTCTCTTATGCGACAGGCACTGCAGCTACCCCAACCCCATCAACAGGCACTGCAGCTACTCCAACTACAGTGACATGCATTACAGATCCTACAACTCCAGTGACATGTACTTCGGCTGCTCTAACCCCAGCGACTGGCACTGCAGCTACACCAACTCCAGCACTGGTACTGCAGCTGTTTCAACCCAAGAGACACCCACTGTAGCTACTCCAAATGCAGCGACTGGCACTGCAGCTACTCCATCCCCAGAGACAGGCACTGCAGCTACTCCAACTCCAGGGACAGGCACTGCAGCTACCTCAACTCCACCTAAAAGCACTGCAGCTACCCCAACTCCAGCAACAGCAACTGCAGCTACTCCAATGCCAGCAAAAGTCACTGCAGCTACTCCAACTCCAGCGACAGGCACTGCAGCTACTCCAATTCCAGCAACAGCCACTGCAGCTTCTCCAGCTCCAGAGACAGCAACTGCAGCTACTCCAACTCCAGAGACAGCAACTGCAGCTACTCCAACTCCAGAGACAGCCACTGCAGCTACTGCAACTCCAGCGGCAGCCACTGCAGCTACTCCAACTCCAGCGACAGCCACTGCAGCTAATTGAAACCAAACGACAAGCACTATAGCTCAACTACTGCAACAGGCACGGAAGCTTTTCCAACCCCAGCGCCTGCCACTGCAGGAACTCCAACTCCAGTGACAGGCACTGCAGCTACTCCAACTCCAGCGACAGGAACTGCAGCTACTTCAACTTCTTCAACAAGACTGCAGCTACTGCAACTCCAGCGACAGGCACTGCAGCTACTCCAAGTCCAGTGACATGCACTGCAGCAGCTCCAACTCCAGGGAGAGGAACTGCAGCTACTCCAACTCCATCGACAGACACTGCAGCTACTCCAACTCCAGTGACAGGCATTGCAGCTACTCAAACCACAGCAACAGGCACTACAGCTATTCCAACTCCAACGGCATGTACTTCAGCTGCTCTAACCACAGCGACTGCACTGCAGGTACTCCAACTCCAGCGACTGGCACTGCAGCTACTCCAACTCCAGCGACAAGCACTGAGGCCACTACACACGAGTCATGTCAAAAACTGGTATGAAGTACGCCATTGTCAAATGTGAACAGACTGGAAATACTGGAGACATGTACAGGCACCAGTGGTGAATGAATTCGTTTGCCAACTTCAGCAACAATCCCGGCTTTTGAGTTCTTCTATTCACATCTAGGTCAATTCTGCAAAATAAAAATACCTCCTCAATAGTGAAGATGGATGTAAGAAAAAGAATAACTCAGGAGGCATCCTGGAGAAAATGCACCATATTATTATGCTCTAAAACTATTGCTCACTCAACCTAAGCTACTTTTGTAACTATCAGAAGACCTAGCACATTTCATCCTCCGTTGTAATGGAGGATGGTCTCAAATACCAGAACTTCAAATTTAGAGTTTCCAAAGTATTCTGAGGACAAATGATATGAATGTAAGGACAAGGTACATTTATTTTGTTTGTGTTTTCAAATGCCTCCACCCTTCTCTCTACAGAGATTCAAATATTGATTAACTGACTTTTCTGAAGAGAAATCTCTACACGTATCTGGTAAGCACAACACTTTTCACATCCTGTTTGATTTACAATGTCACTTTAAAAATGCTAAGAGAGTAATGGGTGCAGAACCCAAAGCAAGAATGTAGAATATTTCTACTGCATTTTTATATTAAAATAAATAAAAGCAGATTCTTCATGTGACACTTCTATTTGCAGCAGACATTTTATATTGTTGTTGTTGCTTTAATTTAAAAAGTAAAATTTGCTGTATAATAAAATCATATTCAGAAAAGAGGTTAAAACAATATTACAAAACAAATCATATAAGAGGGCATAGCTTTACAAAGTATGTTACAGTTATGGAAATTCAGCCTGATACTCCAGCTCTTTGTCCCCAAAGTAAAGAAAGAAGCAGCTTAATTTGCCCTCTCACCTATTACATAATTTTAATGTAACTTCTGCAGAGCTGCCCCTCACTGCTGGGTGAAAAAGTACTGAGGCAGACTCTACTTGGAAAGCTTTTATTATGTTTGCAATATTCTGGCAGTATTTGTTAGCTGTGTATTCCACTGTACTGAGTGCCAATTTCCAGAACTTCTAAGGAAAGAGGATTCCCATGGATTTCTAAACTTGTTTATTGAATAACAAACCCAAGGACTTTCACATGGCATTTCCTGCAGTGAGTGAAGTATCCTTCCCAAAAACGTAAGCAATCTTTCAAATCTGTAGAGAATTTTGAGTAATGTTTGACTAAGTTTTAGCCTTTAAAAACTATCAATATTAAGTCAGTTTTTTATTCAGTCATAAAAAAAACCAAAAACACAATATCTCTTTTCTTAGCCTTCAGCAGCCTCATATGCAAAGATCTCTGGAGCTCACCTGAACAAGGAGGCCTTGTCACCACTGCAGCATTGGTCAGTTTTCAGCAAATTTGGCTCTGAGGAAGAAAATCATTATGCTGTTTCTATAATCCTAACTAGAAAAGAGACTTAAGCTATCTATTATGTGAAATGAAATATTTGACAGTACATTTGTCTTTTACTAGCTTATGCACTTATTTGACACTACTCCTGACACATACTAAAGTAAATTCTCAGATAAATTTCTTCAGTATTTTCAACTGAGACCATCTCAGTTATTAGTTTATGAAACCTCACCTATTTCTGATATGATCATTATCCTGTATGACCAGACTTAATGTTTATATAGCATACAGATGTAATATGTGACAAGTCCTTATAGAGAATGCATTATGCCCCGAGTCATGTCCAAATAAAATTCATTAATTCCACCTGCTAAAAATGCTTTCTGTTCATTCTGGCAATGAAGGTTTTAAATAATTATTCTCTGAATTATTTTTCTTGTGTGACTGGCATGTCATCAATACCAAGTGATGAACAGAAAATTATGGTCTACGTTGACGCATTTTTTCGTGACAAATTCACAGAGACTTGCCCTGAGTTCTAGGAATTACTTAAATATTAGTTTATAGAAAAGAGCAAATAAAATTCAAGTTTTCAAGTCAATGATAATGCATTAATTTGAGGATTATTCTTTGGTTTTTGGAGGGAATGTTCATGGTGATATTGTTTGGGGGAGGTTACACTAATAAGCCAATATATTACCCATACTAATTTTAAGGCTTGAACCTTGTGGACAATTTTGTGTATTTGCCCATTTGCTTCTGCAGTGGCCAGATTGCCTGGCTTAAGTTATTTTAGCCCTGTTTCACGCTTGAGAGAACAGAAACTATGACATATTTAAATAAATAAATAAATAAACACTCTATCCTCTTTCATTCCCAGATTGATTTTGCATCCTCAAAGACAGAATAAACTCCTAAATCTCCCACAGTAATATAAAATAGATCTGAGTTCAAACTTCAGATACAAAGGAGACAAAGCAGTAACAGTTGTATTCCTTTAATAAGGTCAGTTATTATAGTTGGCTTGAATTTTTAATTTGCATATTCTAACAGAATGTGTCAAGATAAAGGCAAGACTGGTTCTAGTCCTTGATCAATTGCTATTGATAGATGAAAAGCCAATAGGAAAAAGGCTGAAAACAAAAAGTGAACTCACAATTTCACAAAAAAAGCCCACCTCTTTGCTGACATGCATGAGAAGAGTCTGCTGAGAAGTTATTTTGTTACTAGTGTATATTTCAACAGGCAAACTACATTCTCTTCTATGCTGTTGAAGTAACCTAGAAACAAAAATTAAAAGGGGACGTAGGGATTAAAGCCAGTGCCACGCAGATACTAGCGCAGAAAAAGGAATACCAGCAAGTACTCAGTAGACATACCTGCCTAAACAATGGCCCTCTAGGATCCGTTCAAACCCCTGTTAATGGCAACAGGATCGCAGTTAGATCAATGTACTACTTTATAGTGCTGCAGATTTATTTTTTTTACATCCCTGTATTTGCAGGCATGCGAGACAGTAGAGTGTGCTAGTCTACATTAAACTTGGTGTTACTATCAGAGGTAGGAAACTAACCAATATCTCCTTGGTCATCCAGGACTCCCTGGATAATGGTAGTCTTGCATTCCAATCCTCCATTCTTTTTAACCAAATATACACATGAAAATGAGCTTCATTCAAGTGTCCCTGCAGAAGCAGCAAGAAATAGTTCAGATGCACTGTCACTTGGTGTAGAACCTATATTAATAGAATTCATTTTCTGATATCACAGGTCTGATGTGGAGGGAACATTTATCAGACAGGAATTTGGTTTAAGCCCAAGAGGTCATATTTGGAAAGAACCGAGTGACTTTGAACTCATACATCTTCCTCTCTGTCTTCTCTCTGCAAAGGCTGTTTTCCTTCAGTCATATCAGTAGTCTTTGAAAAGTCAATATAGGGTGCTTAGGGTTGGGTTTTGGTTGTTCCTTTTTTTTTTTTTTTAATTTAACAATGTTAGACTTATTTTTAGACTATTAATTTTGTCAGGAGTTTTTAGGCTTTGTGTTATCTTTCACCATTGTGACTGAACTTTAATTTTGAAGGAGGTTTTCTATTAAGTTACTTTTGATAAAATCCTACTCGATGCCTTTGACATGCAAGTAAGCTCTGTACTAATTTAAACAGTGTATACAGCGCTTATCTTCTGTTCAGATCTACACATAGGCACTAATACAAACCTCTTGCTATAGAGACAGTAAATATAGTTTATATACTAAGCTTTCTTTGTATTTACAGAGGCAGTCAGATGAATTTTCACAGATCAAGTTTGTTACATATTGTCACAATAGCTCCTAATGAATTTCAGGCAGGGGGGAGGGCAGGATATGACATAATAAATAGATAGTAAAACACAAAACTTTATTTTAAACAGGCATTCAAATTTGAAGACTAATGACAAGCCTCTTGGCTTCTAAGGATTTCAGTAACAGGGTTGCAAACAATGGAACAATCATCAGTTTTTGTGTTCCAGCACCCACTCTTTGTAGACCAGGTAACAAACAAAAGATCTATCCTTTCACAATTTCAGTCAAAGGCCAATGAAGAGATAACCCCAGATATCACCACATGAGATGACAAATGAAGAATTATTTACAATTGTGCATCTGTTATGAACTCTCAAGAACAGTGGATTATTTGTAAGTCTCCCACTTAAGCACTAGCTCAAGCTCTTTCTTCATCATAAACGGTGGAAGTAAGAAATGTTATTCCCCTGGTGCTTCATTTGGAGTGCTGGAAGAAAACACTCCTTAGCTATATTATAAGTCTGCAATTTGATCAATCCTCTACTTTCCTGTAAGTTAGCAGCAATTAAACGGTCATATTGATACTAAAGTCTGACATATCGGAGGCTATAAATCAGCATCTGGTATGATGCAGCCATTATTGAAGAGTTTACAGATTCCACCAGAGCATGTTACACCAGTGACTCACATTTTGAAGATCTATGCATAATCACAAGGATTATACAGTTGTTTAAATAAAGCCTATGTTTATTACAAAATAACCACTTATGTGCCATAAGATGTAATACTTTGTTTAGCAATAATTATTTTGCCCTTTTTTTTTCCCCTCTCCCCAGACAATTTTGCATTCAAGCACTCCTTTAATTTAGTTGGAATAGAGAGTCTTGATGCACAACAGAACTATGCTATTTTCAACACATGGGCAAGCTTCCAGCCCTCTCTTCAAGCCTCAAAAAGAAAAGCACCTTGATAGGCATGTGTGAAATTTCTCCTAGACACAATGTCATTCAAACTGCCTCAAAGGAAAAAAATTATGCCCATAATGTCAATAGCCATGAGCAGGAAAGGAAAATTACGCTTTCTTGAGACAATACAAATGATGAAAAAAGTTATTTGAATGTTCCCAAAAATTTTAACAGCAACAAAAAAAAAGTGTTAGAGAGAGATTGAGAAGTGGATCATGGTCTTCTAACCCCAAAACCAACAAAAACGTTAAAGTTAGGTAAAAAGCATGCATATTTCCCTTGCTTTTTCAAAATAGTTCAAGAATATTAACCAGAAGTGCACTTTCAAGTTTTAATGCTGGGAAAACATATGTGCTAAAGCTTTTTCTTCATTAATAAAGAAATGGACAACAGATACAGAAAGACAAACCAGCAGAAAGAACTTGTTAGAATCATTGTGCTTGTACTTGGTGCCATGCTGGCGCATTTATTTAGGGATTTGGGGGTTTTCCACTTTAAAGTAAATCCTAATAGCAGTTTGAAATTAGATCAAGACTAAAGGTATATTCTTACCACAGAATGCTCAGGTGTGAGAAATTTCAGCATTTCTCTCATTTTAATTTCATATTCTTCTAAATCACTTATCTTTTATAGATGTCCTACCTCAAACTGTCAGCACTGTATTACAGCAATAATAAAGTGACATTGCTGACCTGTTATCTCCGAAGTTCCAGAATGACACAGAAAGGCTGAAAAACGGAAGTTGTTATACCCAACTCTCTTACGTGAGAACAGATCAGACTTCTACAAATTATCAATTCTTTATTTTTCTTTTCAATAAACCAATCATCATCTAATTTATCTCTTCATAAATCAGTTCATGACTGTTTCACATTTTTATGCGTATATGAGGAAAAGGTCAATTAAGTAATAATAGGAAAAATTATTTAAAATGTGTATCACACATGGCACAAAACTGGTTGGTTGAAGAAGATAAGCAGCAACTGAGTAAAAAACAATTTTTTTCATTTTTAAAGCAGGAATTAATCTATAGATGCAAAAGGCAGAAAACCATACTTCAACTCTGAATCAAAATGACAAATCTGTATTATCTCTGCGTTGATAACAACTTTGACTACTGAATTTTAGGTATTTAAATAGCATCTTAATACAACGTAACTTTAATCATACCTTGTGCTGTTGCGATTGAGCAGTTCTCTGCGCAACAGTATAACAAACACAATACAACTTCATTTTGCAAGGATTTTGCTAGGTGCCTAGTTAACAGTTTGTTTCTCTTTTTGACAGGTAATTCTTTATAGGTTACATGAAATGCATTTGAGAAAAAGTTAGGTGCCATCAGTTCACACAGTTTAAAAAACTAAAGTTAAACTAGGAACAAGACCAGACTAAAATAATACTTTTTGTTTAAATTTTCATGCCTGTATTCATCTGATCAGTTTCCCAAATGCTCATTATATATATATATATATACACATGTATATGTATATATATAACTCAAAGAAATTCCTCTTACACTTACTCTCAGAAAGGGCTTTACTTGTGAAAACCATTACTCTGCGAACTTGGTATACAACAGCAATGTTCCTGTATGACTGTATTTGCCAGGCTTTTAATTGCCTTATTACCCGGTTGGACCTTTTGGATGGTAGAACTTCATGGTTTGCCCAAAGAGTTAATTACTGTGGTACTGCTAATTGAATTACCAAATCCCCAGGCATTCCACAAAACCGGTCTGTTTTCACCACTGTATTCAATTAACCTTCTAATAATATCTTCTATATGGATTATTATTATTTCTATTTTGCAATTCCCTGTGTTATCTTACTTTACCATCCCATTCCAATAATTTTCCACCCTATTATCAGTACTGGTACTACTGCTGTCATTTATAAACACATGAGAAATAACATTAATTCTTGGTCTCCCACTGAGACTGCTGCTTATTTTCCAGTGTTAATTAACAATTTGGCATTTCAAACACATCTTTAGGAGATGACAGTCATGACTGACTTACTATAGAAACAAGCTGTCTAGAACTTTACCACAACTGAATTCTGCACTCTATGCAAGAATAACCAGTTGAATAATTAGCTCATCATGAACAGAAACACAGTCAGAGCTCAAGAGAAGGTAAAGCCAAAAAAGCAAACCTTAGCTCTCACCACAAACCATGAAATGTAACATCACACATCACACTGTTTTTTGAATGAGCATTGGTATCCTGTAACACTAGCACTCCAAAGCTACCTATTATACTACTACTTTCAAGTAGCTTCTCCATTCCCCCAAAATTAAGTATTCCAGCCCTTCAGCACCAGGTCAAATTGCAGTATTGTGCTGTTCATGTCTTCAAACTAAAGTTCACACAGAACATACATTGCATTGGAGTCTTTTGTCCACTTGCTCTCCAGAGCAATATACACGCTAATTTTAAATGTAAAGCCTGAATTTTCTGTTAGAACAAGAGTCACAAAAGGTAATACCCTCTCCACTAAGTAATTTGCAATTAGTCCAAACACAATCAGTGTCTCTACTGAAAGATTCTAATCAAATATACCAGACATTGTGCCATTATATTTCAATAGAACATTACTTCCATCGAGATATTTACTTATACTTTACTTCTTTAGAGAAGAGATTCAGAGCAGCCCTGCAGAGAAAGACTTGGGGGTGTTTGCCAATGAGAAAATGAACATGAGCTGGCTTCAGTGTGCGCTCGCAGCCCAGAAAGCCAACCGTATCCTGGGCTGCATCAAAAGGAGCGTGACCAGCAGGTCGAAAGAGGTGATCCTGCCCCTCTACTCTGCTCTTGTGAGACCTCACCTGGAGTATTGTGTGCAGTTCTGGTGTCCTCAACATAAAAAGGACATGGAACTGCTGGAACAAGTCCAGAGGAGGGCCACGAGGATGATCAGGGGACTGGAGCACCTCCCGTATGAAGACAGGCTGAGGAAGTTGGGGCTGTTCAGCCTGGAGAAGAGAAGGCTGCGTGGAGACCTCATAGCAGCCTTCCAGTATCTGAAGGGGGCCTATAGGGATGCTGGAAAGGGACTATACTTTAGGGACTGTAGTGACAGGATGAGGGGCAATGGGTTAAAACTTAAACGGGGGGAGTTTAAGGTTGGATATAAGGAAGTTCTTTCCTGTTAGGGTGGTGAGGCACTGGAATGGTTTGCCCAGGGCAGCTGTGAATGCTCCATCCCTGGCGGTGCTCAAGGCCAGGTTGGACAAAGCCTTGGATGACATGGTTTTGTGTGAGGCGTCCTTGCCCATGGCAGGGGGGGTGGAACTAGATGATCTTAAGGTCCTTTCTAACCCTAACCATTCTATGATTCTATGATTTTGTACACAACATGCAGAAATAAGTATAGGCCAAGCTGCTACACCTGTCATTGACAGAATGATTGCTTCAATCATCAGTTTAGTCTACAGGCCACATAGCTTCCGGCTAAAAGTCCGTTTTTACTACATCTCTGCGTCCGTAATTTAATTCAGTAAATATTTATTGCTACACTTCCACAGTGAAAATTAGCTTACACTACATCAACAAAATTTGTAGAGAGTCAGTTTATTAAAATAGACTGGGACTGGAGTTAGTAAATTGTCTTGCAATGTTTCCCACAAAATACTACTCTGCAGTGCAGAAAAGAAGTTTTCTTTGCCTTTAATTACTAGTTCATGGGGTTAAATTGCTACCTGCATTTTCTGTTGGCCTATCCATGAAGCATAATACATAAATAGGAAAAAACATACCTTCTTCACTCAAATGAAGTCACACAAAATGCCTGTCAGCATTTACAACACTCCTATATAGTTAGAGTGCAGCAGCCATCCACCATGCTTCAGAATTTCTTGTTACCATTTGGGAAGTCTTTGACCATCTTGGCCCTCCAGAAACAGATGCATTCGAGCTTTCTCCCCATATACAGTTTTGCACATATTGACACCGAGTATCCATTCCCTCAAATGCAAACAGATACCACTGCAACAGAGCTATCATCTGTCACTTATTTCTTCACTCTGGCAATCAACAGACAACACCTTGTATAAATTCAGATTAAGCATTTCCAATGTATTGTCCTGCTAACAAAAAACTAATTACCTGAACTGGGATTTAAAAGTTTCTCCTGCACTTTTCAGTTTGACTCTGACTGTTCATCTTCAATTGCTGCTTCATATCATGGCTGGTTTTCAACTGAATGTTTTCATCCTAGTAATTTGTGAAGCACACAAAAAGAGCTGACAACACCAAGTGCTGAAGAACCAGCAATCTTACCACTCTAAAGCTAGACGTCATGGTTTATCTGTAAGATGATACATATGATCTTAAACAGCAGAATTTGAAAAGGGACACTCAACCTATTGCACAAAGGCAGGGGATAGACACAGTTTCATTCACAGGAAGCAGGGCTTGTGGAAACCAGCATATCCCTTTATCTTCCCAACAAATAGTCAAGGGTTGAAAGGAAGACAGAGGACAAAGATTAATTCTTCTTTTGCTTACTCCTGCAGCCTGCTGGCTAGCTTCTGCATACTCTTCATGGAGAACTTAAAACTTCAAAAGGTTAAAAGAGGCTAAGACATATGGAATGTGTACAAATCAGATTATTTCATTCAGATCTAATCAAAGCAAAAGAAAAACCAAAAGCCATAGAAGATTCTGATCATTATCTAATAAGAACTTAGCTTCAGTTTTCAATAATTTAATGGATTCTGTATCAAGACAGACTGTGGTATACCCAGAAGCTAACAGGACCTTGAAGAAGAAAAATGCATGCATAGGCTAAGAGGGACCCAAGTCTGAGATTTAAACCTCTTCTACTGCTTCAGACTTCCTTTCTGTCTTAAAGTCACTTCAGATTTTATTCAGGATTCACTGCAATATTTAAAAGCTAAAATTCAAACACGAAAGTGAAATGCTTCAGAGAACTAAAGAAAGCCAAGACAAATAGAAATCATTCCATATACAGCCTTGATCTTTGTCACACTGAAATTCACTTGCCCATGCACACAGAAATCCATGCAAGGTAAGCGGAAGAGCTTACCCTACAAAAGACAGCTTCGTGTCATCAGCCTGAATTATATCAGACAATCCCATCTCCTTTCTCTCAGTCTTGTCACACACTCAGGGTCCTTAATGGCTGAATCACAGAATCACAGAATCACAGAATCCCAAGGGTTGGAAGGGACCTAAAAAGATCATCTAGTCCAACCCCCCTGCAAGAGCAGGGTAACCTACAGTACATCACACAGGAACTTGTCCAGGCGGGCCTTGAATATCTCCAGTGTAGGAGACTCCACAACCCCCCTGGGCAACCTGTTCCAGTGCTCTGTCACTCTTACAGTAAAGAAGTTCTTCCTGATGTTAACGTGAAACTGAATGACCCTTATACAACAGAGGAAGAGTCTCTTCCTCTTGTCTTTCAGAATCTAGTTCAAACATTCTTCAAGGCATAGTTTGTTAGTGCTAATATAATCATCCATGGAGAATGCACACTAATTTAAAAGCTAAGCTCATACATGCGTATTCTCAAAAATAAGTGTAATACAGCAATTTCTCCTTCTCTTGCAGCTTATTCCAATATCAAACTCTCTTGGGCACCTATAGGGATCTGCAAACTTCTTATTGAGCATTCATATTTGTGAGCATCTATTTTTTTCTACCTCTTACAAAGTTTTTAATTAAGATTAAACTTTTCAAATATCTAGACAGAGAGGGGTCCCTGGCTATTTAGGTAATCAAAATTAATGGAAGAAACATATTTAAAATACAATGTGAATCTGTCTCCTTTCCTCAGTTGTTTGTCATATACACATTCTCCCACATCACCAGCACTGGGAGAGACTAAACATATCAGGGAGCGAAAACTGTTCATAACTTTGTCAACGTAAAAATGCAGAATGCATAATTTTAATATTTTTAATAGAATAATATGCATTATATAAAGAAAATTCTGAGTCTTATAAGCATTCTAATGCAAACACAGGAAATTGCAATTAGAGCCTTACTGTGAAAAACTGTAGATGGACAAATAACAGTATGGTTCCTATAAAGAATTCATAATGCTATGTGCCAATTCTGCAATTATGTATGCACAGCCATAACTCAAAGAACACTGACTGAATAATGATTCCGACATCTGTTTCTGCAATCAGACTCAAAGTATTTGATGACAGACAACAAGCTGCTATACCATCCAGAGAGGGAAAAATAATTCCCCAATCTTTTCTGAACTGAAGCACATTAATAAAATCCCCTTTAAAACACTTTCATGATTATTTCCCAAGAGACCACAAAGTATTCATGCACCCAGAGTTTGATTTAGAAGGATTCTACTAGCTAGCACTCTTCCAAATGCAATCACAGAATTCTCTAGCATAGAAGCTAATTATACAAAATATTGGTAATTGTGACCCTCATGCTACTGATTGTAAAAAGGAGTTCTACTTAATTTATATTTTACTGGAACCTCATGCTCACATGAGCAATGAAAGAAGAAAGACAACTTGTTACAACTGTGACTATGAAAAGAGAAGCAAAGCACCCCCAGTTACTCATCCAAAGGCAAGCTCTGCATTCCAGGACATGATACTTCATGGGGAATTTGTTTGCTGACACTGTTAACACCAGTCAAGTCTTTTCTGATGCTAAAGTCTATCAGACCTCATAATGAAGAAAGGCAATACAAAAAGATTCCCTCTGGAAAGCCCTTTTTTTTTTTGCAGGTACTTTTTGAGCTGCCACCTTCTTTGAACAGAAGTCTATGAAAACACAGTAATTAGCATTAACAGTATAATTAGTAATAATAATGTAAGTTCTTGCCAAGAAGCACCAAAGTATTCGCTGTGTGATCTCTCCTGATTAAACAAACCAACTAAACAGAAAGATTCTCCTTTTCTGTAGTGATTTCCATTAGGAAATTCCAGCCTCAGCAATGACAGAAGACAGAAGATCTGTGTCATAATGTAAAAAGTCTCTGCAGCTATGGACTTTAGTGACTTTAACAAGAAAGATCATTAATCAGACTATTTATTGCTCTACTTATAGCCAGCCAAAAAATAATGTAATCACTACTCTGCAGAGCAGGCTTTTTCAGTAAGACCATTTTAACGCTAACATGGTCACATCATATCAACTATGGTCAGTCAATTTCCATAACTTTTTAAATGCATAAATTCTTTAGCACCTTTCATAGGGAATTGTGTTAGTGGATTAGTTCTGTGCCTGATGTCTGAGACAACTCACAAAATTTTATAGTATGCAATTACTCAGTAGGCTCCATATACAGAAACTACACGCTTACTTCTGTCCTGCAGGTTGGTTTATATCATCAGTCACAAGGGTTTGAATTTAAACTAATTCATCCCTTCTTCCTCCAGCCTTTCATCACCAACCCCATACCCATCACCTGCTTTACCCTTTCAAAATACAGTTTACACAAATACCTAAGTCAACCTATCATGTTTAGGTATTTCTTTGATTTCCCTGTTCTCTCCCAAGTCAGGATCCTCAATTGTGCAAAGCCATTTGCTATGATTTTATCCAAATTAATTCAAAATACCTTTTTTTTGTCCCAATAAACACACAACAGAACTATCCAAAAAATAAGACTTCCAGACTTTCATTTTCAAGTGTGACACATTTGAAATACAAGCTGACACAATTTCTGTTGCAAGACAAAGCTAGTTTGTGTATATAAGGACCCATCAAAGATTTTTCCTTTTTTTTTTATATTATTGTTGCTTTTTGTATACATTAGTCTGCTACTCTTCCAGTATTTACAAATTGCCTCTTTTCAATTAAAGTAAATGAAAGAAAGATAAGGAATCAGGGATGGAGCATCATCAAACATCTGAAGACAGTATTTTAAGGGCACACTTTTTGTACAAAATAAGAGAACACTGAAATGGTTTAGTGTGAGATGTCCCTGCCCATGGTAGGGGGATTGGACCTAGATGATCTTAAGGTTCTTTCCAACCCTAACTATTCTACGATTCTATGATGTTCTACTATACAACTAGAATGCTAAAAATACCTCAGTTTCTCCACAAAATGACAGAATTCTCTCTCCTGATCCCTTTCTTAACACAATGGAGTGCTCACTCTGATAATTTTAAATGCTGCACCTTTCTCACAACTTCCAGCAGTTATTCAGGATGAAGTTATTTCAGAATCACAGAACAGTTGAGGTTGGAAGGGACCTGTGGACATCATGTGATCCAATCCCTCTGCTCAAGCAGGATCACCTAGAGCCAGTTGCCCAGGAACATGTCCAGATGGTTTGTGGGTATCTCCAGGGATGGAGACTCCATGGCTTCTCTGGGCAAACTGTCCCAGGGCTCAGTCACCCTCACAGTAAAAAAAAGGTTTCCTGATGTTCAGAGGAAATTTCCTGGGTTTCAGTTTGTGCCCATTGCCTCTGTAACAGTGGACACACAATACATGAAATTCCACCTGCATAGGAGAAAATGTTTTTCTACTGTGATGGTTACCAGACACTGGAGCAGGTTGCCCAGAGAGACTGTGGAGTTTCCACCCTTGGAGATACTCAAAACCAAACTGGAGTCAGCCCTGTGCAACCCGCTCTAGCTGACCCTGCTTGAGCTGAGGGGTTGGACTAGGTGGTTTCAGTAAGTCCTTTCCAACCTAAAAGACTCTGCAATTTTGTATTAGCCACTGTTAAATACATATAGTGCTTTCACTAGAAGTTCTTCAACAATTCGGCAAACTGTAAACTTAACCAAGCCAGCCAAAAGAAGGTGTGAGAACACAAACTAAGTTTCAGTTAAATCAAAAAAGAAGATTTAGTGAAAAATGTTTGCCCGTGTCACTTCTCTTACCAAAAACCAAACAGATGAGAGATTTTTACCAAAGTCTCTTCCCATCATTTCCCCAAAATATGTGGGAAGCTACATGCTTTTAAACTTGCTCTTCAATATCAGATGGTAAATAAATTTGAAACTCTTCAAATATTAAAGGGAGTTTCTATAATATTCTAAGACTTATACTCTAATCTATGATGCTAATAAATAAGGAAAGTTTGATTCCTTAGGAAAGACCAAAAACTTAATTTTCCAGTTCTTCACAGTGATCAGAATTCTCCAGTGAGGATTCTGAATTTTCTGACTTACTGAGTCAAAACCAGATAGGAATTTCAGAATTAACAGACTCAAATATTTCAGTATCAGAACTCAAACAAAATGTTAGAACTCGGATATCCAAGTCAGTCTCCTATATAAATGAACATTGTAAGCTGAATTATTAAAACTCTTGCGTAAGTGATGAATAAAGGAATATAGTGCCATATGCAAACAGTTCAAATCCAAGAATACATAACTTAGGATAAAAAGTAGCACTTGAATTTCAGTAACTGAACAACAATTCAGTAACTTTAATACTCTAGTTTACAGTCAGAGAGACTAAGTCAGATTTAACCTGAAAGCTAAAATGGGCTAAGAAACATCTCAAAGGCTCTCTTTAATTAATGACTATTAAAGCAATGGGTAGACAATCTCTTATAGATCCACATCATTTGAGAATGCCACTGTTCTCACAAATCCAACCAGCAGGACTGTAAGAACTCTCTGGAGTTTGCTTCAGAATAAGGCTAGCTAGTTCCTATCTGCCTTCCTCAGCTATGTGAGCTAACCAAGTTAATGCCACCTCTAAAGCTGCTTACTGAGCCCTCTCCATCTTTTCAGCTAGCAAGTCTCTCGGAGCAATCACTGTCCAAGAGGACACAATAAACAGCTGAAGGACAGCATCTTAATTTAGTAGTCTAATAATTAACCTGATACAGTCACATGATTTGCAGAAGCGCGGCGAACAGAGCGGGTGAACAGAGCGGGACGAGGCAGTTTGCGCAACAGAGCGGGCAAACAGAGCGGGACGAGGCAGTTTGCGTGGCAGTTCGCGCGGGCAGGCGAGCAGGATGGTGAGCACCCATAGTATGGGCAGGGCCCGCTCTGGGAGCTCTGCTCTGGCTGCCCCGGCGGTGGCCAGCGTAGGCACCCAGACAGCGCAGATGAGAGGGGAGGCTGCAGTGTAGAGCTCGGAGTGTAGAGGGTGCCTGCACTGGTCTTGTGAGGGAAAGGTGCACAATGGGCAGGGCTGCACTCGGTGCTCCCTGGTGGAGGTCCTCCTGCAGCAGGTGGCTGAGCTGCGGAATGCTATTAGAGGGCTTCAAGATGTCAGGGTAGCTGAGAGGAAGCGGGGCTGCTTGCTCCAGCCCCATACTGTGCGGGGGCCTCAAGCTTCCCCTCCAACTCATGAAGGAAAGAAGGAGGCCACCAACCCGGGAAGTTGGGAGTTAGTGACAAAGAAAAATAACAGAAGGAGGAAAAGGACAATCAAAGGCAAGGGGCTTCCTCCTAAATCTGTTGTCCCCACACAGAACCGCTTCGCTGTCCTGCAGGAGACTAACGAGGAAACGCACTTGCACCACAAACAGCCGGATTATGCATGGATAAAGATCTCTACTGGCACTACAAAGAAAAAGCGGTGGGTTGTAGTAATAGGGGACTCTACTTTGAAAGGGAAGGAAGCACTCATCTGTCGGCCTGACCCTGTCTCGAGGGAGGTGTGCTGCCTACCAGGGGCACGGATCAGGGATGTTACAGGGAGGCTGCCTGCTCTAGTAAGTTCCACAGACTATTACCCGCTCCTGGTGATCCATGTGGGTGCTAGGGATATAGATAGTAGTAGACTGGGGACCATAAAGAAAGACTACAGAGCCCTGGGAGAGGTGGTTAGGGGCTCCAGTGCTCAGATAGTCTTTTCGTCAATTCTCCAGGACACAGGGGAGGACATTGGCCAGGTTAATAAATGGTTAAAAGGGTGGTGTCATAGTCAGGGGTTTGGGTGTCTTGAACATAGGACTGAAGTTAGTAGGCCAGGTCTACTGGCGGCTGGTGGAGCTGCTCTGGTAAAGAAGGGGAAGAACAGTTCTGGTAGGAGGCTTGCCAGACTGGTCAAGGAGGCTTTAAACTAGATGTGCTGCTGGAGGGGGGCATCATTCCATCCCAACACACCCAGTCAGTTGCCAGAACCTACAATAACAACAATGTACATATATACCGGCTGCTCCAGCCGACGAGCCGGCTTCAATTGGAGCTCATCTCAGATGCCTCTATACAAACGCCCGTAGCATGGGGAACAAACAAGAGGAATTAGAGATGTGTGCACATCTACGGGCGTATGATATAATAGGCATCACACAAACATGATAGGATGGCTCCTATGACTGGAGTGTTGGAATGGAAGGTTACAGGCTCTTTAGAAAAGACAGGCCTGGCAGGCAGAGAGGGGGAGTTACCCTTTATGTTAGGGATAGGTTGGAGAGTATGGAACTCTGTCTGGGGGCAGGTGAGCAGTTTACAGAGAGTTTGTGGGTCAGGGTTAAAGGGAAAATAGCCGTGGGAGACATCACTGTGGGAATCTGTTACAGGCCGCCTGATCAAGGAGAACCTGCGGATGAAGCACTCTATAGACAGATAGGAACAGCCTCACGCTCACAGGCCCTTGTTCTCATGGGGGATTTCAACCACCCTGACATCTGTTGGAGCGATGGCACTGCACAGCACAAGCAATCCAGGAGATTCCTCGATTGTGTGGAAGACAACTTCCTTCTGCAAGTAACAGAGGAGCCGACAAGGAGAGGGGCCATGCTTGACCTTGTGCTCACCAACAGGGAAGGGCTTGTTGAGAATGTGGTACTCTAGGGCAGCCTTGGGTGCAGCGATCACGAGATGGTCTAATTTGAGATCCCCATGACAGTGAGAAGAGTGTGTAGCAAGCTCACTGCCCTGGACTTCAAAAGAGCAGACTTTGGCCTCTTCAGAAGCCTGCTTAGTAAGGTTCCATGGAATATAGCCCCGGAGGGCAGGGGGGCCCAAGACTGTTGGTTGATATTCAAGGGCCACCTGCTACAAGCTCAGGAGTGTTGCATCCCAACTAGAAGGAAGTGCGGCAAAAGGGCCAGGAGACCTCCTTGGATGGATAAGGAGCTGCTGAGGAGAATT
This sequence comes from Lathamus discolor, assembly GCF_037157495.1. NCBI lineage: Eukaryota > Metazoa > Chordata > Aves > Psittaciformes > Psittacidae > Lathamus > Lathamus discolor. Next base: position 112,275,931 of record NC_088884.1, read on the forward strand.
CAAAGGAAAAAAGAGGCTTATAAATAATGGAAGCAAGGACAGGCGGCCTGGGTAGAGTACAGGGATGTTGTCCGGGAAGCTAGGGACCAGGTTAGGAAGGCTAAGGCGCAGTTAGAATTAAACCTAGCCAGGGATGTTAAGGACAACAGGAAGGGATTCTACAGGTATGTAGCAAACAAAAAACAGACTAGGGACAACATAGGCCCCCTGAGGAAGCTTTCGGGAGAACTGGCTACACAGGATTTGGAGAAGGCTGAGGTTCTGAATGACTTCTTTGCCTCGGTCTTCACTGGCAAAGGCTCTGACTGCACCACCCAGGTCTTAGAAGGCAGACGCAGGGACTGTAAGAATGAAGACCTTGGGCACACTGTAGGAGAGGATGTGGTTCGAGACCATCTTAAAAATGTGAACGCGCACAAGTCCGTGGGACCTGATGGAATCCATCCACGGGTCCTGAAGGAGCTGGAGAATGAAGTTGCTAAGGCACTGGCCATCATGTTTGAAAACTCATGGCAGTCAGGTGAAGTTCCTGACGACTGGAAAAAGGGAAATATAACCCCCATTTTCAAGAAGGGGAAAATGAAAGACCCGGGGAATTACAGACCAGTCAGTCTCACCTCTGTGCCTGGCAAAGTCTTGGAGCAGATTCTCCTGGAAGGCATGCCAAGGCACATGAAAAACAACAAGGTGCTCGGTGACAGCCAGCATGGCTTCACTAAGGGGAAATCCTGCCTGACCAATTTGGTGGCCTTCTATGATGGGGCTACAGAATTGATAGATAAGGGTAAAGCAGTTGATGTCATCTACCTGGACTTGTGCAAAGCGTTTGACACTGTTCCACATGACATCCTTGTCTCTAAATTGGAGAGATATCAATTTGATGGATGGACCACTCGGTGGATAAAGTACTGGCTGGATGGCTGCACAGAAAGAGTTGTGGTCAATGGCTCGATGTCCGGCTGGAGACCGGTAATGAGTGGTGTCCCTCAGGGATCGGTGTTGGGACCGGTCTTGTTTAACATCTTCATCGCTGACATGGACAGTGGGATTGAATGCACCCTCAGCAAGTTTGCCGGTGACACCAAGCTGTGTGGTCCGGTTGATATGCTGGAGGTAAGGGATGCCATCCAGAGGGACCTTGACACGCTTGTGTGGTGGGCTGATGCCAACCTTATGAAGTTCAACCATGCCAAGTGCAAGGTCCTGCACCTGGGTCAGAGCAATCCCAGGCACAGCTACAGGTTGGGCAGAGAAGAGATTCAGAGCGGCCCTGCAGAGAAGGACTTGGGGGTGTTGGTCGATGAGAAAATGAACATGAGCCGGCTTCAGTGTGCGCTCGCAGCCCAGAAAGCCAACCGTATCCTGGGCTGCATCAAAAGGAGCGTGACCAGCAGGTCGAAAGAGGTGATCCTGCCCCTCTACTCTGCTCTTGTGAGACCTCACCTGGAGTATTGTGTGCAGTTCTGGCGTCCTCAACATAAAATGGACATGGAACTGTTGGAACAAGTCCAGAGGAGGGCCACGAGGATGATCAGGGGACTGGAGCACCTCCCGTATGAAGACAGGCTGAGGAAGTTGGGGCTGTTCAGCCTGGAGAAGAGAAGGCTTTGTGGAGACATCATAGCAGCCTTCCAGTATCTGAAGGGGGCCTATAGGGATGCTGGGGAGGGACTCTTTGTCAGGGACTCCAGCAATAGGACAAGGGGTAATGGGTTAAAACTTAAATGGGGGAAGTTTAAGGTTGGATATAAGGAAGAAGTTCTTTCCTGTTAGGGTGGTGAGGCACTGGAATCGGTTGCCCAGGGAGGTTGTGAATGCTCCATCCCTGGTGGTGTTCAAGGCCATGTTGGACAGAGCCTTGGGTGAGATGGTTTAGTGTGAGGTGTCCCTGCCCATGGCAGAGGGGTTGGAACTAGATGATATTGAGGTCCTTTCCAATCCTAACTATTCTATGATTCTATGATTTGCCTTATTCCTATTATTTGTTTCAAAGTAATAAGTTTATTATACATAAGACTACCTAGACGTACTGAATAAAATCAGAAGCAACTCTTACAAAAACTTGTTAGGAAAACAGGAAATATTCCCCAAAATTTTGATACCATATGACTATTCTTATGCTTAAAAATAGGAAGCAAGAAAAATGATCATCTAATCTGACATTGCACATCATGAAAATCACTGAGACTACTACCAATATCCACCACTTTTTTGCCATAAAAAAGTTTTGCATACTTCTACAAAACTGTAATACAAAGAAATGTTAGTAAAAGAAATTCTAAAAAATAATAGCACAGAGTCAAAATTATTGACAAAATTCTCTCCCAGAATTTAGTCCTGATACCAAAAGTTACCATTAGGAAATCACCAGCTAAAACTTGCCAGTACAGTAAAACAGGTCATGCTTGACAGCAACATAGTACGCTGCATCTGCAGACTTTTAAAAACAACACTTACTGTTTTAACTCATAGTGACAAACCTCCAGCATCGGATCATTGTAGATGAAAGCTGCTTCTAAATCATTGATTCTCACTCTGTAAATCCAGCACTGTTTACTGTTCAGCTTGATCCTGTTCAGGTTTGTAACAGTGGGAAATATTGTCAGTTCCACATAACCCTATGAAAACACAAACCAAAACCTGCTATAAAATCTTTAGCAACTCACAATATGTATAATCTTATTAATGCATTTCAAAGGAAAATTGTAGGTAAAAAAATATTTTTTCATTTTAAAAGGAAATTGGTTTGCCTTTTTAGAATAGTTTAGAATACACTTTGTGTCATAGCATTTAACAGGTGGATTTTCCTGGCTACGAAACAAAATAAAATCAAAAAATACACAACCGACAATCATGAGACATGGTTTAGTGCAAGATGTCCCTGCCCATAGCACCAGGGTCGGAACTAGATGATCTTAAGGTCCTTTCCAACACTAACTATTCTATAATCCTATGATTTTATGATTATATGAAATGCAAATAGCTTACTTCAGAGTTAAGTGCCTTGACAACACAAACACACCAGGTCTCCCCTTTGTCTTCTAGCTCCTTGTTTAGAAACTCCAACCTACAGACAGATACAGAACCACATCAATGTGCAGTGTGATCACTGTAGCGACTGCTTTGGTCAGTAAAGAGTACCCTAGAGCCATGACTTCATGAATCTCATGCTTCTGAACTTGAAGGAGCTTCGACCTTTCTCATAGCCTGTCCTGCACCACGATCTACAGTTGCGTGAATCCAGTCTATGTATTACTGGGAAGATAATTAAGCACAATTCTGTGCTTATCCAAACCTTGCTGTGACTGACAGGCTTGTATACATCAGACGCAGGGCTGAGATCTTTGAGTGCCTGTGGTTAAAAGCCAACAGATGTACTAGCAGCATGCCAGTGTAATTCTGTTGAGGACAGCATTGCTATGTACAGAGCATGGAATTTTAGGGCACTCAGCCTAGCTTTCTGGGGGAAAATAGATCCTGACTAAGGATCTGTTGATAAAAGACCAGAAAGTCATGGGAGCCCATTCTCCTACACTTTCTAACCTCAAATTGGAAAAATCTTTGTGCATTTAAATAGAAACAACATCTTCATCTCAAGGTATAAAAACATGCCAAAATACACTGAGGATAAAGGAAAGAGAAAGAAGAACATGAACTATGCTAAAATAATTACACCCAAAAGCATCAAAAGTATGATCTTTTGATAACACAGCAAAATTTACCACATAAAAATAGTTTGTTTGGATTTTTTTCCAAAGGATGTGCTTGAAAGCTTTATAAATTAAATATGTTTACAGATAAAAAGTGTCAGAAAGCCAAAGCAGAAGGGTTATAAAAGACTATCACAGTAAAGCTATATATGTATGCCATGGAGTAAAGTTTTACTGAGTACAGCTAACAGAACCTTATTAATTTATCTCATAATTTCATAAGCTTTGTAGTAGGAAAACAGAAACCACTACCAGGTCTGGTTGTTTCACAGAACATCTTCTTCAGTTCAGAACAGTTTTCTATTGCTAGTAATTACTCCATCCAAAAATTGCAGTAAGATGTACATTTTCCATAAATGTTAAGTTTTCAAGATAGTCCCTCTCTTCCAGGTAGACAAGAAAGCAAGAGCTGTGGTAATTAGTTATATTCCATGACATTTTATTGCACTTAAAACTAACTCCTTGCAACTTAAAATACCTTAACTGCCAGAAAATCAGACCAAGGTCAGCTCCAATTTTTGACTGCTATCCAACCTCTCAGTGTGAGCATACAGAAACAGTTTAGAGTTCTATCCTTTCTCACTAAATTAGTGAGAAAGAGATTATACAAAGCCACAAAAACTGTAACTGAAAAATACTTTGGTACTAACATTGCTAATTAATCACAAAGACATACAATATAAGCATTTTATAATATTTTATGTATAAGCATTTTATGTATTAACATTGTTTTATCCATGAATGAATACAAATAAATACACCAAATATATATCCATATAGCTGCCTACTGGTACACCACATCACTAATATACCACCATGCACACTATTCAGCGCATACTCTGGGACAACCAACGCAAAGTTCCAACCAAGTATCTGCCATAATCTGACTGCTGTATTGATCAAGCTGAATTGAAGCTTGAAAATGTGAGGGAAAAATCTAACTGCTAGTTTTCAAACATTTCAGTTTCTTGCATATTTGTTAAAGTCCTATTTATTAAAGATGTGTTAGGTAGTCACTCAAACATGTCAATGAAATATGCAAAAAAAACCCTGAGCAGCAGAGTATATGAACTCTGTTTTGACACAAGAGTCAAGCAGCTGGCTCTGGCTTATGAGGCATCTTGCAAAGGAATAATAATTTGCTTTTATTTAGTTCGAAGCCTGATAAGTTTTATAAATAGATTATGCAATTTCCATTTCTAACACAAAGTAAAGCTAAATTGGAAAAATCAAAAGCCAATTTTGTGCATTAACTTTATGTTCATGCTTCAAAGCATAATACAATCTGAAGTTGACAGTGCTTATTTGACATACTTTTAATGTGTCCAGGAGAGCACAGAGAGATAAATCAGTTTATTATTTTTCAATGTATTAGATACCTGTCTGCTCCTAAGAACTAAAGTTTCATGTGGCATTTTAGCTGCTTGAAAGCAGTGAACTGCTCTCCTACCCTACTGTACCCCAGGTTACCTGACAAAGACAACATGCAGTTAAAGATTACTAACTTTCCATGAGTCTGGATCAAAGTTTACAAAAATTCACAATATCTTAGTACAGACTCCACAGAGATGTCTCTAGGAAGCCAGGAAACAGCAATAAAACTGTTCTCCTAGGTCCCTGATAGTCAAGCACAGCAGCACTTGAAGGAACAGAGGAACAGTTCAACACAGCTACTGACATCCCCTCTGCTTTCAGTGGCATGTAATGACATTTTTAAGAACCAGAGCTGTCATACCAATCAGATTTTGGTAAAAGGCGTTCATAGCTGCTTTCTAAAAGATTTAGCCCAAGGTTCTCAAGACCCTTTCTCACAGGCTCTTTCATATTACGCTTCTCGGTTTATATACTGCTATTTTAAAGACACACCTATAAGATCCAGTTGAAGCTCTCCTTGAGATCCATATTCATTAACAGGAGGGATGAGAAAGCAGCTAGTATGCAATCACCAGCACTAACTCGCAACACTGCCATGTTTCTAGGCAACCTAGTACTACTAATACAGTTTAGTGACACTTTTTACCTTATGTGGAGTCCAAAGCCATACAGGTATGTGAAAGCAGCAAGCCATGGAATCACAGAATCACAGAATCACAGAATCCCAAGGGTTGGAAGGGACCTCAAAAGATCATCTAGTCCAACCCCCCTGCAAGAGCAGGGTAACCTACAGTACATCACACAGGAACTTGTCCAGGCGGGCCTTGAATATCTCCAGTGTAGGAGACTCCACAACCCCCCTGGGCAACCTGTTCCAGTGCTCTGTCACTCTTACAGTAAAGAAGTTCTTCCTGATGTTAACGTGGAACTTCCTATGTTCCAGTTTACACCCACTGCCCCTTGTCCTATCACTGGATATCACTGAAAAAAGCCTAGCTCCATCATCCTGACACCTACCCTTTACATATTTGTAAACATTGATGAGGTCACCCCTCAGTCTCCTCTTCTCCAAGCTAAAGAGACCCAGCTCCCTCAGCCTCTCCTCATAAGGGAGATGTTCCACTCCCTTAATCATCTTTGTGGCTCTGCGCTGGACTCCTTCAAGCAATTCCCTGTCCTTCTTGAACAGAGGGGCCCAGAACTGGACGCAATATTCCAGATGTGGCCTCACCAAGGCTGAGTAGAGGGGGAGGAGAACCTCTCTTGACCTACTAACCACTCCCTTTCTAATGCACCCTAAGATGCCATTTGCCTTCTTGGCCACAAGAGCACATTGCTGGCTCATGGTCATCCTCCTATCCACCAGGACCCCCAGGTCCCTTTCCCCTTCACTACTTTCCAGCAGGTCAACCCCCAACCTGTACTGGTACATGGGGTTGTTCTTCCCCAGATACATTTGTTTTACTCAGTTACGTGTATAAATAGGAGCAAAACAAAACACTGACAAATTAACAAGGCTCTAGTCTACAGACAAAAAGGACCTGTTGGGTTTCTATGTGCTCTTTTGATAAATTGTGTATCTAAATTTGCAGATTTGATCAAACATCCTACCAGCTTTATGCAAGCTAATTTGTCAAGTATAGAACCTGAAAGCTGGTGGGAGATAAAAGCACATTAGCATTATTTGGCATTTTACTGCTCTACTGAGAAAACTCATTTTGTATCTTCCTTAACCACTGTGTCTCTTCAGGAGACTCATCCCGGAAAACAAAACATTTTTTTTCAGAGTTCGGTGGAGGTGGGGGACAGAGGGCAGAGGTTGGATGACAGGCATGTTACTTATCAAGGATTTTTTTACACTCCCACCTAACATCCAGCAAAAAACAGATCCTAGTTTGCTAGTGATTAGGAAATTGTGAATACTTTTTTCTTCCCTTCCTCCTCCCCAGGATGCGATGTCAATAATTTACATCAATAAACACGTAACTTGACAGTTAATGAGGAAATCTTGTCTACTTTTTCTAGGAGGTCGATTGAACTGTCCACTGCTGAAGCTTTTATAGCATCAACATTTTGTGGCATCCAACCAGACAGTAAGCAAATGCTGCCACTGGTGTACATTATTACAAGCTGGGTGAAGGACAGAGCTTCCAACATTCATTTAGTTTTAGACTTGTTTTTAAGTTACAAAACTCATTCGGCCGCATTTCTAAATCAAGAACTAGATTTAATCTTCTACAGAACTTCGCCATGCTTAGGGATACAAATCTTCCATGTAAATAAAGATCAAGACTCGCTACCCTAAATATGCTTTCACATAAAGTAAATGGGCAGAGCCCAATGTCAGAGAAACACTGAACACTGAATACAATGAAGTCATGGGTGGGCAGTACGGGCAAACATTCTAATTGGCTAAAAATCCGGACTTAATTAAAACAGTATATGAAAACTAAAACAAAGGCTGCTATACAACTCATAGCAAGCCAAGCATTCACTCATGTAACTAATCCCTGTTATATTTTTTGTTGAGTATATTAACTGAAAATTGAATACTTCAGACAAGCTGACTTGTATTGCTTGAATTTTGGGAGTCATATGAATTATTTACTATGTATTTGTTAAATTATTTTTCACTCTATCCCACAAAGCCATTAGCAGAAAAATATTTCAAGAAAGAATTTAAAAGGCCCTTCTTATAGATGAAATTAAAAAGTTTCATCTGCACAAGTACTTGACAAATAGAAAGTAATGAACTATTATTTAACTTCATCACAAGTGTCAGAGGCTTAAAACAACAATGCTTAATTAAGCTGATGTGTGCCCCAAGTCTTCTCCCAGGAAACTGGTGAATCACACCAGATTCCCTTTATTGTCAAATATATTCACAAAATTATCTGAACACATCTGTTAAAAATAGATGAATGGCACAAAGTCTCCTGCTGTTAATTCAGATTGATTACTTGTTAAACATATTTAATTGAGGCAGAAGGGAGGTTAATGGATGTTTACATTAGGATACATAAAATAATGGAGAAAAAGCACTTGTGGTATTTAAAGACAAGGTGAGGTACTGTTTGAACAGCAAAGTTTAAACATTTCAGATAAAATACATGAAATAACTGTAAGAAAACTAATGTTTCCCTTTATACTGCTTTATACTTGTACCTACTGATTGAACAGATTTTGATGCTTGAATAATATAAGCCAGGTATGGTGGACCCTTTATTATTTCTGACAGGTAAATTATATTCTCCCATCACTGAACAATGACTGCTTCTAAACCCTTATTACTTCACTTTACTGCCTGTATACAGAAGCGAATGAATGACTAGACAAAATTCACACTTCTGAAAGTACATTGTATCTATCTAGACAAAATGTTTTCTACAAATTTTGCCTCCTGTATACATTGTCCTTTCCTTGAATCTCAGAGCAGGAAGAAATCTAGCCAGCTTAAAGAGTGTGAACCTGAAACGACAGAGCAAGACCAGGTCTTTTTCAGTGTTTTAAACTCACCATGATTTTGCCTTTTAAATGACTCTACATCTTCCTGGGCTAGATATCAGAAGCCTACCAGGAAAATCTCTCTTGTACCTGTTGTTTATCCAGAAAACTCTGATTCAGGAAATCCATTTTAGGAACAGAGCTATTGCCACTGCACCTCCAACCTCTTTCACGAGTGGTAACCTCCACAAGTGAAATTATTATCACCTTTAATTGTTGAATTTTAGGCATGGTGTTTTTCTGTATTTAGGCATATTATTAGCCAATTCTGTCTGCCTTTCCTGAAAGATAATCAACTTGTTGATTAGTAAAAACATCCATCAGCTTCACACTTTAATTCTGTCTGCTCATCTCCAAATTCTTGTTCCTTCACTTTGGAACTAAAACAGGTAGCGGAAGTTGGAAGGAGAAAAGATAGCAAGACAACATCAAGAAATATCAAGAAACAAACACCACAAGAGAGATTTTCAGCTATCAAAAGCATGTAGTTTCACAGGCTGCAGAACAACTGTTCTGATTAAACCCAGTCAAGAGTAGCCTTATAAATACAATTTTATCCATTTAGAAAGTCAGTATAATGACTACATCTGTCCCTCTCCCCATCTTTGTCCAATATAAAAAATAAAAATTCTTTACAGTTACAAATGGAGTTCACTTAAAAACAGTATCTTCAGTGACACATTCAGAAGTGGGTTGTTGAGGGTTTTTTGCTAAAAAATTTATCTTTGTCTCATAATTCAGACATTAACTTCTGTATAACTAAACTAGAATGAAAACTGGCAAGCTATCAGAATGATTTTTCTGTTAGCACAGGATCAAAACACTAAAAATCTCAAACAAGGGCAAAGCTAATTTGTGACCTTACTGCATTTGTTACGGGAGAAGAGAGAGATAAGACTCAATAACTTAGTTCTCCCCAGCAGGAAATTCATTAATAATCTTTCATTCCTCTCCCCACCCACACCAGGTGAATGAGTTAATTTATTCACAGCTCATAGACTCTAAGTTATGAACTCTCAAAGTCATTGAAAAGCAAGTTCCATTTTCAGGAAGAAGAGCTGGAATAAAAGATAAATGATAGGTCAAGGATTTTATAGCACATACTTAGAGGAAATGAACAGTTTATCAGCTGCATATGCAGGATTCACCGATGTCTACAGTGACAGGTTCCAAAAAAACCCCAAAAACAAACAAACAAAAAAAACCCAACAAAAAACAACAACAACAAAAAAAAAAACAACCAAACCCTACCATCACAACTGAAAAAGAGAACAGCTAAGACTTAGGGAAGAAATGAAATTTCTGGAAGAGATACAGAATTTCAGAAAATACATTGTTTCTGAGAAGTAACTCAAACATCTACATTTTTAGATACCTGGCAACTTTTATCATTATTGTTTCTTGTTTCCTATTATATTTGGATTTCTGTGTTTTCATAATACAGGCTGAAACATTATAAAAATTTTAATCTTAAGAGATTTAAAACGCAAAAAATTAATACTTTCATTTAAAAACCTTTTTTTTCTCCCCATTTTTGTTGCACTTTAGTGTTAAGCAAATGAAGAGAAAGGCAACATAAACTGGGTCTGATTTTTTTTAAGGCAATCTCACAGTAAGCTAGTAGTTTTATTACCATCTTCAATTATTCAAAGGTAACTTTTTGATCACAAAATTATTCAATAAATATGCAGAGCAAAAGGTTGATTAAGAATTGCTGAATTAATCATCAGAGATCAATACAAGGCCTATATATCATTTAAATGAAGTTCAAACTCTGGATTATGTACTAAAGGAAGTTTGGAGCCAGAGCTATTCCAAGATCTTAGGCTAAGGAAGTGCCTCTTTCATCACAGGTACTAAATTCACAGACCTAGTAATGAAATCAACTGGATTATATTTTAATATCCATAGCCAGAAGAATGTTAACAAGATGTGTCTTTATGCTCAGGGAAGCAAATCCAAAGTCAAATGGTACATAATTAAACCTGTTTGTTAGCTCAGAATTCCAAAGCCATGATACTGTTTTGAATACCAGTAATGAACAAACTAAACCTATTCACTCAAGTTTTTGATGTCTGTTTCAAAACAGTAAAGCTATGCAATGCAACACTGAATAGCGTCTATTAAATCTCAACCAAAAATACAAATTACCATGAGTTCTCAAAGAGAGTGGAAATGTCACACGAGCAAGTATATTAAGCTGGGTAATTTTTTTCCTGTTATGATTTATTTTTAATCCATAAATACACTACCTTGTGAGTGTAAGAGGCTGGGCAATTTTTTTTTTTTTTTTTTTTTTTTGTTCATTAAAACTTGAAGCATTATTGCTTCACAATTATTTATATCTGTGCAAAAAGTGTTTGGGGTTTTCTTAATGTATAAAGTTAGTAGGTCCTTCCCCGGAATGTCATTAATGAAAACCCATAATGCAGATTCCTAACAGACAGGAGTTTGAGCCATAACTGTCTCACCAAGGTACAGTGAATCTCACTGGTTAAGCCCACAACGGAATTTGGCCCTCTGAATAAAATCAAAATCATGGTCACTTCAGGAAGCAAACCACTATCTGGGTAACAGATGGTGTTTGGACCTGGATTATTTAAAGAGAAATTTCAAGCTCTACTGAAAATTATTTTAATACCCTGACTTTTTGTTCCCCGTGTTTTCTTCTTACACTTATTACTGTATTCTGGAAAACTACTCTTGGCTATGAAGTATTAGCTCTAATTGGTTCATCTTTTCATTGACTGTACTGGAATCTCTTAAGAAATCACTCATGCCTGTGCTCCAAGATCATGGTTTTGCTTTATAAAAGATGAGGAAAGAAAACAACTAACCAACCAACTAGGAAAATTATAGCAGAATTTTGTAGTCTCCTCAGACAGAGTCAGTTCCTTTATTCAAGATGCAGGGGAACATAATCTGAGTCTTAGCCTTAAGGGAGTTGAATTCAGGTCTCTCCCCTCCCGAGTTTCAATTAGGCTAGTGTAAAGGGTACATGCTCCCACCAGCTGTTCTTTAGAAAACCAGACCTACTTGTTTCTTTGGACAGTGAATGAAGAGGGGGGAAGTTGCTTTCTCTTTCAGGAACAGATCTACAAATTTGGAGTCTAAAAGAAATAATACTGGGCCCCTTTCAGTTCTGAGAAGGGTGACTAAAGCCTGAAGAGATGCACAATTTATAGCATACCATATTTGATAGCATATTCATAGCATATCATGACATTCCACCTCATTCCATTAAGCAATCTGCTCAATGGATGGACCATCATGCCTTTTTGACTTCCAACCATTTTACCCGATGCATTTAAGTCTAAGCACCAAAGAGTTCTCAATCTTCCTCCAGACAGCTAAAAATAAAATGTTATAGCCCTTGAGTTTTACATACTTAAAGGCACCTTTCAAGATGCTCTTTCTCACATGGGCACAATATTTTTTTATATTTTGATAAAGTAATACAAATAAATTTATGGTTTAATATGGATGCTTTGAACACTTATTAACATTGACAGCTAAAGAAGACGTTTATATCAACAAAACAGAAGAGAGAAGCAAGTTTCAAATGCAGGTGAGCAAAATATTGTTTACAATGGTTAGATACATACTTTGCAAGAAAAACACAGACTAATAGAATCTATTCTACTATCAAAATTCACAGCATATTTTCTATGAAAAACTTATCTGTAAAAGAGGATGGAAATTGTTGCACAAAAAATATAGTGATGTAGCAAACTTACTAATATAAAATATGGGGAAACCTATCTAAAGGACACTTCACAGATACTTGTCTTTACTTCACCTAAATACAGTAATTTGATTGCTGATGCAAATTTTTGCCTTGTTTTTGTTATGCTTCACATAGATAGAAAAAAGACGTGGAGACTAAGTGACTGAGGAAAAACAGAATCCCTAGCCAAAATAATATAAAGGAAAACAAAGGAGAGAAAAAGAAATAATCCTAGAGTAAGGTTGTTTACAGGGATTTTTACATCTCTGGAAAAAGGAAATGGGACAAAATTATCTGCAACAGTTGAGACTGAACCTAGGAGTCCAATTTACAATGAAAGAGTATTTTAACTTACAGAAATTACTTCCAGAGAAAATGGTTATTTTAGTGGCATTTCATGAAATAACAATGAAACTTGACTCCCCCCCCCCCCCCCCCCCACTCCTTATGCTTTGAGTATTATTGCAAATGAAGAATGCAATCTGCATTATGAACTCTGTAGACATAAACACAGTGTTTCTGAGCACACTGGTCATCTTCAAACAAGTCAGTTATTACATACCACACAGTCAAAATAGCATAATGTAGGACAACTTGCTTGGACATTTTTGAACAAACATGGCATGAAAACTTCTGCTTTTTAAGAACAATACTCAGTAGCATGGATTTTCTAACATGACTGCAGTATAAACATAGATTTTCGAGCAGAATTTCCTATTTTCTGAGTCTAACATGGCAAGCTCCTCCTGTAAAGAATTTGTGTGAACTTACATGTATGACTAATCCTAGTGAAATACTGAAACTTCTTCTGTATATCCCTAAGTTACACAAAACCTCCCAGCTGCTTCCAGAGTCCCTAACAAAAACAATGTTATCTACACTTCTGAAGGATTTTGATTTGGTGATATTTATTTTCTAAGTATTTGATAAATAGCAAAGGAGATGCTCATTTAGTCCTTCTAATCATTCAGAAGGGCTGAGTCTCAGTCCTGGTTCTCTGCTTCCTCATGTTTTGTATAGTTTTGTAAACCACTACTCAATCATTATACCCTGTTTTACACTGCTGCTGCAGACTACAGGATTTACCACAATAGGCTAAAAAATAATCAAAACCATTGTCTCCACAGTAAGAAATGTTATAACATACACAGCTAAGGAAAAGAAAAATAGTAATTGACTGAAATTTATAATGCTTTTGAAGTGATTGCACTTGCTCAGCTTCATATAGGAATAATACCATTACATTTAATCACAGTAAATTGAATGAAGCATCTAGTAAATATAAAAGGTTGTTGTATCACTCAGAAATGCAATATAGGCTACAGATCTGTAAAGTGAAAATTGAACCTCCCTTTTATTAATGACAGTCTTTGCTCCATTTTAACTGTCACTTAAATAATAACAGAAATAAAATCCACAAGAATTTCTACATTGAACAAAACCTCTCCTCCCTTTAACCCCTTATCCTTCAAGAAAGAAGCACTTTAGAAGCACTGAAAAAAAACCACCAAAAAACCCCAAAAAAACCCACAAGCCTGTAAGATTTACCAAGACTGTAACAAGCCAGAGAAAAGGAGGGTATTTGAAGCTCATTCCACCACACTACCACCACTAGTGGTATCACTATTGCAGCAATCAAAGATTCTAAACTATTGCTGTTTTTTCCACAGTTGGAACATCACAGTTATCAAGATCCATACAGCTCTGAGCAACAAATCTGGGGATCTTCAACATGAACCACTGAAACAGGTTCAATGAAAATAGTACAGAAACACACAATTATGTGTAGTGAGAGGAGAAAAGAGAAGGCACTATCCCACACAAACATTCAGATTTCTCTGTGTAACAGTTGACAAAAACATGGAACAGAAGCCTACATAGATACAAAACAGGCTCACATGAACTCTGTATCACAGCTGTAACGTGCTAGCCAGGATCATCAGTGCTTTTTTATTTCACTCTATCAAGTGTCACAGCACATGGCCTCTGAAATCCGCAGTTGTGATGCAACAGGCTTGTAGGAAATTGATAGCTCTGACCAGCACCACAAAGAACCTATGCTGATACTAAACACAGCCTGTATTTAAAAGATGCACAGCTGCACCAGAAACCACCGATCATGGTGTTCACTGCAATTTCTAGTCAGTCACAGTGTCCAAAACCAGAGAAATAGCATCACCTTCAGTGACAGAAATCATCATCATAAAGACATTACATTCCAGTATCTGAAAAAAGTATCAACTTCAATTTCCTGCAGTTCTCCTGATAAAAATCTTCACCATGTCACTCTAATAAAACAGTTTGAACAAAAGCTTTTTTTAAAATATAGCTTTAGCACCCAGATTATCAGGGGATGTAAAATTTTTTACCACCTTGGAATTTTGCTGGTCCAGATCAGCATTGCTGCCACTGCAAAGTTATATAGTTATATATCTACTGAACATTATCCTGTAACTCAAGGTGATTTTCTGAACTCAGAGGACATAAAATACAGAATTCACACTTCAGGATGCAAACTCACGCTTGGCCTTAACCACAGCAGCTCTCCACTGTAAGTCAGGACTAAAATCAGTCTGTCTCACAGCATATAACCTGGTCTATGTCAAAAGAAATGATAACGAAATGCCAAAGAACCTAACCTTACTTTAACTGAAGTAGCAAAGCTCTCACTGACTTTAATAAGTGTAAAAGCCAGCACTGGCTCTCCAGAAATTATTATTATTCTCTTCAGAGAACCATATGCATTTCCTATCAGCCCCCTGCAGAAGGATGACGGTCTCTTAGCTTTCTAATAATACTGGCTCACAAAGAAGCATCTCAGACTGCCAGCACTAATATAACATCTATGGCCACCTGAGGAATACACTTTGACTTCAGCATATAAACTGAAGAAGATAAAAAGAATCAAGCCTTATGGAAGAAGAAAGAAGCATACCAGCAGTAATGACTCACTGATAACCTTATAACTACCAAAAGTCACTGCCATATTTTACAGAGATTTTGTATGAGCATCTATTCATAATGGATTATTATAGTATAATAAAGATAGCTGCACTAGGGGAGGTTTAGGTTGGATATTAGGAAAAATTTCTTCACCAAGAGGGTGATCAGGCATTGGAACAGGCTGCCCAGGGAAGTGGTGGAATCACCATCCCTAGAAGTGTTCAAAAACTGTGTAGATGAGGCCCTCATTGATAAGGTTTAGTGGTGTCTTTGTAGCCCTGGGGTAATGGTTAGACTTGATCTTCACAGTCTTTTCCAACCTAGTTGATTCTATGATTCCATAATTTCTCTCTGCACAATAAACACCTAAGATTCACAGAATATTTGCTTTTATCCATACAAGCAGTTAAATATTTAGTAGGAAATTGCTATTAGCAATGACATAAAAAGAAGAACTTCAATCAAATGGAAAACTGTATGTTAAAAGTGATGCAGAAATACATTTGGACCCTCTCCAGGTTAAAAAAAAAAGGGGGGGGGGAGGGAGGGGGGGAGAAAAAACAATGTGGCTTTTTCAGAACTGCAAGATAAATGAATGTCAGTGGTATCGGAACAGAAAAAAGATATATTAAAAAGTAGTTATGTAGTTAACAGTCTTTCCATGAGAATTAACAAACGTAACAAGACAGAACCTGCGCTTTTCAAGTACCTTTCCTCTTAAAGTCTTTTAGAAGCAGTCAGGGCAAGCATTAAGTATTTAATTCATAGACAGAGTGTGAAGTAAAAGCTAGCGACCATATTCATATGCTCAGGCATAATATGCAGTCTGAGACCTATGCCACACCAAATCAAGTAAGTATCTACTAATCATGCCTTTCTCTTAAGTGCCAGCCACTTGCCAGAACGAGCTTCACACAGAAAGCAATAGCCTCTGATTCCTACTGTACAGGGGGGGATTCAGTTAAAGTTGCTTTGCCAGCTAAAGAGTAGCTTGACCTCAGTAGTTACAGGTGCTAATTACTGGTCTGGTGATGAAGGCATTCTTTAGGAAGACACACATGGGACATGAATCTGGGCTTCCCAATTCAATAGTTGTTTGCATAGAAATCAATACAGCACAGAAGTATTACAACTTGAAATGGGAAACTGTATTCAGATTTCCTGTCGTTCCCTTCCAAGTGTAAGCATGTTCAAAATTCTCCAATGAAACTGTATAGAAATGCAACAGATAACCTGTTCTACGTGCAACTTATACCATCTTTGGATCTCCACTTGGAAATCAGCAAGAGGCAAGAGTTCTAAATATATATGTATACATATATATCCTCCTTTGGAAAGAGAAAACATTAATACTTTAGTTACTGTTCAGCTAATTAACCCATGCTACTGACAGTGTTCACGAGAGTAAGATTCTGCAGCAATATTGCATGTATCCATTTCATATTTTTCTTTATCAAAAAGAGATCATCACAGCACCTTGTTGAAACATCCTTTTGCAGAGGTGTGTTCTGGCCTGAGCCATTGTGTTTTACATGTGTCCTAGCTTACATAATTGCAATATAGGTGCCCTTAGTTTTCTTTTCTTTGTTGAACAAGATTGAAAAGATAAAGCAGCCACCCTTTCTTGAGCAGCTGCTTCACAGAACATCACTGGCAGAAAGACAACTTAATTCCATACCATTTTTATAGAATTGAATTACTAAGCAAACCAAGCTTTTCCTCCAAATATGAAATATGGGTATCAAATGAAAAGGAATTTACAAGCAATTTGCAAGTACTGTACCGCCCTCTGCAGTCAATGTGTAAGTTCTGCAAATACATCTGCAAGAAAGATTTCTGCACATTCCCTGCAAAGTAGGACAATAATAAAACCTCTACCAGTTGAAAGCCAGCAGAAGTAACATTTGTATGATATCGATTTACTTGTTAGAAACATAGTAACAGAATACATTGCCTTTTTAATTCTTCATATAAATGTTCTGTCTAGTAAAGGATGTGGAAACATACGTTCTGCTGCTGTTTCAGAATGGATCAGATTCCTCAGTGATACTTCTGGCGCTTTTGGAACTTCACAGAAATTTGCAATGCCCCATATGAGAACGTTTTTTGGTTACTTCTAGTAAATATCCAAAATAAACTGCTTTTGTTAAGTTACATTAACTGATCTATCGATGACAGAGAAGTACGTTTTACAGTTGAGCAGCATCTTTTCTCCCTTCTTAGAAACCTCATCCGAAAGGCACTAACACTGTCACCTATGGGCTCAGCCTCAGAAAGTGGTAAGTCTGTCTTGGATCCAGCTGGCATTGGCTCTATTGGACCCAGGGGAAGCTTCTAGCACCTTCTCACAGAAACTATCCCTGTAGGTCCCCCACTACCCAAACCTTCCAACGCAAAACTTCTTCACACAGAATTTTTAAGATAGCATTATTTTCCCTGTTAAACTGACAGAGAACATTTGACAGTTACCCTTGGGCCACCTGTAGGTATTTGCTAAAGAGCAACTCCTCAAATGCCTTTTTATTTGTTCGTTTTAAAGCTCACTTGCTCTATATATTTGTTTCATAACCTACTTGTTGAATACAAGGTATGTGTTTACTCAAACAGTAAAAAGTTCTTCACTGACTTAATTAAGAGCAATTAAGGAAAACAAATTTTACACACGGTAAGTCCTCTGGATATTAACACAACTTCAAATATCTGTTCAAGCAGCACATAACACCTGATAAGGCTACAAAAGCATACAACAGTGTGTTACTATATTTCTATAAAACAAATCTGTAAGAAAACTCATAGAAATTAGCAGGTTCTTCCTCTCTAATATGACAGTTGTCCTTCACGTTTTAGTGTTTGAATACTATCCCAACAGAAGGTACCCAAATCAAGGCTTAACAGTGATAACATCATATGACAAAACTTTTCCTTCAGAACACCTTCATTCCAACTTCATTTACAGCTGCTTTTTTAACTTGGATCTGTGAATACAATTTTTTAAGCAATTTTCAGGTTTTACAGTATTTTTTCTCCTCAGAAAAGAAAAACTTTGTACCTTATGGCAACACTGTGATACATCACCACTAAAATATAGAACATTAAATCGCACTTTGTACTGCACACCATGAAAGCAACGAAGGCAAATAAACATCACTTATTCCTTTATAAACCCCAAATTAAGCTTTTGAAGATGCATTCCTCTGCTGTCACTGGGCAACTGAAAGATTCTTGTGCCACAGACACTGAAGATGGAGCACTAACAGCACCTCATGGATGGGAGGTCACGATGACAGGGAACAAGCAGGGCTTGAAAACCCCTCGACAAACAGCTTTAACAGCTCGGGCTGGGTGCTGGGAAAAGCGAGCCCGGCAGGACAGCCCCCAGGCCCTGAGGGCAGGTCCCCACAGCGACAGGCCCTGCAGGGAGCCTCTGGCCTCCCGCCCGGCCCTGCGGAAAGCTGACGGAGGATCGGTGGCCCCCTCAGAAATGCGCTCGCTCGCCCGCCAACTGCTGTGCCTCAGCGTGCGGCGACAAAAAGAGCGCACCACCGGGCCTACCAGGCAACAGCGGGCGACAGGAGGCGCTCCCAGCGCACGGGGAAACGGGGCGGCAGCCCCCAGCCCCGACGGAAAGCTCAGCACCGGATCATCCCGTCTGCCCCGCTTCGCCAGGCGCCCTAAGCAACCGCGGCCGGTTTACCTTAGCGACGCCCCGCCCCGCCGGCAGCACCCGTTGCTGCGCGACAAGCGGGGCGGACCGCGGCCGAAGGGCTGTAGCGTGCCCCAAGCTCAGCCCGTACCCTGCTGGGCCAGGCCATGGCCGAGCCCCGGGAGGAGCCCTCGCCGCAGGCTGTCCCGCAGCCGCATGAACCAGGTTACGGTCTTTATCAGCCAGGATACAGTCCGTATGATGATCAGATACCTGATCCCACACAGCAAATGCTGGCAGTTCAGAATGCAAAAGCCTTTTTACTGAAGAGCAGCACAACGTCTGGCCTGAACTTGTAAGTCTGAAAGAGAGACTCAACTGAAACGGGTAGGAAGTATGAGTGGAGAGAAAAGTAGTGTTGGTAAAAGGGCAAAGGGTTATATGTTAAGAAGGGGAGGGACAGCAGGGGGTATATATAGAACTATATATATGGGGGGGGGTATATATATGGACTATAAATGCAGTAATTCCTACTATGTGACACTTCTGTGTATTCAACATCTTTCAGAATCAAAATTCCTAAGAGAATTTGTAGAGTTCAAAGGTTTTGATTAAGCGCAAATTTAAATTCCGCTTCGGCTCCAGAGGCAGGTGCAGTATATACCAAAAATGGAAGATGGGACTACTTCTATTATAGCCAGGCCAGCTTCAAGTCTAATTTCCCATAATGCTCCATGTTCCCCTTTCATTTGACTATTCCGACAATTTCCCCAAAGCTCCAGGTGATTAGCTTCTACTTTCAGTCTTAAAAATAAAATATTCTAAGACTTTTGTATAGTAGGCTGATAATATTTACATTCATATGACAGATATGATCATCTTGCTAATATGCTAACAAAGATCCTGGATGAACAGCCCACCAATGTAGTAGACATAATTGAGAATATCAGCAGGGATGTGAAGTGGGCTCAGTTTCGGAAAAAAATGGACACCCTTCGAGATGAACATGAGATTCTTCCAACATTTGAAGCTGCAGAAAAGCGTAAAGCTTTGTTCCTCAAGGCAAATGGAGAAGGAGAAGAAGAAATAGAAGAAGAGGAGATAGTGAGTTATTATCAGAGAAAAATACATACCATATACACCAGGGAATGGATGGGAGGATGGCGGGAAGGGAAAGGAGGAAGGGAGGAAGTTGTGGTCTCCTTTGTAGTATTGCCTCTCACAATTATATACATAATTGCAGCCACAGTACCATGTACCCTCTTCATAGCCGAGTTGGTCCCATGTCTAAGCGTGAAGAAGAAAACCCATCTGGTTACTTAGTTGGGTCTTTTTCCTGTAGTAAGTCTAATACCCTGAACCTTTAAAACCATAGATGTTCTAGAGAGGAACAGAAAGTAAAGTTTACAATATCTCCCACATGGCAGTTCAGCATGGAATATCGCATCTAATTTCTTTACCGAAAGTGACCATAATTCTGGTACTCCAGTTTGAGAATATTGTGCACAGCTGCTACTGTAAAATAGTGAACGGAGAATTTTGTGATCCTTCCAGCTCCAGCTGTGATTCCAGTCTGTCCTTCTCCAACTAAAAAAATAATAATAATATGGTCATAGTGAGGAACTATTAGAATTGAAAAGCCACTTCTTACAACAGGCGATTTTTCAGTATGCAGTTGCTTATATGCACAAGAATTTGCACACAATAAAAAACTGAATTAATTCTTAAAAAAAAACAAGGGAAACTAATCAACAAAATGTTGATCTTCACATGAAGTTACCAGTATATACTCAAATGAACTGCCATTGCAGAATACAAATATTAACAACAGCAAAGACAGTCTTTCATCTTTTCTGTAGCCTATTACTTATTTTACAGTAAGCTTATACAATGGTAAAAATGGAACATGTAGGGCATTTCAGAAAGGAATTTTGATTTTTTCTTATTCTGGTCTATCTTGCTTTGGTGTTAAGAAACTTTGACAGGCTGAAGAAATTCCATATGAAGCTAACTTTACTTCTTCCAAATTTGAAGACTTCTACTTGTTCTAGTTGTTCTAGTGAACAACTCTACTATCTTTGTGTGATACAATCACCTACCCACATGAAATGAGAGCAGGGTGAGAAAGTGAATGGAAATAATTAAATCATTATTGGCCTAGTTTTGCTTCTACTGAAGACAGCTGGAGTCTTATAATGGGCCTTAGTAAGAGAGAGCAGGGGCCAGTATTTTAAAAAATGAAAACCGTATGCCAAGGTTTTCAAAAGAACAACATTCACTCCAGAGAAATATTGCTGGTCTGGTGTCTAAATATATAAAATATGTATTATACTTTCCCCAAATGAATCTGCAACAAACACAAGGAAAAACAGTAACACTGTTTGCAGGCATCAAGGCCTCTTACATAGCTGACATGCTGCAGCACTGAAGTCCTTTGCAGATCCTGTGTAAGAATTATTACTTTCCTTATTTTGCAGCAATTAGAAATTTGAAATTTGAAATCTTGTATTCTAAAAGCTGAAGCTCATCTGTGTTCTCTTTCTTACCTTTAAAATGGCATTTCAGGTTGGGTTTTTTAAATTATAGTGGAAGATGTAGTGAATGAATATCTGTGAAGCACCTTGAGAGTGTAAGTGGCACTACAGGAAAGTGAAGTGTAACATTCAGTGGATAAACCATTGATTTTTCAAATAGATAATTATATTATTCTTCAGCTCTAACTCCATATCTTCTTTCCCAGGGAGAGACCAGTCTACCTAATGTAATGGAAACAGCCTTCTATTTTGAACAGGCTGGAATAGGCTTGAGCAAAGATGAATCCTACCACATATTCCTTGCCCTTAAAAAACTAATTAGTGTTCAGCCAGTGCCCCAGACCTGTCGCTTCTGGGGCAAAATTTTGGGTCTGGAGATGAACTATATTATAGCTGAAGTACAGTACGGTGAGGGGGCAGAAGAGGAGGAAGAGGAAGAAGAAGAAGCTATTGAGGAAGAAGGGAAAGATATGACTGAGTTTGAAGATGAAGAGGAGGAAAAAGAAAAAGATGAACCACCAAAGTCCACATATAAGTCCCCACCTACCATCCCAAAAGAAGAAAATGGAACTGGGGCTAATAAATATGTCTACTTTGTCTGTAATGAGCCAGGCAATCCCTGGGTGAAGTTGCCTCCAGTGACACCAGCCCAGATTGTCTGTGCCAGGAAAATCAAGAAGTTCTTCACCGGTAGGCTGGATGCTCCCATTGTGAGCTTTCCTCCTTTCCCTGGAAATGAGGCCAATTACCTGCGTGCACAGATAGCTCGGATCTCAGCAGGAACCCAGATCTCTCCAATTGGATTTTACCACTTTTCAGAGGAGGAAGGAGATGAAGAGGAGGAAGGAGGAAGAGATACATATGAAGAAAACCCTGATTATCAGCCTATTCCTGTGGCTGAAATGGTGGATTCTCTCTCCAGCTGGGTACACCATGTGCAGAGTATTCTAATGCAGGTATGTTCAGGAATAGCTCATTCACACTGTGGTGCTCATAGGGTTTCAGAATGTAAACACACTCCTCACCTGCACATTTGAACTATTCACCAGAAATGGTATTGGACTAAAATATTTTTTAAAGAAAATAACTTTGATGTAGTATATAACATGTTGCACATATTTACATTTAGCATATATTTTTATGTATATATACTTAGGAACCTTCTAGGTGTGCTCTTGAGATCAAAACCTACCTTTAGATAACAGTATGGAATTAAGCCTTGATAGATAACAATAATTTCTGGTGATCTATATTAGGTTTTCTCTTTTGAAGTCCTTACTTGACAAAAATGTTTTAAATTCTCTTTTATTGGGTAGGATGCTAAAACGCAGGTAGTTTATGATTGTACGCTAAATGGAACTTACATGATGTTTTCTTTTGGTTTATTTTTTATTGCTTACTTTCTGCTGTGAAACATGCAAATGAAAAAGCTTAAAAGCTTGTTGATATCAGGCTAGTGCTGGAAAGAGGTATTACTAATTTGATTACCATTGCTAGGTAAATTGCTGGCCAGTCTACCAATTCAAGAATGCTAGTGTGAAATAACAGCAAATAGTAGGAAAGAAGGTTTAAAATTATTACCAGAAAAGCAACAGTTGTAAAAGAAAAAATAAATACATGCATTAGAATCTGAAGATAACATTTTGTTATGTTCCTCTGACTGCTAGCTAGATAACAAGGCAAACTTTAAAAAGAAGTGTCAAAGTCCTTAAGTTAAGCCTCTTAGTTTGCAATAACTGGTAATGTAGCAGGATATAAACCAAATGGGCAAGAAAACTGAAGACTACAAAATAGCGAAAACTGAAGACTACAGAATAGCAAAAACTGATGACAGGTATAAGGTCATTCTGGAATAGTGAACATGAATGAGGGAGGAATGAGGGATATAGGGAACACTCTGCCAAGAGGATACAATATTCTGCTAACAATATACCAGTGTTAGAATATATATATTTCTTTTCTTCTCCCCCTCCCTTAACTATGAGTGCCTGTGTCTGAGCCAATTGTTTTAACCAGCTTGTATTCTTTGAGTGATTGACATATGTATTTATTATTTTTCCATATCAATTATAGGGTCGCTGTGTTTGGCTTAATCCTTTTCAAAAATCAGAAGAAGAAGAAGAAGAAGAAGAGGAGGAGACGACAGATGAGCCGGATGACATACAGCAAGAAATAGGACCACCTCTTCTCACTCCACTCTCTGAAGATGAAGGTATTCTTCATGGAATATGAAGTTTGTGATGGAGGGCTATTAGGAATGTTGTCATTTAGGTAGTAAATATTTGAAGTTACAGGACTGACACTTCATGGAGAAATACAGTTTGCCCCTGGAGGGTAAGCACATTCTTTTACAAAATTGATTAAAAGCAGAATGGCTATCAGAACTGACATTAAAACTGAAATAATTGGGTTTACTAGTTAACAATCTCGTTGTGAATAAAGGGAACAAGTACTCCAGACTTGTCAAGCTACTGCGAGTTCAAGACAGCTCACTACATTGAATACATTCAGCTCTTTTTCCATCATCTTTTTAGGTGAAAAAGTGTGTGTGCATGTGTAAATAAATAAATAAATAAATATGTACACGTGTGGATACACAAGTAAGAATTTAGATCCTGTAGCATATTACAGCAGCAAATCATGGAAATATGGAAAGCTCAGTATTAGATTACACCAACAGTAAATTATTTTCTTACTCTCCATTTGTTGATGAAGGTGTAATATAATTTATATGTAAGTTATGAAAAAGTCATTGACAAAAGACTGCTACTGAATTTCAGAAGCATGATCTTTTCTATACATTGGTCTATTACCATTCCTGTGCTACCTACCCATACATTCAAACAGCCTGTTTCTATACAGCGCCTACGTTTATTGTTTCAGACTTCCAGCCCTTCTAACATGCAACTTAATATAACCACTGCTTGAATTCTGTGAAAGTCTTGTAGCTCAGTCTTAAATATTTTGTAGAGGCATCAATTTATTCATTCACTGTGTGTTTGGCTACCTCTAGGTATTCAAAACATCCCTGCTTGGACAGGTCAGACTTCTACAAACCTGATCCCAGAATACGCTGTTGCAGTCCTCCAGTCTAACCGATGGCCTGGAGCATATGCCTTTGCGTCTGGCAAGTGAGTAGCTACTTGATATGGTCACAACACAGACTGTATATGCTAAACATAGACACCTGTCTAATGAAGCCAAAGCTACTTTATTATTAATTCATTGACTGAATTCTAAGTATTCTACAGACTGGTGGGGAAGGCAACTTAAATATGCACAGCAACAGTGAATATATATTTAAGACTGAACTGAATAATTGTTGGAAATGCTAGGCTGAAGCTAATGGATGTAAGTGTCCAGCTAGTATTTGGGCACAGCCCTCGATTCAAAACATTATACTTGAGTCTCTGGTACTTTTTATAAAAACAGCTACATTCTGTGGTTGTAATGTTTGCTTGTGATGCAGTCATGACCTCCACATGCTTTTAAATGGGTGCTGGAGTTGGTGTCAGGAACACTGCTATGTTACCAATGTGGAGTTGTGCAGTACAGCAAAGTGATATACAGCCTTCATCATTTTAGCATTTAGAGATTTTTAAGTGAAAGATGCATTAATCAACAGTCACAGCAGTTAAAAAGAGATACTGTCTTTTAAACACTCCTGTTACAGAATAGCTGCAGCAGGGTGACTTTTTGCAGAGCATGGAAGCCTGACAGTACCTCCACTGATGTTTTGTCATGGGTAGAATGTGTGACCTTTAACTTTTCTTTCTCAGGAAATTCGATAACATCTACTTTGGCTGGGGTCACAAATACACCCCAGAGAACCACAATCCCACCCTACCGCCACCAGTGCAAGCAGAATACGTCAGTGGGCCAGAAATCACGGAGACAAGTGACCCCACTCTGGAAGAGGAACTGGCTTTCAAGGCTGCACAGGAAGCAGCCTTATCTGCAGCTGAGGAAGAGGAGGAGGAAGAAGCTGAGGACGAGGAAGAGGAGGATGATGATGATTAAGATACAGGAGGGAAACATATTTTTTTTAACAGTTTAAACACGCATTGTAATTTCATAAATGAGTCATTAATTAGTTGATGCTAAAAGACGTGCATTTGCAGCGTGTTCTGTATTCTGGAGGCTCTCCCTTGCAGCCACCTTCCCCTTGATCTTACTTCAACCGAAAAAAAGAAATAAACTTAATTTCCCAGCAGTGTCACTTATACGTGTGAACGCGTATTATTTCAGTTCAGTAAATAGCGTTTTAACGAACCGACCGACATCACCAGCTGACGCCACTGCCGCCCTGGCCGGCACCACCTCAGGCCGCCCTGGGGGGGGAAGCGTTTCCCCACGCCTCCCCCTCGGAAGCTGTTGGCTGTGGTACGCTCCGCGGTTGCGTCTGTCGCTCGCGGGCCAATAGGAAGCGGCTGCTGTAGAGGTTTAAACTGTGCGGCGGTTAAGTCGCTTCGTTACTTCACTGAGTGCAGGCGGTCGGGAGGGGAGTAGCAGCTTCCCTGTCGCTCTGCAGAGGTCCTGGCGATGGCGGACGAGGGAGCTGTGACGGTCTGTGTGCGTGTGCGGCCGCTTATCGCCAGGTAAGGCCTTGTCCGGCGGTAGGGCCGCACCTGATCCCCGGCCTGAGGGGAGGCTGTAGCGCTGCACGCGGCTTCCATGTCCCTCGGTTCCCCCCCCCCCCCCGCGTTGCGGCCCCTCCCTCGCCTTCAGCAGGTCTCCCAGGAGTGCTGCTGCAGCCTTATGAAGTGTGGTGGTGGGGGCGAAGTGTGGTGTCCGTCCCCACGAAAGAAGGGGAAAGCCCGAACAAGCAGGGCTGTCGGAGCTTTGGGTGGGCGGTGATCGCAGAAAGGCGGTGCACCCGCCGTGTAGGATCAGGGCTCTCGGGTAACGGGATATTTCTTTGTTTTAGGGAAAATGCCTTAGAAGACAAAGTGTCACTCCACTGGAAAAGTGAAAATAATACTATTTCAGAAGTGAATGGGACAAAAGTGTTCAGTTATGGTAAGAATATGAAAGCAGTTACTTTGGTGTTTCAATGGACTTTTGTTACTGTGCTGCTTGAATGTATTAACCAAGTTGAGTGATGCTGGCTTTTTGCAATGTCCATCAACTTTTTTTTTTTCTTTTTTTGTCGCAATTTTAAAGAAGTGCCATCTGGTCAAGTAGGATTTCTGGTTCTGTCAGTACCAGGAATATGTTTTTAAAGGCAGCTTCCTAATGGATATGACTTTCTCTATCTGTGTTTCTGCTGCAGAGTGGCTTTGGAACACATGAGCTGTATTCTTTTCATATGAATTCCAGTTACGAATGGAGTAGACTAGGGCTAGTCCAGAGCATTAAGGGAAACAGGCCTTTGGGATCCCAGCATGTAAAAGTGTACAGTGTGGATGCTAGATTGTTGTAACTACCTCACTTTGAGTCTCTTCCTGCTGATCCACTCTACCCTTCATCAGGGACTGTAGTGATAGGGCAAGGGGTAATGATTTAAACTTCAACAGGGGAAGTTCAGGTTAGATTTAAGGAAGAAGTTCTTTACTGTGAGGGTGGCAAGGCACTGGCACAGGTTGTCCAAAGAAGCGGTAAATGTTCCATCCCTGGCAGTGTTCAGGGCCAGGTTGGACAGAGCCTTGGATAACAAGGTCTAGTGTGAGGCATTGCTGCCCGTGTTGGGGCGATTGGAACTAGATGACCTTAAGGTCCTTTCCAACCCAAACCATTATATGAATGTAGCCATTGCAAGGATTTTTCCCAAAATAAGATTTAATAAAATTGTGCTCCAGGCTAGGAGTTTAACAATTAGCCTGTCTTGTCAGGCTTACAATTCTCATAGATAAACTAGCCATAACATTTTTTTAGGGTTAAATGGGATGGCTTTTTAACTGTGTCCATCATTTTTAAGTTGGTTTTTTTTGAGTTGTCTGTTCATCATATCTTTTTTGGTTCCAAGCTTAATATTTTTTTTAAGGAAAAAAAAAAGCCTACATTAGAAATGTTACAGTTTATGTTTGAGTCCTCCTATAAACAGTCTGCCTATTTATTGAATCTAAAGTCAGCAATACTAAGAAAGATGGCAGCTTGGTTTTGACTTGCAATACAATGTATTCATATGCTTGATGTCTTGGTTTTTTGTTTTGTTTTTTTAAGATCGTGTGTTTCACTCAAGTGACAGCACTGAGAAGTTATATGAAGGTGTAGCTGTTCCAATTATACAGTCAGCTGTGCAAGGGTATAATGGTAAGTTTTAAAACTGTGTTCAATTCCTGGTTTTAATATATTTCATGGTTAATTACTTAAATTTAATCATCTGTTCTAGGCACAATTTTTGCTTATGGACAGACAGCTTCAGGGAAGACATACACAATGATGGGAAATGAAGATTCTGTAGGCATTATCCCTAAGGCAATTCGACATGTTTTCAAAGTTATCTGTGAGGTGAGTAATCCCATTACGCTGACGTGGCTGAAAGGACTAGTAATATTTGTAATGGTTATGTAAAAGTTCATTTTAGTAGCAAGGAGCTTGTGAAGGATATGGATTTACATTGGCCTATATGTTGCAGTTGCTTTGCTAGCCTGGCAAAGATGAGTAGTTTAAAAATAAAAAAGCTAATGGGACTCTCTTAGGTAGAATCAAATCAGAACAAAACTGAGCTGGGTTGTTAAACTTGTAAATACACTAAACTATACTATAAGTCTAAATAGATGCTTACCTGTTAATGTGGTAGACAGGGTAATGTGAATCTTTATTTAGTCTGCTATTTTAAAACTTACAAAAATTAACAGTATTAAAGGCTTCCAGTGGGAAGAATATGGCACTAAATTTACTTATATCAGGTTTTCAAAAGAATGATAGGCTAGTTGCTCAATGCTAATAGGAAGCAAGTAGAAGGTATAAGATAAAAGTAATTTCCAAAACATCACCTGCAGAGCACTTGTTATCAGTTGAGTGAAATAGTCATTGCTCCTTTAAGGAGGTGCAGAGTACTTTGTGGGGGTGGGGGGTTGTCTTTAAAACTAACTAAAGGCAAGAAAGCTTTCCATGGTGGTGTAGTCCTTGAGCCTGTTGTGCTGCCTTTCCTGGCCCCAGTATGATTTAGCAGGGAGGCATGGGAAGAAGCAGTAGCAAAGGAAATATGAGCAAGCAGAAAGAGAAGATGTCATGGTTTAAGCCAGTTGGTAACTCAGAACCATGCAGCTGCCTGCTTACTCCCCACCTTTCGCTTCTCTCCTGGACAGATGGGGAGGAGAACAGAAGGAATGTAAATCCCATGGGTTGAGATAAGAACAGTCCAGTAACTGAAGTATAATACAAAACCACTACTACCACTAATAATAATAATTATAAGGGAAATAACAAGGGGAGATAATATAAGCCTAAAAAGGGAAGGAAAATATCCAACAATAAGCACAAGTGATGCACAATGCAATTGTTCACCACCAACTGACCAATAACCAGCCTGACATGAGCAGCAATCTGCCCCTCCTGGTGACTACCCCCAGTTTATATATTGGACATGATGTGCTGTGGTATGGAAAACCCCTTTGGCTTGTTCGGGTCAGGTGTTCTGTCTCTGTGCCCTCCTGTCTTCTTGTGCCCCTTCTCACTGGCATAGCATGAGAGGCTGAAAAGTCCTTGATTGGGGTAAACATTACTTAACACACCAGTGTTTTACCTGTTGCTATCAGCATTGTTTTCGGACTAAAGATGAAACACAGCACTGCACCAGCTACTAAGAAGAAGAAAAGTAACTGTTACAGCTGCACCCAGAACAAAAGACTAGGTATACATAAAGGAAAGAGCCTAAACAGAAGGAAATTAGATATGGAAAGTGTATTTAAGCAGGACAACTGTCACCCTTCTGGTAGAGCAGTTACCTTTTATAATCTACAAAATGCGCTATACCGTTTATGCAGCTGGAAAGAGGTGGAATGGAATAAAACCAATTTTTGTATTGATAGATGCTAATGTGCATGTGGAATGATATCCAAACATATACCTTCAGGGGAAGAATACTTGCATTAAAAGGTGATTGTTAGTTAGCCTATTTGGTTTTGTTTGTTTGGGGGTTTTTTTAATTCTTTATTTTTTCTTATAACATCAGATTCCAGATAGAGAGTTCTTGCTAAGGGTTTCTTACATGGAAATCTACAATGAAACCATTACAGATTTGCTTTGTGATAAAAGGAAAAAGAAGCCTCTGGGAATTCGTGAGGATGTTAGTGTAAGTGCATATAATGTAGTATAAGTATGGTATCTGCTTGGAGTAAAAATAGTTAAAAAAAAAAAAAACCTTCAGAGGTGTGTAGTTGAAAACTTGTCTGTATCATATTGTATAACTTACCTTCAGAACTAGCAGGACACTTGATTTAGTAGAACAACAACAGTGAATTTGGGCTTGCTGTTCTTGGTTTCTCTATAACTGTTTGTAAAAGTAGACTTAATCCCTAAAGTTTTCCAGTATAGTATATTATAAAATCACAGAATGGTTTAGGTTGGAAAGGACCTTAAGGTCATGTAGTTCCAGCCCCCCCTGACATGAGCAGTGATGCCTCTGTCACCCAAGGCTCTGTCCAACCTGGCCTTGAGCACTGCCAAGGATGGAGCATTTACCACTTCTTTGGGCAACCTGTGCCAGTGCCTCGCCACCCTCACAGTAAAGAATTTCTTCCTGTAGCAAATTATAAAAACTGGTGGTTTGGGGAGGCAGGGAGTGTTTTTGCTTTGGGGATTTTTAGGTCTTCCAATATCCTGAATGATCAACACTTTTGGAACTTGGAAGAAGGGAGATTTTTCGGTTGTATGATTATGGCCTTATAACATTTACTGAGGAAACATACTTCTGGGTTCCCTCAGAAAATGACCAGAAGGGTATTTCTCTTAGGATTTTTATGTTTAGGAAACTTTCTAGATCTTTGTTTGATTCTTGTCCCTAAAGGGACTACAGTTTTGCTAAAGGTGTAAACTTGCCCTATCCCTTGTGACCAGAGTAAGAAGACATTCAACTAATAATGCTTCCTTAAAAGGAAGCAAACTGAAATAAACGCCATAATAATTGCTGGTAATCTTAATATATTGAAGTGAGTTTTAGAGTTCAGTAGAACTTATTACTGTGTTTTTTCTTAAGAGGAATACATATGTAGAAGATCTCATTGAAGAGGTGGTGGTTGCCCCAGAACAAGTAATGGAATGGATCAGAAAAGGAGAAAGTAAGTTGCTTAGCCCATGTCAGCTGATATCTTAGAAAGCATTAATGAACTGGGTATATCTAGAATCATAGGGTATCTCTCTGAGATTATATTCAGAGATCAGTGTGGTCAGATAGTTTTGAAATTGTGCTTTTTGTCTGTTATCTCCAGTTCATCAGAATGTAAGCAGAACTATTGTTACTTTTTGACAGAAAATCGTCATTACGGAGAAACAAAAATGAATGAACACAGCAGCCGTTCTCACACTATCTTCAGAATGGTAAAAACTGTTTCATTATTAGGAGGAGTGTTAATATTTTTCTAGTGGCTTAAACTTTATTGCATCGTCATCTTCTAGATCATCGAAAGCAGAGAACGAAGTGACCTTGCAAATGCAAACTGTGATGGAGCAGTGATGGTATCCCACTTGGTAAGCAGTATTCCAAGAAGTTATTTAATGGGCATTAAGTTATTAAGTAGGCAATTTACCATTGCTGCTTTTTTGAGAAAATGATACTGCTTTATGATGACATTACAAGCACTTTGTTGTTAACTTTAAGCAGGCATTTCTTAAGTAGAAATCATGTTTTTGATTTGTATAAAGGGAGACCATTAATTTTTTTTTTTTAAGTAGCCCCACTTAGCACTAATCTCTTTGGTGGATTTGAATCATAAAATGACGCTTTATTACTGATATATGAAATAGCCTAAACTGGGAGGAGTACACTGCTTATCTCTGGAGCGTTTTGGTTTCTGAAGCCTTCTCTATACAATTTCCTTGATACTTAGGGAAGCCAAATCATCTGGAAGAATGAAATCAAAATGAAAGCATTTGAGCTTGCTAGAATCTGCATGAGCACTCTTATTTAGCATTGGGAATAGCATTAAGTCAATCACGTGTTGTAGAAAGCTTTCTGTTCTGGCTTCATGTAGAAAAGCTCTGGGATCTGAATGTAAACACTGTTCATGTAGTATCTCAGCAATTTACTGCCCACTTTCTCACTGCAATGCATGGGATCTGTTCTTCTCACACCACGCTCTGCTGTCTTTCTGTTCCAACTGACTTTATAGTAACCTCTACTAACAGCAGAGAGAGAGGTTGGAGGTTTTTTGGCCTTTTTGGTCTGTTGCTGTTTGGTGGAGTTAGTATAAGATTTTACCCTTCTGAAACAGAAACCAGTTAAAGTGAGGAGTATATGCTCAGGCAAATCATTATGGGATGTTATGAAGATCTAGTTGACTTCTAACCAGATTTTGGAGGCATTTCATCTGGTATTTAATTTCTTTCTTTCCTTATCTCCACAGTGACAGGTAAGGAGAGATGTACAGCTGATTCAGGACAGGGTGCTAGATAATTTCTAGTCTCTCTTTCCCATGAAAGATTGGACCAGAAGATCTGTGATTCTATGAAGCTTTCTATGGCTTGAGTTTGTAGTTAACGCTTCTGTATTGAGCAACTATATATATCTTTTTGTCACTGAGAGTGGGGGGAGTTGCACTGCAATATTGGAAAATTGTCAGATATAACAGAATTCATACAAACTCATTCCATGTCCTTATGTACCTTGAAAGTACTAGTTGCTATGTGTTTAGTAGCTATGCATTGCTTCCAGTGATGACAGGCCTCTTGCTTTTTTCTAAATATAACTTCAGTTTTTGAAATTCTTAACCAAGATTTACAGTTAAGAGGATCTAAAACTAAATTGCCTCAGAATTAATGTGTGAAATACTTATTGAATTTGCAGAATTTGGTAGATCTGGCTGGCAGTGAAAGAGCTAGTCAAACAGGATCTGAAGGTGAGTGTTAAATGAGGCTCTTTTGAAGACCTCCTCTGTTTACCCTTGTGAGCTTGACTGTTAACAATGACAGCATAAAGCTGCACAAAAATGCTTTTCTCAGAAGAAAGTGATCTGAGAGAATACAAGTTAATATTCTCTTACAAGAAGTAATTAACCCAAAAGTTATATCTCAGGCTGGTTTGTTACACTTGCATGTGTTCATACAGGCATTTGCAAAACTTAAACAGGAAACAAAATTAAAGTTCTTATGGCCCCAGCTATTTGCTACACAAAAAGTATTAACATTTGGGAAAGATTGCTGTCTTATTTTGATGCATTTCAGCTATTATAAAGGATTTGATGATGGCTGCTTTTGGGCCATAGTGCATTGTGGCACTTGAGATTTAGCACTTGGATAACCCTTTTAAGCATAATAGCACAAAAGCTTGACAGGTTGAAAATGTATCTATCTTTTAAATTAATAAAGTATTAAAAAAAAACCTGCTGTGTGATATCTAGGTGTGCGACTGAAAGAAGGCTGTAATATAAACCGGAGCTTGTTCATTCTGGGCCAAGTTATCAAAAAACTTTGTGATGACCCTTCTGGGTAAGCACTTGTGTTTGTATACCTGTTTTAATATAAGTAGCTAATGAAATAAGAAATTAAAATCCTTTATGTGTAATCCTGGTTTATGCAAGTAGTTATTTCAAATAATCCATTACCTCTAGAAAAGATAATTACTGTGTTTTTTCTATGCAAAAATAGTCTTTTTTTTTTTTCCTCTTTCATCAGCTTCATAAATTACAGAGACAGCAAGTTGACTCGAATTCTGCAGAACTCCCTTGGAGGAAATGCGAAGACGGTCATTATTTGTACAATTACTCCTGTTTCTTTTGATGAAACTCTCAGCACTCTTCAGGTAAAACTTATCACCTCTAGCATTATTCAGACTCAAGGCTTCATTGTAGACAGGTTGAACAGGTGGAAGATGTAATCTGCTGGATTGTAGTCACATGAATCTTCTAAAGGTCCCCTGTGGACTTGCAACTTGAAATGTTTGTTTTGTAGACAGCATCTTTTCCCAGTAGTCATCTTGTGCTAGGCTGTCTAACTAGAGCTTTCTGGCAGTTGGTATCTCTTCCTGGCAAGAGAACCTGTTTTCTCATTCTCATTTTCCAAGCACAGTTAGAACTGCAAGTCTTTGCTAACACAAGATGTTAAGCAGATCCTACAGGAAAGGACCTATACGATTAGCTACAGTAATTGACCTATTCATGAATCCTTTAGGTAGGATTGTCTGTCTTTTTGATGGTCTTTTGAGCTTTTTATTAGATAAAAAACTTTGTATATTTTTGCTTAAATGTTAGGCTTCACTTTTTAGGTATTAATGTCAAGCAAAGACAACTTTCTTTTTCAAAGCTTAGAATAAATTAAAAAAGGAAATGTAAATATTTAATATTATATCCATTAATATATGGAAGTGTCCTTTTTTATATGTTTCTCTTTATTAGAGAAACTGTCCCCTTAATTCTATTGGGAAATGTGAGACAGAGTAAGTTTGATATATTTGTTCTTTTAACTATTGCCCATAATATTGCTCCAGTTTGCCAATACGGCCAAAAGAATGAAGAATACTCCCAAAGTCAACGAAGTGCTTAATGATGATGCCCTCCTGAAGAGATATCGCAAAGAAATTCTGGATTTGAAAAAGCAGCTGGAAGAAGTATGTAATAAGCGTGTTAGTCTGTCCTTAGTACTGATAGCTATTTTGAAACATTCTATTTTAAAACTAAACCAGTTAAATTTAGAGTGATAGGTAAACTGGTTTAAGTTGTATCTGTCATTTCTATTTAGAGAATAGAAATTGAAAAGACAATGTGAAGTTGAGAACAGCTGATGATGAGAGTCAACATAGCTGTGTGAAAGCTAACTTTCTGTAGCTTGCTTTCTATAGGTTAATATGTTTAAGAAATAGAAGTGTCGTGCCTTATAGCACACTTCAGTATTGCCACAGATCAAAAGGAGTAATTAATTGCAATATAAGCAGTTACTGTATGTCAGTTAAAGATTCCAACTTGATTCATATTTTAACCTGTTACTGATGTTTAGCTTCGATTTGAGTTGCAGGACGTTGCAACTGTGTAACACCATGGGCAAAACAGATGTCATGCATAGACACAGCTATTACTTATAAAATCAGCAATAGTAAATTCCTACCAAACAGTGCTCTCATGTGGTCATCTTTTTGCAAAAATCTGTGTAGTTGAAGAGCAATCTTGCAAATATTGTTAGAGCATAGATCATAAAAGATGAAGGAAAATCACAATCCTGAATGTACTGGTCTGGTGAATTAAATTGTCAAAATATTATTACGGATTGTCATATAATTACAGATTTGAAAATAGCCGTACAAAAAGTTTAAGGGAAAATAACTTGCCTCTTATACCCCAAATGAGTTCTTCTTAAAAATAAGCTTGCCCCTAGAAGTGCTTACTGTCTTCTGTACTCAAATATTCTCCTCATTACCTACTATATCAGAAGAGTTTGGGAAGTCCCATGTGACCTTTAAATTACCCTATTGTAAGCTTAAAATAAAAATAACCTAGCTATTGTGATGTAGTTCCTTTACAACAGAATAGGCTTTCAGTACTTCAAATTTTAAGACAACACATGCATTAGAGTAGTTTACTATTATTTGACAATTGAATGGTAGTTTCTCTAGCTTTAGGCTTCTGGCCCCATGAGAAGGTCATCTTAAGCATGTTGCACTTGAAAGAATTTGCTTTGGTTTTTTGTTTTTGTTGGGTTTTTTTGTCCTTAGAAAATCTGAGGCTGTATTGTTTTGTGATGTTTGACCTCTTTAAATACTAAGTCTACGGGTAAATTGTAGACTAAATTGTCAGTTTCATTGCTAAAAACAGCTCTTCCAGACTTAAGAATGTGTGTAGTTGTGTTTAAGTGTTAGTAATTGTGTGTCTTGTCGGAGTACTTTTGGCTCTTAAGATGGCAGTTTGATTAATAGTCTTTTTATGGAAGGTGTCTTCGAAGACTCAGATTCATGCAATGGAAAAAGACCAATTGGCCCAGCTGTTAGAAGAAAAAAATTCTCTTCAAAAAGTACAGGAAGATAGGATAAGAAACTTAACTGAGATGCTGGTGACTTCTGCCTCCTTTTCCTCAAAAGAAAATACTAAAGTAAGCACCTGTTCTAGATTTTATTTAACTGAAATACTATGCAAAAGGTAACATTAAATACATAGTCGTATTGACAATGAAGAATAAGTTTGATACTCAATGCTTACATAATTTTCCTTATTCTTAAAGGGGTAACTTTTAAAAGTTTTAAAAGTAACTCCTGAGTGACTATCAATTCAGTGTTGCCTTGCAGTGAACAGACTATAGATTTTTGCTTTCAATTTGTTCTGCTGTAGTTTAATTTTTAAGAAACTGCAAAACACAGTCTAGTTAGCTGCTGGTACTGTTACAGAGCTAGGCTGATGCAACATCTGTTCTCTAAATGCCTTGTATCACTTTTCTGTAAATACTTTTTTTTAAAGGCCAAGAGAAAGAGAAGAGTTACTTGGGCTCCTGGTAAAATAAACCAGGGAAATGTGAGCTATTTTGAAGACTTTGAAAAAACAAGGCTAAGTGAAACAAAAAAAATTAAAAGGTCTCTGACATCACTACCAGACATGGAGGATTGTAAGTATCTTCAGGAAAAAATAAGGAAACTTTGCAAAGCAGCTTTGAAGTGAGAAATAATGCCTTCTTAATGAGTTAAAAAGCAGATTTGTATTATTAGCAACCTAAAGCTGCATTTAGTTGCCATTTTACTGCTGAAATTGTTTTGTGAACCCAGTTTTAAGAGTTATGTTTAGCCCATAAGGAAACCTGTCTGCCAGCAAAGAATGCTGCCTAAAAGGGAGCTGGTTTTACCACAGTACTGGTAGTTCTTGCCTGGTATTAATTGGGAGCTTGAGTCTTGCTGTCCCAGATGAAATAATTCCCAAAGGGAGTAAGGCTGAAAGCACCCCCTTCCCCTTCTGGATATTGAGTTTTTTTAATTTCTTAAAACTGAAAGTAACAGGTGTGAGGTAAAAGACAGCATCTACAAATATTTCTGACATGCAGTAGTCATAGTTGTTCTTTAACACAGACTGTGCATCCAAACCACATTCTCTCCCCAGGAGAGGGTTTTTCTGTATGTAGGGGTGGTGCTTTTTAAACCTTGCAGGATACTGTTGGGTGGTTCTTTCCTTGACAACTAAATGTTTTCTCTAGTCTGTAATTAAGGAGATACGCTGCATTTGGTTTAGTACTCATAAGCTTGTTTTAAAGTGGTCAGCGTAAGTACGGACTGGACTTTAGTTGTGTTCCCTTTCATAAGGGAAAATTACGAGATTCATGAGTCCTGTGCAGTATGCTACATCTTTGCCATTGAATGATTGTTTCCAATCTAATAAAATCCATGGATAAGAAATTATTGATGTCCGGTTTAAAATCTACTGCTGTCTTATTTTAATCTTCTTTTTCAGCTTTGTTAGAGAATTCTGTACATGACAACCAATGTCCAATGGCTCCTGATCAAATTTCAGATGTAGAATGGACTGCTGGACCTAACATGAATTGGGTAAAATAATCTGTTTCAATTGTCTAATACATTGCATACATATGACATACTTCCCAGTAAGATCAGCCTTACTCTTCTATAGAACATCAGTATTCTTCTATATGTCTGAAGAATGATAACTGGGTAGAAAGTCTCTTGGTCATCTCTGAAGCTGCGGAATGGTTCTATAATTGCATAGTTTTGTGGCGAATGATCCAGTAAGCGTTGGTATTTAAACAGCACTACCCATGAAAAGACAAGCAACAAAGAACACTAAACTTGCTCAATCTCATAAGTCAATTAATTGAGAGCAATTCTTTTTCTAGACTCAGAGACACTTTGAAGAATCTGTAGAGCTCTGTGAAGCATTAGCACTAGAAAAGGTAAGTCTGTTCTGTGTTGTATAGAAATAAGACTGACATTCCAACAACAACTTCTAAAGCTTCTTGTGCTTCTTCAGGATGTTGCTTTAAATGAGATCAATGTCCTGCAAGGCAACTTTAACAACCTAGTATTGGAAAATGAGCAGTTGAGATCAGAAATAAATGAATTGAAGGAGAAACTCAAGGAAAAAGTAGAACTGGATGAATTTGAAGCATTGGAAAACCAAACACTGAAAGTTCATGAGGTAAGGTGCATTGAAATAGAGGTAAGAATTCCTCTGTGCTCAAATGTTTTCTAGAGTCTATTCAGTGTACGTAATCTTGGATCTTGATTTACAGATGGTGTTTATACCTACATTCAGCAATAGAATAAGTGAAGACAGGGCTCAAACTGTATTTACTCAGAGTGTAAAATTCAGACTTCAATTTTTTGAAAGTTTCTTACTGAAACCTGGTTAAACACATTTGTGTGTGTACATATCCATCATTTTCATATAGGCATGATCTGAATTTCACTCAGTTTCTTTAGGAGACAGTTGTTTTGCTGCATATAAATATGTTTTGGAACTGATCTGAAGTTACTGTACTGTTGCTAAACCATACTTCATATTTTGTGTGGAAAACATCTTGGCTTACAATCAAAGATAGCTCTGGCTTTTGGTAATCCTTTGAACTGTGGGGGTATTGACTTCTAACATTGTTTAATTTTGCAATGAAAACAATAAAAATAATAGTGAGAATAGTAATGTCTGTGGAAAATTGAAACCTCGAATTTTCTGCCAAGAAGTCAGAGAAAGTAAAGCTACCTACTGGATGACTTCCAGGAAATGCTGAAATACTTTCAGTTATCTTCACATTCTAGTGTTCTTAGTGGAGGTGTTCCTTGTCTGTCCAAGTCTGTCCAAAAAACCCCAACAGAACCAACCAAAACTGTCAAACCAGCTTGAGGTATTGAGGCATGGATATATTAATCCATTTCTTTCCTGATGCCTTCTCGGCAGATTACATGTACATACAAGTCTGAGTATCCTCTGAATATGAAACTAAGTTTGAAGCTGAAGTTACATCATTTTGCACTGTTGACTCAGGTTACAATCTAATAAGATCACCTCCAACTTCCATTGTGTTCCCTACAAATATTCATGTATCTTAAACAAAATGGATCCATAACAGATTTTTGGTCTAGCTTGTACTTAAGATTCTTTCTAAAGACCCTTTGTATGGTAGACTAATTGTGTTATCTTCCTTATCTGCAAAGATCTGTTAAACATTTCTTGATATCCATGCAGCAGATTAATTACAGCAATACTGAAAAGTCACGTATTTCACTAAAAACATTAGTTAAAATCCATCAATTTAAATCACCACAGATACATACAGGTAAACTATGATTCTGAATAATGACATTGACTTCTGACAGTAGTATTGTACCATATATTCTAAAACAATCCTCTGATTTAAAGATTACAGATTGGGTTTCCTTCTCACTGTATTCTGAACTACATAAAAATACAGGAGTGTGCTTGTTTTAAAGTTTTTTCACTAATCTTAAAATTACAGATTGCATTTTCACCTTGCCCATGCTTGTGACTTGTAGACGAGTGCTTATGGTAGAGCTTCTCTAAAAAAAGACCAAAAGAAAGGAGTTCCTCAATTTTACACATGCTTTTCTATCCAGTCTTCTACTTTGCCTGCTTTCAGAGGATGCCACTGAATGTTTTTGTGCCTTGCTTTACCTAAGGTTTGGCACCTGCTAATTTTGTTAGTGAACAGTTTAAATCACAAATATCTTCACTGTGGCATAAAAAGCTGCTTAACATTATTAGAATTTGAAGTGTCATAGCTGTACAATTTCTGCATTAATTTGCTCTTGCTTCTCAAGCTGTTACAGATTAAAATGCACTTGAATCCTTTTTAATTATGAGGAAGCTGAAATAGAGCTTTGCATCTTGTCTGTCTGAAAGAATATGTACCAACTTGCTTTGTAACTGTTTAAACAGACGTGTGTATATGGTTTGCCTACTAATAGAAAACACAAGACAGACCTTGCTTATTTTCATGGTGTTGGCAACTAAAACTAATGGTGTGGGTGCTTACTAACATTCTCTGCAATTTTGCTTCCATTTGCTCCACAGATGCAACTAATGCATGAAATTACCAAGTTAAAGAGTCTAGTTTCAAATGCTGAAGTGTACAATGAGGAACTTGAGGTGAGCCTGTCCATGAATTTACATGCAATAAGACTTGTATGAAATGTGCTTGGTTTGTTTATTATTTTAAACACTGTCTGCTGAGAACAACCTAGGAATCAGTGGGCTCTGGTTAGTCTTACTAGCTGTATGGGGGATATGTCTGAAACCCATGAATGCTTACTATGAACAAAGCGTTCTTTTGTTAAATTAGTACCTGAAAAATCAAGCTGGGCACTAGAATTTTTCTTCTGCTTTTCTTTTTCTTCAACTTTTAGGCAGAAATGAAGTCCAAATTGGAACTGCTGAAAGAAAGGGAGAACAAAATAAGTGCATTACAAAAGCGTGTGGAAGAATTACAAAAAGCAGGAGCAGAAAAGGACACATCTTTTTCAGTGGTAAATTTGCATTTTCTGGATTGAGAGGTGGTTTTGGTTTTGTTGATTTGGATTTGTTAATTTGGGGTGTAACCTTAGATATAATTGAAATCTGCTTCCCTATACATCAGGAAAACTTTACACAGCTAAAAATGCTAATTACTACATTATCATACAGCTGTATTCTGGTGAAATAAAGCTATGGGAAATTCTGCTCTTTATCCCATCTCTCAAATGAGCCTGCTACTGTTCATTTTAGAGTAAACTTCCTAAGTTTTCTAAGCCTGTATTTACATTTTAAATGCATTATCATGAGCACCTTTGCTTTTTTATGTCTGTATATTTTTTTGATGTCTGAGTGTTTATTTTCTTTTTCAGGGAGATTCTGATAAGCTCATTGAGGAAATCCAGCAGCTGAATAAGTCTCTCTTAGATAGTGAAAGCGTAGCCTTGGATGCCAAAAAAGAAGCGGCTTTTCTCAGAACTGAAAACTTGGAGCTGAAGGAAAAGATGGCAAGTACTATTTAAAAGCATTTATAGCTGTACAAAATGCTGTTAACGGCCTGTCTGCTCCCAGACTGGTAAAGAAGGCAATCAATAAAGGCCAAATGTTACAGAGTATTTAGAAAAAGCAAAGGACTCATGATTCAAGTAATGTTTTTATTATGGAATTCATGGAAAATGGGTCTTCAGAAGAAAGGTAAAAAGAAAATACAGACTTCTTGCACAGGAGTAGGTGGTTAGCTTTTGGTGTACCGAGAGAGTACAAATGAACAGACTTCAGGGACTTACTGGGACATAAGACTCCAAATCTAATTCTACCAGAGAATAAAAAAAAGAAATATGAAGTCTGAGAAGTGTGACTTGAAGGCTTGTCTTGAGGGAGTAAAGACAAAATTGTAGACATAATTATGACCCTGACCTCTAAAGTAAGGTATGTTTTGTTATAAGACTCTGACAGGAATGCAGTTGTTAGATTGTGGCTTATTCTGCCGTGATTATCATAGAATCATAGAATAGTTAGGGTTGGAAAGGATCTCAAGATCTAGTTCCAACCCCTCCGCCATGGGCAGGGACAACTCGCACTAAACCATCCCACCCAAGGCTTTGTCCAACTGGGCCTTGGACACTGCAAGGCCAGACTTGTTCAAGGTGACAACAGGAAATGTGACAGATGCAGTACTTAAATGTTAAACCAGTAGACTTTCATTTTGTGTATGAATTGCATTGTTTGTTTTTTTTTCTTGAAGAGTGAACTTTCAAAGAATTACAAGCAAATGCAGAAGGATGTTGAATTCTATCAAAGCCAAATAGAAGCAGGAAAAGCCAGCTACAAAAAAATGCAAGCTGACTTGCAGAAAGAGTTGCAGTCTGTATTTCAAGAAAACATGAGGCTAACTTTGTTGATGGAGGGTAAAGTTCCAAAAGGTACTATTCCAGGTGGTGCTTTTATTCTTCTACCCTCTCTTCCCTTTCTCCTGCAATGGCAGGGGAATAGGTAAGACTTTAGCTTGTCTTTTCAAATACTTGGAGCTTGTTGGTATGAAAATACTATCTGGTATTGCTGGCACATAGCAACTGCTTTAGCACTTTCTTGAACTATTTGGAAAACATCAACCTAATGTTTTTTATTTTACATAAAGGCAGTCAAGTTAATAAGGGTTGCCAGGGAGAATCTGAAACAGACTGGATGACAACCTAACAAATGATGACAGAATTCAAGCCAGTAGTTTCATCTTTTAATTGCTGGCCACTGTAAAACACACTTTCCTAGAATTATATCAATATGATGTCCAGAATGCATTATGAACTTTTGTTTACTTTTAAACATGCTTTTCTTCTCTTGCACTCTTATTAATATAAACTTGTTAATTCTCTAGATCTGCGCTCTCTTGAGGAGGTGGAAAAAAAGGCAGCTGACTTAAAAGGAGAGCTAGAAGAAGCATTGAAAGAGAATGAATTATTACAGAAACAAGTAAATGAGCTATCAGAACTTCAGTATCTACCAAATACTGTTGAGATACAGCAGAAAGAGGTAAACAATCTTTTTCCTTGTTTCTACAGTGTACTTGGCTGGTAACATATCAATGGATACCTACTGGGTATAAAGATTTAAAGCAAAAAGTTGTCTTGAATCAAATAACTGAGATTTTGTAACTAAGCTGAGTAAATTGTTCCTCAGGCATTTAATATTTTCAGCTAGGAATAAATTCAAAACCATGTGTTTAATCATAAAGTCTACTATAATTAATCAGGAATTTCTAGTCCAGCATTTGCTTTGCTTAGTTACCATGGTTACCACTGATAACTGTGTATATGCATAATAGAAACTTTTAAGGAAACTTTGCAGTTTACTGGTGAGATAGGGCTTGGTACACCAAGTTTGCTATAAATGTCTTAGAAAATGTTTGCAAACGTGTTAAGTTTCTTTATCCTTAAGTACCTGCTACTAAGTATGTGCAAGGAAAATTATCCAGGGCAAGTAATCTCACAAAGTCATGAATGCTTTGCAAAATGTTCCAAACCTTTCCAGTGGTCTCCTTCCACTGTTAAACAAAGCTTAATTACATGTTAACAGCTTTCTTAATGATACAGAGTTTAAAGTATTAATGCATCTGAATATTCAGCCAGACCTAGCTCAAACACAGGAAAAGTACTTAAAGAACACCTAAACAGCTGGAGGAGAGGTTTCAAGGCTTTGGCAGGGGCTTATTTGTCTAGCTTCTCTTTGAAGAATTGTTTGTGAGGCAGCTCCCTCCCAGTAGAGCAAAACCCAATATACTGTGCTGTGTGTTTGCCTGGGCTTTATTTCCTATATCTGCACATGTACATGTTTTTATTTTGCAGCTATGACAAAAATTGACTTAGAAAATGCTATTTAATATTACTTTTCTGTTGGCAGATTCTTGAGAAATGTGAGGAGCTACGCGTATTAAAATTGGAAAGAGAAAAGCTGCTCTCTGAAGTAGCTGATAATGAAATTAGACTTAAACATATGACTGAAGAAATTGGAAAATCAAAAGATGATCTAGCAGCTGCACAGCTTAAATATGTAAAGTCTGATCAGGAATATGTAGCACTTAAACAGCTCCATGAAGAACTAGAGCAAAAATATGCAGCTGCATCAGAAAACAATAAACATATGAAGCTTCAAGTAGATGCTCTAGCTAAAGAAGCACAAGAGTCTAAAGTAACTTTGGATGAAGTGAAATTAGAGGTCAGTGTCACCTTGCTCCTTTCTACAGATTAAGAAATGAGGAATCTGTTAATAGTATAGAAAAAACAAACTTTGGAGAAGTAGTCTTGAAGCTATAAATAACATTAGAATTTAAATTACTCTAGCATGAGTAGGTATTACTTACTCTATGCCTGGTGTATAAGCTTGCAGGATTATGCAGCTTAGTGGTCTCTTTCTATCTAGGCAAAGAAAAGTATATGTTGTTCTATGTTCTCCTTCTGTATTTCACCTTTTAATTCTTCTTTTCCTGTTCTTAAATTATCTTTATTATGCAATTATTTTTTTTCAGATACACTGCTATGGCTATCTAAAGTCATAGAAACAAAGGTTCCTCATCAGGAACTGGAGTCTGTTTAGAACAGACCAAAATAAACTGAAGAACATCCTTTCATACAAATGGCAATTAGAAAGAGGGGGAGGGGGAATAAA
The DNA here is from genome assembly GCF_037157495.1 of Lathamus discolor. Lineage (NCBI taxonomy): Eukaryota > Metazoa > Chordata > Aves > Psittaciformes > Psittacidae > Lathamus > Lathamus discolor. Next base: position 112,319,574 of record NC_088884.1, read on the forward strand.
ACCCTAAACTTTAAGGAAAAAAGGGAACTGTATATAGAAACAGGATGCATATTTTGGCAAGGCTTTGGCACTGATATAGCTGTCATATTCCAGCTATGGATTTGATAATTACTAAGCTATACTACTTTGTGCATGGTGTTATGCTTTAGTAAGACTTCTGTTGTTAAGCATTTGTGGTTATGTAATGTAGGCAAGAATATAAGCAGTGACTTAACAGTTAGATTGTCAACTTCCTATTTGCCTGTTGAAAGCTAGCATCTCTTACCCTTTCTATGCTAATGTAAGATTCTGTGAGAACATGGACATATTATGCAGTTTTGCACTACAATGAAAGTATATTTGCTCTTCCTTTGCAAACTAAAGCTCTCTAACAAAATGAAGGAACTGGAAGAAAAGATGGCGGAGCACAAACAGCTTCTTGAGGTAAAAGAAGATTTCATTCAGACTCAGCAAAAGTTGAATGACATGGAGCAATTAAAAGAGCAAGAAAAGATTATGGAGTTGAAACTGGAAGCCAAGGATTCAGAGATCCAGGCAGTTCTTCAGCAGCTTACTGCATGTCAGAAAGAAATAAAAGTTCTAACCCAGGAAAGAGATGACTTGAAGCAAAAAGAGGAGTCTCTCCAAGCTGAGGCACACCAGCTCAAAGAGGATATCAAGGACACTGTTTCAATGGTAGGAATTCTGCCTTTATAGAAATCAACCATATGTGTTAAGGGGAAGAGTGTAAGAACAAGTATAAACTATACTGAAATATGTTGAAGTTAGTTTTTGTGTGGTTTGCTGTTCGTGGTTTTTAACCAGTGTGCTTACTAATGTTGAAAAATACTTGTTTTTCTTTTCTGGATTTTTTTTTTTTTATTCTTAAAGAACATTTTGGCACATGAAGAACTAAGAAATACACAGAGTGTTCTCAAGCAGTCCCAGGACACTGTCAAGAATCTGGAAAAAACTATTTCTGAAAAACAGGCTCAAATTCTGAGTGTTGAAGAAGCACTAGGGAAAAACATCAAAGAACTTGAAATACAGGTAAGACATTAATTCAATATAAAAATGATTTTAATATGTTTTCCAATACTGAAACCAAACCCAGTTAGTCTGCTTATAGTCTCTTATGCTTGTCCTTTAGAAAATTTCTAGGGCTTTGGTGGAAAGTGGACAAGAAATTAATACTGTCTGATCCAAATCTTTACCAATTGCTAATCAATTTCTATAGGGCTTCAAACCGTAATGTATACTCTAATAAATCTTTAACAAGTGTGCCCCATGGTTGTTACTCTCAGTGGTGGCTATAGATGACAAATGGAAAAAGAGATAAAGGTTATGTAGGGTAGGAATGAGGCTAACGGTTTATAGTGCTCAGTCCCAATGAGAGGTGTAACACATGATTGTAAATGGCATCTCTGTTCCCAACACACAACAGAAGGCTGATCCATCTGTTTTTGTGCCTGTTTGTTAAAAAACTGACAAAGAATGCTGAGAATATTGCATGTTAAACAGTTGCTGCAGTAGCACAGTTTCTCTGGAGGGAGAATCTGTAGTATGTGAGAATGTTTTTTCGTGAAGTATATCAGCTGCTAGGCTGTCCTGGGTTTACCCAGTGCTGGATAGTGTTGAACAAGGCCCTGTAAGCATAGGCCAAGCCCCAGCACGTTGCCATGATTTGTCAGTCTCTGGTATGGCCAGACTGACCACACACCTCATTTAAGTGTTTTACTAATTCTTCCGGATTTTGCACTTGTTCGGTGGTGAAATTCCAAAGTACTGGAGGAGCCCACCGACATAGATACTTGCCCATACTATCCCACACACCCTGCCACTCATGGCTGTCCAGCCCCAGGGAAAATCTCTTGGTCCACCTGTATCGTCGTTTAACCCCAGACAAGGCCCAAACCTGACTCTGCTTAACTCTTGAAATCAGGCGAAATGGTTGTGGGCAAAACACACTGTATGCGTGTCAACAGGGTAATCCCCATCATGATCAGCAGACAGGTCTCAAAAATATTAGAAGGCCATTCAAGAACTTCAAAAATCTCAAATGATGCTGTAAATGGTCTGAGAGGGGGGCTAGGAGGGTAAAAGAATGTCTCCTTCACAGGTTGACCACCCGAGAAGGAGAAAAAAGATATGAAATTGCTAAGCACCTTTATTATATACCTCCCAAAGTATAAAGGTGGTGACCACACTGGGAACATAAGACCGATCAGTTTCATGATCAATGATTCTATTGTATTACAACTCATTATAATAAAGTACAATGAGACAAAAGCCTTAGCCCAAGCCCCATGCTTGAAAAACACTACCACAGCAAATACTGGCGGTATGTAATTACAGAGTTCTGAACCTGTGAGATCAAAAGGAACAGCTTTGAGAGCCAATAAATCAGCATTGTGACGAGTGACTATTAATCCGGTCAGATCTGTCATTATCTTAACCCTTCATGCCCCACACTGGGCGCCAAAAAGAACTGTCGTGGTTTAAACCAATCCACACAGCTCGTCTACTCACACCCCCCCCAACCCTCCCCGCTCCCACAGGGATGGGGAGGAGAATCAAGAGAATGTAATTCCCATGGGTTGAGATAAGAACAGCCCAGTAACTAAGGTACAACACAAATCACTGCTGCTACTGCCAATGATAATATTGATAAGAGAAAATAACAAGAGAATACGAAATACGATACCACCACCAAATGAGTTCGACACCCCCTCCCCCCCCCCCCCGAAGAGAGACCATGCCCTTCTGGGTAACTCCCAGTTACCTCCCTGGGCATGACGTGCTGTGGTATGGCATACCTCTTTGGCTAGCTTGGGTCAGGTGTCCTGTCTCTGCTTCCTCCCGGCCTCCCCTCGTCCCCAGCAGAACATGAGACTCACAAAGTCCTTGGCCAGAATAAACATTACTTAGCAACAATTAAAAACAATTGGTGTTATCAGCTCTCTGCCCAGGCTGGAAGTCAAAACGCAGAGCTTGCACCAGTTACTAAGAAGGAGCAAAACGGCTCCTGGTAAACCCAGGACACAGGCCCAGTAAATCAATGGTTATAAATTCAGCATTTGCATGCTTTGGAACAGATACATAAAAATAATCCAATAGGTGTTTCTTCTTTGGTTGCTTCCCCTCAGACTTTTTCCAGATAAAATCTGCCCAGCTTGGCAGAAGAGGCTGGTCAAAGGTTAGCACTTAAAACAAATTGACAAAGGCAAAAGACCTAGTTCTGAAGTTTTTCTAGATTGGTTACAGTGGTTTGTTAAAAATAAAGTGTATCAAACATTTGCATTTAATTTTGGTCTTGAATTGATGGAAATACTGTCTTTGCACATTTTTTGTAGATATCACAAATGACAGAAGAAATAAAAAGCATCACATCAGAGAGAGACCAGCTTGCTGAGGAAAAGTTGGTAAATAACCGTAGAGAAAGTGATGAGCTTCAGGTGCAAAAGGAACAAATACTTGCCCTCACAGAAGAGAACAATTCGCTGCGGGATAAACTGGACAGTTTACAACAGAAACAAGAAGAAGGAACTTCGGTAATTATGTTAAAGCTGTAAGGGTTACTGATGCTTACTTAGACATCAGCTTGAGTGAGAATAACTTGCAAAACAAAACTGGAGAAAGGGTCCTGCTACTTGACTACAGACCATTAAACACTTGTATTGTTTGTTTGCAATGTATCCCACCCATATTGTTTTCTTTGGACAGCTAGTACTAGAAAGAGAAACACTTCTGTAAATTCAGTTTCAACTTGATACAGGATGGTGATATTCTGAGTTGATCTGCACAGATGTAGCTCTGTAAGTAGTTAAAACTAAATTAAGTAGCCGAACTAAAAATTGCTCACCTGGAAAGAGTGATTCTGCCTTTCCAAAGCATAGCTAGAACTGATTGTTTTCCTGGTAGTGAAAGGGATACTGCAGCCAACATTTTATGCAGTTG